>NW_026608947.1:0-300000 GCF_029499605.1 Hyla sarda | reverse complement strand
ACGACAACGCAGGCATGTCGGGTGCCACTGTCTGCACCAGCACAGCAAGTTTTGAGCAAATATCTCCTTCCGTTCGGCCGCAATGGCAAGAAGCTTGTGCATCTTCTCTGTTCGTCGCGGTCAATGGGAAAAGGCGCTTATCTGCAATCTAGGTGTTTCTGCGTGCTGCGCCCGCCCAAAGAGTGCCCGGGTTAAATCGACAACGCAGGCATGTCGGGTGCCACTGTCTGCACCAGCACAGCAAGTTTTGAGCAAATATCTCCTTCCGTTCGGCCTCAATGGTAAGAAGCTTGTGCATCTTCTCTGTTCGTCGCGGTCAATGAGAAAAGGCGCTTATCGGCAATCTAGGTGTTTCTGCGTGCTGCGCCCGCCCAAAGAGTGCCCGGGTGAAAACGACAACGCAGGCATGTCGGGTGCCACTGTCTGCACCAGCACAGCAAGTTTTGAGCAAATATCTCCTTCCGTTCGGCCGCAATGGCAAGAAGCTTGTGCATCTTCTCTGTTCGTCGCGGTCAATGGGAAAAGGGGCTTATCTGCAATCTAGGTGTTTTGGCGTGCTGCGCCCGCCCAAAGAGTGCCCGGGTGAAAACGACAACGCAGGCATGTCGGGTGCCCCTGTCTGCACCAGCACAGCAATTTTTGAGCAAATAGCTCCTTCCATTCGGCCGTAATGGCAAGAAGCTTGTGCATCCTCTCTGTTCGTCGCGGTCAATGGGAAAAGGCGCTTATCTGCAATCTAGGTGTTTCTGCGTGCTGCGCCCGCCCAAAGAGTGCCCGGGTGAAAACGACAACGCAGTCATGTCGGGTGCCACTGTCTGCACCAGCACAGCAAGTTTTGAGCAAATATCTCCTTCCGTTCGGCCGCAATGGCAAGAAGCTTGTGCATCTTCTCTGTTCGTTGCGGTCAATGGGAAAAGGCGCTTATCTGCAATCTAGGTGTTTCTGCGTGCTGCGCCCGCCCAAAGAGTGCCCGGGTGAAAACGACAACGCAGGCATGTCGGGTGCCCCTGTCTGCACCAGCACAGCAATTTTTAAGCAAATATCTCCTTCAATTCGGCCGCAATGGCAAGAAGCTTGTGCATCCTCTCTGTTCGTCGCGGTCAATGGGAAAAGGCGCTTATCTGCAATCTAGGTGTTTCTGCGTGCTGCGCCCGCCTAAAGAGTGCCCGGGTGAAAACAACAACGCAGGCATGTCGGGTGCCACTGTCTGCACCAGCACAGCAAGTTTTGAGCAAATATCTCCTTCCGTTCGGCCGCAATGGCAAGAAGCTTGTGCATCTTCTCTGTTCGTCGCGGTCAATGGGAAAAGGCGCTTATCTGCAATCTAGGTGTTTCTGCGTGCTGCGCCCGCCCAAAGAGTGCCCGGGTGAAAACGACAACGCAGGCATGTCTAGTGCCACTGTCTGCATCAGCACAGCAAGTTTTGAGCAAATATCTCCTTCCGTTCGGCCGCAATGGCAAGAAGCTTGTGCATCCTCTCTGTTCGTCGCGGTCAATGGGAAAAGGCGCTTATCTGCAATCTAGGTGTTTCTGCGTGCTGCGCCCGCCAAAAGAGTGCCCGGGTTAAATCGACAACGCAGGCATGTCGGGTGCCACTGTCTGCACCAGCACAGCAAGTTTTGAGCAAATATCTCCTTCCGTTCGGCCTCAATGGTAAGAAGCTTGTGCATCTTCTCTGTTCGTCGCGGTCAATGGGAAAAGGCGCTTATCTGCAATCTAGGTGTTTCTGCGTGCTGCGCCCGCCCAAAGAGTGCCCGGGTGAAAACGACAACGCAGGCATGTCGGGTGCCACTGTCTGCACCAGCACAGCAAGTTTTGAGCAAATATCTCCTTCCGTTCGGCCGCAATGGCAAGAAGCTTGTGCATCCTCTCTGTTCGTCGCGGTCAATGGGAAAAGGCGCTTATCTGCAATCTAGGTGTTTCTGCGTGCTGCGCCCGCCCAAAGAGTGCCCGGGTGAAAACGACAACGCAGGCATGTCGGGTGCCACTGTCTGCACCAGCACAGCAAGTTTTGAGCAAATATCTCCTTCCGTTCGGCCGCAATGGCAAGAAGCTTGTACATCTTGTCTGTTCGTCGCGGTCAATGGGAAAAGGCGCTTATCTGCAATCTAGGTGTTTCTGCGTGCTGCGCCCGCCCAAAGAGTGCCCGGGTGAAAACGACAACGCAGGCATGTCGGGTGCCCCTGTCTGCACCAGCACAGCAATTTTTGAGCAAATATCTCCTTCCATTCGGCCGCAATGGCAAGAAGCTTGTGCATCCTCTCTGTTCGTCGCGGTCAATGGGAAAAGGCGCTTATCTGCAATCTAGGTGTTTCTGCGTGCTGCGCCCGCCCAAAGAGTGCCCGGGTGAAAACGACAACGCAGGCATGTCGGGTGCCACTGTCTGCACCAGCACAGCAAGTTTTGAGCAAATATCTCCTTCCGTTCGGCCGCAATGGCAAGAAGCTTGTGCATCTTCTCTGTTCGTCGCGGTCAATGGGAAAAGGCGCTTATCTGCAATCTAGGTGTTTCTGCGTGCTGCGTCCGCCCAAAGAGTACCCGGGTGAAAACGACAACGCAGGCATGTCGGGTGCCACTGTCTGCACCAGCACAGCAAGTTTTGAGCAAATATCTCCTTCCGTTCGGCCTCAATGGTAGGAAGCTTGTGCATCTTCTCTGTTCGTCGCGGTCAATGAGAAAAGGCGCTTATCTGCAATCTAGGTGTTTCTGCGTGCTGCGCCCGCCCAAAGAGTGCCCGGGTGAAAACGACAACGCAGGCATGTCGGGTGCCACTGTCTGCACCAGCACAGCAAGTTTTGAGCAAATATCTCCTTCCGTTCGGCCGCAATGGCAAGAAGCTTGTGCATCCTCTCTGTTCGTCGCGGTCAATGGGAAAAGGCGCTTATCTGCAATCTAGGTGTTTCTGCGTGCTGCGCCCGCCCAAAGAGTGCCCGGGTGAAAACGACAACGCAGGCATGTCGGGTGCCACTGTCTGCACCAGCACAGCAAGTTTTGAGCAAATATTTCCTTCCGTTCGGCCGCAATGGCAAGAAGCTTGTGCATCCTCTCTGTTCGTCGCGGTCAATGGGAAAAGGCGCTTATCTGCAATCTAGGTGTTTCTGCGTGCTGCGCCCGCCCAAAGAGTGCCCGGGTTAAATCGACAACGCAGGCATGTCGGGTGCCACTGTCTGCACCAGCACAGCAAGTTTTGAGCAAATATCTCCTTCCGTTCGGCCTCAATGGTAAGAAGCTTGTGCATCTTCTCTGTTCGTCGCGGTCAATGAGAAAAGGCGCTTATCTGCAATCTAGGTGTTTCTGCGTGCTGCGCCCGCCCAAAGAGTGCCCGGGTGAAAACGACAACGCAGGCATGTCGGGTGCCACTGTCTGCACCAGCACAGCAAGTTTTGAGCAAATATCTCCTTCCGTTCGGCCGCAATGGCAAGAAGCTTGTACATCTTGTCTGTTCGTCGCGGTCAATGGGAAAAGGCGCTTATCTGCAATCTAGGTGTTTCTGCGTGCTGCGCCCGCCCAAAGAGTGCCCGGGTGAAAACGACAACGCAGGCATGTCGGGTGCCCCTATCTGCACCAGCACAGCAATTTTTGAGCAAATATCTCCTTCCATTCGGCCGCAATGGCAAGAAGCTTGTGCATCCTCTCTGTTCGTCGCGGTCAATGGGAAAAGGCGCTTATCTGCAATCTAGGTGTTTCTGCGTGCTGCGCCCGCCCAAAGAGTGCCCGGGTGAAAACGACAACGCAGGCATGTCGGGTGCCACTGTCTGCACCAGCACAGCAAGTTTTGAGCAAATATCTCCTTCCGTTCGGCCTCAATGGTAAGAAGCTTGTGCATCTTCTCTGTTCGTCGCGGTCAATGGGAAAAGGCGCTTATCTGCAATCTAGGTGTTTCTGCGTGCTGCGCCCGCCCAAAGAGTGCCCGGGTAAAAACGACAACGCAGGCATGTCGGGTGCCACTGTCTGCACCAGCACAGCAAGTTTTGAGCAAATATCTCCTTCCGTTCGGCCGCAATGGCAAGAAGCTTGTGCATCCTCTCTGTTCGTCGCGGTCAATGGGAAAAGGCGCTTATCTGCAATCTAGGTGTTTCTGCGTGCTGCGCCCGCCCAAAGAGTGCCCGGGTGAAAACGACAACGCAGGCATGTCGGGTGCCACTGTCTGCACCAGCACAGCAAGTTTAGAGCAAATATCTCCTTCCGTTCGGCCGCAATGGCAAGAAGCTTGTGCATCTTCTCTGTTCGTCGCGGTCAATGGGAAAAGGCGCTTATCTGCAATCTAGGTGTTTCTGCGTGCTGCGCCCGCCCAAAGAGTGCCCGGGTGAAAACGACAACGCAGGCATGTCGGGTGCCACTGTCTGCACCAGCACAGCAAGTTTTGAGCAAATATCTCCTTCCGTTCGGCCGCAATGGCAAGAAGCTTGTGCATCTTCTCTGTTCGTCGCGGTCAATGGGAAAAGGCGCTTATCTGCAATCTAGGTGTTTCTGCGTGCTGCGCCCGCCCAAAGAGTGCCCGGGTGAAAACGACAACGCAGGCATGTCGGGTGCCCCTGTCTGCACCAGCACAGCAATTTTTTAGCAAATATCTCCTTCCATTTGGCCGCAATGGCAAGAAGCTTGTGCATCCTCTCTGTTCGTCGCGGTCAATGGGAAAAGGCGCTTATCTGCAATCTAGGTGTTTCTGCGTGCTGCGCCCGCCTAAAGAGTGCCCGGGTGAAAACAACAACGCAGGCATGTCGGGTGCCACTGTCTGCACCAGCACAGCAAGTTTTGAGCAAATATCTCCTTCCGTTCGGCCGCAATGGCAAGAAGCTTGTGCATCTTCTCTGTTCGTCGCGGTCAATGGGAAAAGGCGCTTATCTGCAATCTAGGTGTTTCTGCGTGCTGCACCCGCCCAAAGAGTGCCCGGGTGAAAACGACAACGCAGGCATGTCTAGTGCCACTGTCTGCATCAGCACAGCAAGTTTTGAGCAAATATCTCCTTCCGTTCGGCCGCAATGGCAAGAATCTTGTGCATCTTCTATGTTCGTCGCAGTCAATGGGAAAAGGCGCTTATCTGCAATCTAGGTGTTTCTGCGTGCTGCGCCCGCCCAAAGAGTGCCCGGGTGAAAACGACAACGCAGGCATGTCGGGTGCCACTGTCTGCACCAGCACAGCAAGTTTTGAGCAAATATCTCCTTCCGTTCGGCCGCAATGGCAAGAAGCTTGTGCATCCTCTCTGTTCGTCGCGGTCAATGGGAAAAGGCGCTTATCTGCAATCTAGGTGTTTCTGCGTGCTGCGCCCGCCCAAAGAGTGCCCGGGTGAAAACGACAACGCAGGCATGTCGGGTGCCACTGTCTGCACCAGCACAGCAAGTTTTGAGCAAATATCTCCTTCCGTTCGGCCGCAATGGCAAGAAGCTTGTACATCTTGTCTGTTCGTCGCGGTCAATGGGAAAAGGCGCTTATCTGCAATCTAGGTGTTTCTGCGTGCTGCGCCCGCCCAAAGAGTGCCCGGGTGAAAACGACAACGCAGGCATGTCGGGTGCCCCTGTCTGCACCAGCACAGCAATTTTTGAGCAAATATCTCCTTCCATTCGGCCGCAATGGCAAGAAGCTTGTGCATCCTCTCTGTTCGTCGCGGTCAATGGGAAAAGGCGCTTATCTGCAATCTAGGTGTTTCTGCGTGCTGCGCCCGCCCAAAGAGTGCCCGGGTGAAAACGACAACGCAGGCATGTCGGGTGCCACTGTCTGCACCAGCACAGCAAGTTTTGAGCAAATATCTCCTTCCGTTCGGCCGCAATGGCAAGAAGCTTGTGCATCTTCTCTGTTCGTCGCGGTCAATGGGAAAAGGCGCTTATCGTGTTTCTGCGTGCTGCGTCCGCCCAAAGAGTACCCGGGTGAAAACGACAACGCAGGCATGTCGGGTGCCACTGTCTGCACCAGCACAGCAAGTTTTGAGCAAATATCTCCTTCCGTTCGGCCTCAATGGTAAGAAGCTTGTGCATCTTCTCTGTTCGTCGCGGTCAATGAGAAAAGGCGCTTATCTGCAATCTAGGTGTTTCTGCGTGTTGCGCCCGCCCAAAGAGTGCCCGGGTGAAAACGACAACGCAGGCATGTCGGGTGCCACTGTCTGCACCAGCACAGCAAGTTTTGAGCAAATATCTCCTTCCGTCGGCCGCAATGGCAAGAAGCTTGTGCATCCTCTCTGTTCGTCGCGGTCAATGGGAAAAGGCGCTTATCTGCAATCTAGGTGTTCTTCTGCGTGCTGCCGCCCGCAAAGAGTGCCCGGGGTGAACAACGACAACGCAGGCATGTCGGGTGCCACTGTCTGCACCAGCACAGCAAGTTTTGAGCAAATATCTCCTTCCGTTCGGCCGCAATGGCAAGAAGCTTGTGCATCCTCTCTGTTCGTCGCGGTCAATGGAAAAGGCGCTTATCTGCAATCTAGGTGTTTCTGCGTGCTGCGCCCGCCCAAAGAGTGCCCGGGTTAAATCGACAACGCAGGCATGTCGGGTGCCACTGTCTGCACCAGCACAGCAAGTTTTGAGCAAATATCTCCTTCCGTTCGGCCTCAATGGTAAGAAGCTTGTGCATCTTCTCTGTTCGTCGCGGTCAATGAGGAAAAGGCGCTTATCTGCAATCTAGGTGTTTCTGCGTGCTGCGCCCGCCCCAAAGAGTGCCCGGGTGAAAACGACAACGCAGGCATGTCGGGTGCCACTGTCTGCACCAGCACAGCAAGTTTTGAGCAAATAATCTCCTTCCGTTCGGCCGCAATGGCAAGAAGCTTGTGCATCCTCTCTGTTCGTCGCGGTCAATGGGAAAAGGCGCTTATCTGCAATCTAGGTGTTTCTGCGTGCTGCGCCCGCCCAAAGAGTGCCCGGGTGAAAACGACAACGCAGGCATGTCGGGGTGCCACTGTCTGCACCAGCACAGCAAGTTTTGAGCAAATATCTCCTTCCGTTCGGCCGCAATGGCAAGAAGCTTGTACATCTTGTCTGTTCGTCGCGGTCAATGGGAAAGGCCGGCGCTTATCTGCAATCTAGGTGTTTCTGCGTGCTGCGCCCGCCCAAAGAGTGCCCGGGTGAAAACGACAACGCAGGCATGTCGGGTGCCCCTATCTGCACCAGCACAGCAATTTTTGAGCAAATATCTCCTTCCATTCGGCCGCAATGGCAAGAAGCTTGTGCATCCTCTCTGTTCGTCGCGGTCAATGGGAAAAGGCGCTTATGTGCAATCTAGGTGTTTCTGCGTGCTGCGCCCGCCCAAAGAGTGCCCGGGTGAAAACGACAACGCAGGCATGTCGGGTGCCACTGTCTGCACCAGCACAGCAAGTTTTGAGCAAATATCTCCTTCCGTTCGGCCGCAATGGCAAGAAGCTTGTGCATCTTCTCTGTTCGTCGCGGTCAATGGGAAAAGGCGCTATCTGCAATCTAGGTGTTTCTGCGTGCTGCGCCCGCCCAAAGAGTGCCCGGGTGAAAACGACAACGCAGGCATGTCGGGTGCCACTGTCTGCACCAGCACAGCAAGTTTTGAGCAAATATCTCCTTCCGTTCGGCCTCAATGGTAAGAAGCTTGTGCATCTTCTCTGTTCGTCGCGGTCAATGAGAAAAGGCGCTTATCTGCAATCTAGGTGTTTCTGCGTGCTGCGCCCGCCCAAAGAGTGCCCGGGTTAAATCGACAACGCAGGCATGTCGGGTGCCACTGTCTGCACCAGCACAGCAAGGTTTTGAGCAAATATCTCCTTCCGTTCGGCCTCAATGGTAAGAAGCTTGTGCATCTTCTCTGTTCGTCGCGGTCAATGAGAAAAGGCGCTTATCTGCAATCTAGGTGTTTCTGCGTGCTGCGCCCGGCCCAAAGAGTGCCCGGGTGAAAACGACAACGCAGGCATGTCGGGTGCCCACTGTCTGCACCAGCACAGCAAGTTTTGAGCAAATATCTCCTTCCGTTCGGCCGCAATGGCAAGAAGCTTGTACATCTTGTCTGTTCGTCGCGGTCAATGGGAAAAGGCGCTTATCTGCAATCTAGGTGTTTCTGCGTGCTGCGCCCGCCCAAAGAGTGCCCGGTGAAAACGACAACGCAGGCATGTCGGGTGCCCCTGTCTGCACCAGAACAGCAATTTTTGAGCAAATATCTCCTTCCATTCGGCCGCAATGGCTAGAAGCTTGTGCATCCTCTCTGTTCGTCGCGGTCAATGGGAAAAGGCGCTTATCTGCAATCTAGGTGTTTCTGCGTGCTGCGCCCCGCCCAAAGAGTGCCCGGGTGAAAACGACAACGCAGGCATGTCGGGTGCCACTGTCTGCACCAGCACAGCAAGTTTTGAGCAAATATTTCCTTCCGTTCGGCCGCAATGGCAAGAAGCTTGTGCATCTTCTCTGTTCGTCGCGGTCAATGGGAAAAGGCGCTTATCTGCAATCTAGGTGTTTCTGCGTGCTGCGCCCGCCCAAAGAGTGCCCGGGTGAAAACGACAACGCAGGGCATGTCGGGTGCCACTGTCTGCACCAGCACAGCAAGTTTTGAGCAAATATCTCCTTCCGTTCGGCCGCAATGGCAAGAAGCTTGTGCATCTTGTCTGTTCGTCGCGGTCAATGGGAAAAGGCGCTTATCTGCAATCTAGGTGTTTCTGCGTGCTGCGCCCGCCCAAAGAGTGCCCTGGTGAAAACGACAACGCAGGCATGTCGGGTGCCCCTGTCTGCACCAGCACAGCAATTTTTGAGCAAATATCTCCTTCCATTCGGCCGCAATGGCAAGAAGCTTGTGCATCCTCTCTGTTCGTCGCGGTCAATGGGAAAAGGCGCTTATCTGCAATCTAGGTGTTTCTGCGTGCTGCGCCCGCCCAAAGAGTGCCCGGGTGAAAACGACAACGCAGTCATGTCGGGTGCCACTGTCTGCACCAGCACAGCAAGTTTTGAGCAAATATCTAATTCCGTTCGGCCGCAATGGCAAGAAGCTTGTGCATCTTGTCTGTTCGTCGCGGTCAATGGGAAAAGGCGCTTATCTGCAATCTAGGTGTTTCTGCGTGCTGCGCCCGCCCAAAGAGTGCCCTGGTGAAAACGACAACGCAGGCATGTCGTGTGCCCCTGTCTGCACCAGCACAGCAATTTTTGAGCAAATATCTCCTTCCCTTCGGCCGCAATGGCAAGAAGCTTGTGCATCCTCTCTGTTCGTCGCGGTCAATGGGAAAAGGCGCTTATCTGCAATCTAGGTGTTTCTGCGTGCTGCGCCCGCCCAAAGAGTGCCCGGGTGAAAACGACAACGCAGGCATGTCGGGTGCCACTGTCTGCACCAGCACAGCAAGTTTTTGAGCAAATATCTAATTCCGTTCGGCCGCAATGGCAAGAAGCTTGTGCATCTTCTCTGTTCGTCGCGGTCAATGGGAAAAGGCGCTTATCTGCAATCTAGGTGTTTCTGCTTGCTGCGCCCGCCCAAAGAGTGCCCCGGGTTAAATCGACAACGCAGGCATGTCGGGTGCCACTGTCTGCCACCAGCACAGCAAGTTTTGAGCAAATATCTCCTTCCGTTCGGCCGCAATGGCAAGAAGCTTGTGCATCCTCTCTGTTCGTCGCGGTCAATGGGAAAAGGCGCTTATCTGCAATCTAGGTGTTTCTGCGTGCTGCGCCCGCCCAAAGAGTGCCCGGGTGAAAACGACAACGCAGGCATGTCGGGTGCCACTGTCTGCACCAGCACAGCAAGTTTTGAGCAAATATCTCCTTCCGTTCGGCCGCAATGGCAAGAAGCTTGTACATCTTGTCTGTTCGTCGCGGTCAATGGGAAAAGGCGCTTATCTGCAATCTAGGTGTTTCTGCGTGCTGCGCCCGCCCAAAGAGTGCCCGGGTGAAAACGACAACGCAGGCATGTCGGGTGCCCCTGTCTGCACCAGCACAGCAATTTTTGAGCAAATATCTCCTTCCATTCGGCCGCAATGGCAAGAAGCTTGTGCATCCTCTCTGTTCGTCGCGGTCAATGGGAAAAGGCGCTTATCTGCAATCTAGGTGTTTCTGCGTGCTGCGCCCGCCCAAAGAGTGCCCGGGTGAAAACGACAACGCAGGCATGTCGGGTGCCACTGTCTGCACCAGCACAGCAAGTTTTGAGCAAATATCTCCTTCCGTTCGGCCGCAATGGCAAGAAGCTTGTGCATCTTCTCTGTTCGTCGCGGTCAATGGGAAAAGGCGCTTATCTGCAATCTAGGTGTTTCTGCGTGCTGCGCCCGCCCAAAGAGTGCCCGGGTGAAAACGACAACGCAGGCATGTCGGGTGCCACTGTCTGCACCAGCACAGCAAGTTTTGAGCAAATATCTCCTTCCGTTCGGCCTCAATGGTAAGAAGCTTGAGCATCTTCTCTGTTCGTCGCGGTCAATGAGAAAAGGCGCTTATCTGCAATCTAGGTGTTTCTGCGTGCTGCGCCCGCCCAAAGAGTGCCCGGGTGAAAACGACAACGCAGGCATGTCGGGTGCCACTGTCTGCACCAGCACAGCAAGTTTTGAGCAAATATCTCCTTCCGTTCGGCCTCAATGGTAAGAAGCTTGAGCATCTTCTCTGTTCGTCGCGGTCAATGAGAAAAGGCGCTTATCTGCAATCTAGGTGTTTCTGCGTGCTGCGCCCGCCCAAAGAGTGCCCGGGTGAAAACGACAACGCAGGCATGTCGGGTGCCACTGTCTGCACCAGCACAGCAAGTTTTGAGCAAATATCTCCTTCCGTTCGGCCGCAATGGCAAGAAGCTTGTGCATCCTCTCTGTTCGTCGCGGTCAATGGGAAAAGGCGCTTATCTGCAATCTAGGTGTTTCTGCGTGCTGCGCCCGCCCAAAGAGTGCCCGGGTGAAAACGACAACGCAGGCATGTCGGGTGCCACTGTCTGCACCAGCACAGCAAGTTTTGAGCAAATATCTCCTTCCGTTCGGCCGCAATGGCAAGAAGCTTGTGCATCCTCTCTGTTCGTCGCGGTCAATGGGAAAAGGCGCTTATCTGCAATCTAGGTGTTTCTGCGTGCTGCGCCCGCCCAAAGAGTGCCCGGGTTAAATCGACAACGCAGGCATGTCGGGTGCCACTGTCTGCACCAGCACAGCAAGTTTTGAGCAAATATCTCCTTCCGTTCGGCCTCAATGGTAAGAAGCTTGTGCATCTTCTCTGTTCGTCGCGGTCAATGAGAAAAGGCGCTTATCTGCAATCTAGGTGTTTCTGCGTGCTGCGCCCGCCCAAAGAGTGCCCGGGTGAAAACGACAACGCAGGCATGTCGGGTGCCACTGTCTGCACCAGCACAGCAAGTTTTGAGCAAATATCTCCTTCCGTTCGGCCGCAATGGCAAGAAGCTTGTGCATCCTCTCTGTTCGTCGCGGTCAATGGGAAAAGGCGCTTATCTGCAATCTAGGTGTTTCTGCGTGCTGCGCCCGCCCAAAGAGTGCCCGGGTGAAAACGACAACGCAGGCATGTCGGGTGCCACTGTCTGCACCAGCACAGCAAGTTTTGAGCAAATATCTCCTTCCGTTCGGCCGCAATGGCAAGAAGCTTGTACATCTTGTCTGTTCGTCGCGGTCAATGGGAAAAGGCGCTTATCTGCAATCTAGGTGTTTCTGCGTGCTGCGCCCGCCCAAAGAGTGCCCGGGTGAAAACGACAACGCAGGCATGTCGGGTGCCCCTATCTGCACCAGCACAGCAATTTTTGAGCAAATATCTCCTTCCATTCGGCCGCAATGGCAAGAAGCTTGTGCATCCTCTCTGTTCGTCGCGGTCAATGGGAAAAGGCGCTTATCTGCAATCTAGGTGTTTCTGCGTGCTGCGCCCGCCCAAAGAGTGCCCGGGTGAAAACGACAACGCAGGCATGTCGGGTGCCACTGTCTGCACCAGCACAGCAAGTTTTGAGCAAATATCTCCTTCCGTTCGGCCGCAATGGCAAGAAGCTTGTGCATCTTCTCTGTTCGTCGCGGTCAATGGGAAAAGGCGCTTATCTGCAATCTAGGTGTTTCTGCGTGCTGCGCCCGCCCAAAGAGTGCCCGGGTGAAAACGACAACGCAGGCATGTCGGGTGCCACTGTCTGCACCAGCACAGCAAGTTTTGAGCAAATATCTCCTTCCGTTCGGCCTCAATGGTAAGAAGCTTGTGCATCTTCTCTGTTCGTCGCGGTCAATGAGAAAAGGCGCTTATCTGCAATCTAGGTGTTTCTGCGTGCTGCGCCCGCCCAAAGAGTGCCCGGGTGAAAACGACAACGCAGGCATGTCGGGTGCCACTGTCTGCACCAGCACAGCAAGTTTTGAGCAAATATCTCCTTCCGTTCGGCCGCAATGGCAAGAAGCTTGTGCATCCTCTCTGTTCGTCGCGGTCAATGGGAAAAGGCGCTTATCTGCAATCTAGGTGTTTCTGCGTGCTGCGCCCGCCCAAAGAGTGCCCGGGTGAAAACGACAACGCAGGCATGTCGGGTGCCACTGTCTGCACCAGCACAGCAAGTTTTGAGCAAATATCTCCTTCCGTTCGGCCGCAATGGCAAGAAGCTTGTGCATCCTCTCTGTTCGTCGCGGTCAATGGGAAAAGGCGCTTATCTGCAATCTAGGTGTTTCTGCGTGCTGCGCCCGCCCAAAGAGTGCCCGGGTTAAATCGACAACGCAGGCATGTCGGGTGCCACTGTCTGCACCAGCACAGCAAGTTTTGAGCAAATATCTCCTTCCGTTCGGCCTCAATGGTAAGAAGCTTGTGCATCTTCTCTGTTCGTCGCGGTCAATGAGAAAAGGCGCTTATCTGCAATCTAGGTGTTTCTGCGTGCTGCGCCCGCCCAAAGAGTGCCCGGGTGAAAACGACAACGCAGGCATGTCGGGTGCCACTGTCTGCACCAGCACAGCAAGTTTTGAGCAAATATCTCCTTCCGTTCGGCCGCAATGGCAAGAAGCTTGTGCATCCTCTCTGTTCGTCGCGGTCAATGGGAAAAGGCGCTTATCTGCAATCTAGGTGTTTCTGCGTGCTGCGCCCGCCCAAAGAGTGCCCGGGTGAAAACGACAACGCAGGCATGTCGGGTGCCACTGTCTGCACCAGCACAGCAAGTTTTGAGCAAATATCTCCTTCCGTTCGGCCGCAATGGCAAGAAGCTTGTACATCTTGTCTGTTCGTCGCGGTCAATGGGAAAAGGCGCTTATCTGCAATCTAGGTGTTTCTGCGTGCTGCGCCCGCCCAAAGAGTGCCCGGGTGAAAACGACAACGCAGGCATGTCGGGTGCCCCTGTCTGCACCAGAACAGCAATTTTTGAGCAAATATCTCCTTCCATTCGGCCGCAATGGCAAGAAGCTTGTGCATCCTCTCTGTTCGTCGCGGTCAATGGGAAAAGGCGCTTATCTGCAATCTAGGTGTTTCTGCGTGCTGCGCCCGCCCAAAGAGTGCCCGGGTGAAAACGACAACGCAGGCATGTCGGGTGCCACTGTCTGCACCAGCACAGCAAGTTTTGAGCAAATATTTCCTTCCGTTCGGCCGCAATGGCAAGAAGCTTGTGCATCTTCTCTGTTCGTCGCGGTCAATGGGAAAAGGCGCTTATCTGCAATCTAGGTGTTTCTGCGTGCTGCGCCCGCCCAAAGAGTGCCCGGGTGAAAACGACAACGCAGGCATGTCGGGTGCCACTGTCTGCACCAGCACAGCAAGTTTTGAGCAAATATCTCCTTCCGTTCGGCCGCAATGGCAAGAAGCTTGTGCATCTTGTCTGTTCGTCGCGGTCAATGGGAAAAGGCGCTTATCTGCAATCTAGGTGTTTCTGCGTGCTGCGCCCGCCCAAAGAGTGCCCTGGTGAAAACGACAACGCAGGCATGTCGGGTGCCCCTGTCTGCACCAGCACAGCAATTTTTGAGCAAATATCTCCTTCCATTCGGCCGCAATGGCAAGAAGCTTGTGCATCCTCTCTGTTCGTCGCGGTCAATGGGAAAAGGCGCTTATCTGCAATCTAGGTGTTTCTGCGTGCTGCGCCCGCCCAAAGAGTGCCCGGGTGAAAACGACAACGCAGGCATGTCGGGTGCCACTGTCTGCACCAGCACAGCAAGTTTTGAGCAAATATCTAATTCCGTTCGGCCGCAATGGCAAGAAGCTTGTGCATCTTGTCTGTTCGTCGCGGTCAATGGGAAAAGGCGCTTATCTGCAATCTAGGTGTTTCTGCGTGCTGCGCCCGCCCAAAGAGTGCCCTGGTGAAAACGACAACGCAGGCATGTCGGGTGCCCCTGTCTGCACCAGCACAGCAATTTTTGAGCAAATATCTCCTTCCCTTCGGCCGCAATGGCAAGAAGCTTGTGCATCCTCTCTGTTCGTCGCGGTCAATGGGAAAAGGCGCTTATCTGCAATCTAGGTGTTTCTGCGTGCTGCGCCCGCCCAAAGAGTGCCCGGGTGAAAACGACAACGCAGGCATGTCGGGTGCCACTGTCTGCACCAGCACAGCAAGTTTTTGAGCAAATATCTAATTCCGTTCGGCCGCAATGGCAAGAAGCTTGTGCATCTTCTCTGTTCGTCGCGGTCAATGGGAAAAGGCGCTTATCTGCAATCTAGGTGTTTCTGCGTGCTGCGCCCGCCCAAAGAGTGCCCGGGTGAAAACGACAACGCAGGCATGTCGGGTGCCACTGTCTGCACCAGCACAGCAAGTTTTGAGCAAATATCTCCTTCCGTTCGGCCGCAATGGCAAGAAGCTTGTGCATCTTCTCTGTTCGTCGCGGTCAATGGGAAAAGGCGCTTATCTGCAATCTATGTGTTTCTGCGTGCTGCGCCCGCCCAAAGAGTGCCCGGGTTAAATCGACAACGCAGGCATGTCGGGTGCCACTGTCTGCACCAGCACAGCAAGTTTTGAGCAAATATCTCCTTCCGTTCGGCCTCAATGGTAAGAAGCTTGTGCATCTTCTCTGTTCGTCGCGGTCAATGAGAAAAGGCGCTTATCTGCAATCTAGGTGTTTCTGCGTGCTGCGCCCGCCCAAAGAGTGCCCGGGTGAAAACGACAACGCAGGCATGTCGGGTGCCACTGTCTGCACCAGCACAGCAAGTTTTGAGCAAATATCTCCTTCCGTTCGGCCGCAATGGCAAGAAGCTTGTGCATCCTCTCTGTTCGTCGCGGTCAATGGGAAAAGGCGCTTATCTGCAATCTAGGTGTTTCTGCGTGCTGCGCCCGCCCAAAGAGTGCCCGGGTGAAAACGACAACGCAGGCATGTCGGGTGCCACTGTCTGCACCAGCACAGCAAGTTTTGAGCAAATATCTCCTTCCGTTCGGCCGCAATGGCAAGAAGCTTGTGCATCTTGTCTGTTCGTCGCGGTCAATGGGAAAAGGCGCTTATCTGCAATCTAGGTGTTTCTGCGTGCTGCGCCCGCCCAAAGAGTGCCCGGGTGAAAACGACAACGCAGGCATGTCGGGTGCCCCTGTCTGCACCAGCACAGCAATTTTTGAGCAAATATCTCCTTCCATTCGGCCGCAATGGCAAGAAGCTTGTGCATCCTCTCTGTTCGTCGCGGTCAATGGGAAAAGGCGCTTATCTGCAATCTAGGTGTTTCTGCGTGCTGCGCCCGCCCAAAGAGTGCCCGGGTGAAAACGACAACGCAGGCATGTCGGGTGCCACTGTCTGCACCAGCACAGCAAGTTTTGAGCAAATATCTCCTTCCGTTCGGCCGCAATGGCAAGAAGCTTGTACATCTTGTCTGTTCGTCGCGGTCAATGGGAAAAGGCGCTTATCTGCAATCTAGGTGTTTCTGCTTGCTGCGCCCGCCCAAAGAGTGCCCGGGTTAAATCGACAACGCAGGCATGTCGGGTGCCACTGTCTGCACCAGCACAGCAAGTTTTGAGCAAATATCTCCTTCCGTTCGGCCGCAATGGCAAGAAGCTTGTGCATCCTCTCTGTTCGTCGCGGTCAATGGGAAAAGGCGCTTATCTGCAATCTAGGTGTTTCTGCGTGCTGCGCCCGCCCAAAGAGTGCCCGGGTGAAAACGACAACGCAGGCATGTCGGGTGCCACTGTCTGCACCAGCACAGCAAGTTTTGAGCAAATATCTCCTTCCGTTCGGCCGCAATGGCAAGAAGCTTGTACATCTTGTCTGTTCGTCGCGGTCAATGGGAAAAGGCGCTTATCTGCAATCTAGGTGTTTCTGCGTGCTGCGCCCGCCCAAAGAGTGCCCGGGTGAAAACGACAACGCAGGCATGTCGGGTGCCCCTGTCTGCACCAGCACAGCAATTTTTGAGCAAATATCTCCTTCCATTCGGCCGCAATGGCAAGAAGCTTGTGCATCCTCTCTGTTCGTCGCGGTCAATGGGAAAAGGCGCTTATCTGCAATCTAGGTGTTTCTGCGTGCTGCGCCCGCCCAAAGAGTGCCCGGGTGAAAACGACAACGCAGGCATGTCGGGTGCCACTGTCTGCACCAGCACAGCAAGTTTTGAGCAAATATCTCCTTCCGTTCGGCCGCAATGGCAAGAAGCTTGTGCATCTTCTCTGTTCGTCGCGGTCAATGGGAAAAGGCGCTTATCTGCAATCTAGGTGTTTCTGCGTGCTGCGCCCGCCCAAAGAGTGCCCGGGTGAAAACGACAACGCAGGCATGTCGGGTGCCACTGTCTGCACCAGCACAGCAAGTTTTGAGCAAATATCTCCTTCCGTTCGGCCTCAATGGTAAGAAGCTTGAGCATCTTCTCTGTTCGTCGCGGTCAATGAGAAAAGGCGCTTATCTGCAATCTAGGTGTTTCTGCGTGCTGCGCCCGCCCAAAGAGTGCCCGGGTGAAAACGACAACGCAGGCATGTCGGGTGCCACTGTCTGCACCAGCACAGCAAGTTTTGAGCAAATATCTCCTTCCGTTCGGCTGCAATGGCAAGAAGCTTGTGCATCCTCTCTGTTCGTCGCGGTCAATGGGAAAAGGCGCTTATCTGCAATCTAGGTGTTTCTGCGTGCTGCGCCCGCCCAAAGAGTGCCCGGGTGAAAACGACAACGCAGGCATGTCGGGTGCCACTGTCTGCACCAGCACAGCAAGTTTTGAGCAAATATCTCCTTCCGTTCGGCCGCAATGGCAAGAAGCTTGTGCATCCTCTCTGTTCGTCGCGGTCAATGGGAAAAGGCGCTTATCTGCAATCTAGGTGTTTCTGCGTGCTGCGCCCGCCCAAAGAGTGCCCGGGTGAAAACGACAACGCAGGCATGTCGGGTGCCACTGTCTGCACCAGCACAGCAAGTTTTGAGCAAATATCTCCTTCCGTTCGGCCTCAATGGTAAGAAGCTTGTGCATCTTCTCTGTTCGTCGCGGTCAATGAGAAAAGGCGCTTATCTGCAATCTAGGTGTTTCTGCGTGCTGCGCCCGCCCAAAGAGTGCCCGGGTGAAAACGACAACGCAGGCATGTCGGGTGCCACTGTCTGCACCAGCACAGCAAGTTTTGAGCAAATATCTCCTTCCCTTCGGCCGCAATGGCAAGAAGCTTGTGCATCCTCTCTGTTCGTCGCGGTCAATGGGAAAAGGCGCTTATCTGCAATCTAGGTGTTTCTGCGTGCTGCGCCCGCCCAAAGAGTGCCCGGGTGAAAACGACAACGCAGGCATGTCGGGTGCCACTGTCTGCACCAGCACAGCAAGTTTTTGAGCAAATATCTAATTCCGTTCGGCCGCAATGGCAAGAAGCTTGTGCATCTTCTCTGTTCGTCGCGGTCAATGGGAAAAGGCGCTTATCTGCAATCTAGGTGTTTCTGCGTGCTGCGCCCGCCCAAAGAGTGCCCGGGTGAAAACGACAACGCAGGCATGTCGGGTGCCACTGTCTGCACCAGCACAGCAAGTTTTGAGCAAATATCTCCTTCCGTTCGGCCGCAATGGCAAGAAGCTTGTGCATCTTCTCTGTTCGTCGCGGTCAATGGGAAAAGGCGCTTATCTGCAATCTATGTGTTTCTGCGTGCTGCGCCCGCCCAAAGAGTGCCCGGGTTAAATCGACAACGCAGGCATGTCGGGTGCCACTGTCTGCACCAGCACAGCAAGTTTTGAGCAAATATCTCCTTCCGTTCGGCCTCAATGGTAAGAAGCTTGTGCATCTTCTCTGTTCGTCGCGGTCAATGAGAAAAGGCGCTTATCTGCAATCTAGGTGTTTCTGCGTGCTGCGCCCGCCCAAAGAGTGCCCGGGTGAAAACGACAACGCAGGCATGTCGGGTGCCACTGTCTGCACCAGCACAGCAAGTTTTGAGCAAATATCTCCTTCCGTTCGGCCGCAATGGCAAGAAGCTTGTGCATCCTCTCTGTTCGTCGCGGTCAATGGGAAAAGGCGCTTATCTGCAATCTAGGTGTTTCTGCGTGCTGCGCCCGCCCAAAGAGTGCCCGGGTGAAAACGACAACGCAGGCATGTCGGGTGCCACTGTCTGCACCAGCACAGCAAGTTTTGAGCAAATATCTCCTTCCGTTCGGCCGCAATGGCAAGAAGCTTGTGCATCTTGTCTGTTCGTCGCGGTCAATGGGAAAAGGCGCTTATCTGCAATCTAGGTGTTTCTGCGTGCTGCGCCCGCCCAAAGAGTGCCCGGGTGAAAACGACAACGCAGGCATGTCGGGTGCCCCTGTCTGCACCAGCACAGCAATTTTTGAGCAAATATCTCCTTCCATTCGGCCGCAATGGCAAGAAGCTTGTGCATCCTCTCTGTTCGTCGCGGTCAATGGGAAAAGGCGCTTATCTGCAATCTAGGTGTTTCTGCGTGCTGCGCCCGCCCAAAGAGTGCCCGGGTGAAAACGACAACGCAGGCATGTCGGGTGCCACTGTCTGCACCAGCACAGCAAGTTTTGAGCAAATATCTCCTTCCGTTCGGCCGCAATGGCAAGAAGCTTGTACATCTTGTCTGTTCGTCGCGGTCAATGGGAAAAGGCGCTTATCTGCAATCTAGGTGTTTCTGCTTGCTGCGCCCGCCCAAAGAGTGCCCGGGTTAAATCGACAACGCAGGCATGTCGGGTGCCACTGTCTGCACCAGCACAGCAAGTTTTGAGCAAATATCTCCTTCCGTTCGGCCGCAATGGCAAGAAGCTTGTGCATCCTCTCTGTTCGTCGCGGTCAATGGGAAAAGGCGCTTATCTGCAATCTAGGTGTTTCTGCGTGCTGCGCCCGCCCAAAGAGTGCCCGGGTGAAAACGACAACGCAGGCATGTCGGGTGCCACTGTCTGCACCAGCACAGCAAGTTTTGAGCAAATATCTCCTTCCGTTCGGCCGCAATGGCAAGAAGCTTGTACATCTTGTCTGTTCGTCGCGGTCAATGGGAAAAGGCGCTTATCTGCAATCTAGGTGTTTCTGCGTGCTGCGCCCGCCCAAAGAGTGCCCGGGTGAAAACGACAACGCAGGCATGTCGGGTGCCCCTGTCTGCACCAGCACAGCAATTTTTGAGCAAATATCTCCTTCCATTCGGCCGCAATGGCAAGAAGCTTGTGCATCCTCTCTGTTCGTCGCGGTCAATGGGAAAAGGCGCTTATCTGCAATCTAGGTGTTTCTGCGTGCTGCGCCCGCCCAAAGAGTGCCCGGGTGAAAACGACAACGCAGGCATGTCGGGTGCCACTGTCTGCACCAGCACAGCAAGTTTTGAGCAAATATCTCCTTCCGCTCGGCCGCAATGGCAAGAAGCTTGTGCATCTTCTCTGTTCGTCGCGGTCAATGGGAAAAGGCGCTTATCTGCAATCTAGGTGTTTCTGCGTGCTGCGCCCGCCCAAAGAGTGCCCGGGTGAAAACGACAACGCAGGCATGTCGGGTGCCACTGTCTGCACCAGCACAGCAAGTTTTGAGCAAATATCTCCTTCCGTTCGGCCTCAATGGTAAGAAGCTTGAGCATCTTCTCTGTTCGTCGCGGTCAATGAGAAAAGGCGCTTATCTGCAATCTAGGTGTTTCTGCGTGCTGCGCCCGCCCAAAGAGTGCCCGGGTGAAAACGACAACGCAGGCATGTCGGGTGCCACTGTCTGCACCAGCACAGCAAGTTTTGAGCAAATATCTCCTTCCGTTCGGCTGCAATGGCAAGAAGCTTGTGCATCCTCTCTGTTCGTCGCGGTCAATGGGAAAAGGCGCTTATCTGCAATCTAGGTGTTTCTGCGTGCTGCGCCCGCCCAAAGAGTGCCCGGGTGAAAACGACAACGCAGGCATGTCGGGTGCCACTGTCTGCACCAGCACAGCAAGTTTTGAGCAAATATCTCCTTCCGTTCGGCCGCAATGGCAAGAAGCTTGTGCATCCTCTCTGTTCGTCGCGGTCAATGGGAAAAGGCGCTTATCTGCAATCTAGGTGTTTCTGCGTGCTGCGCCCGCCCAAAGAGTGCCCGGGTGAAAACGACAACGCAGGCATGTCGGGTGCCACTGTCTGCACCAGCACAGCAAGTTTTGAGCAAATATCTCCTTCCGTTCGGCCTCAATGGTAAGAAGCTTGTGCATCTTCTCTGTTCGTCGCGGTCAATGAGAAAAGGCGCTTATCTGCAATCTAGGTGTTTCTGCGTGCTGCGCCCGCCCAAAGAGTGCCCGGGTGAAAACGACAACGCAGGCATGTCGGGTGCCACTGTCTGCACCAGCACAGCAAGTTTTGAGCAAATATCTCCTTCCGTTCGGCCGCAATGGCAAGAAGCTTGTGCATCCTCTCTGTTCGTCGCGGTCAATGGGAAAAGGCGCTTATCTGCAATCTAGGTGTTTCTGCGTGCTGCGCCCGCCCAAAGAGTGCCCGGGTGAAAACGACAACGCAGGCATGTCGGGTGCCACTGTCTGCACCAGCACAGCAAGTTTTGAGCAAATATCTCCTTCCGTTCGGCCGCAATGGCAAGAAGCTTGTGCATCTTGTCTGTTCGTCGCGGTCAATGGGAAAAGGCGCTTATCTGCAATCTAGGTGTTTCTGCGTGCTGCGCCCGCCCAAAGAGTGCCCGGGTGAAAACGACAACGCAGGCATGTCGGGTGCCCCTGTCTGCACCAGCACAGCAATTTTTGAGCAAATATCTCCTTCCGTTCGGCCGCAATGGCAAGAAGCTTGTGCATCTTGTCTGTTCGTCGCGGTCAATGGGAAAAGGCGCTTATCTGCAATCTAGGTGTTTCTGCGTGCTGCGCCCGCCCAAAGAGTGCCCGGGTGAAAACGACAACGCAGGCATGTCGGGTGCCCCTGTCTGCACCAGCACAGCAATTTTTGAGCAAATATCTCCTTCCATTCGGCCGCAATGGCAAGAAGCTTGTGCATCCTCTCTGTTCGTCGCGGTCAATGGGAAAAGGCGCTTATCTGCAATCTAGGTGTTTCTGCGTGATGCGCCCGCCCAAAGAGTGCCCGAGTGAAAACGACAACGCAGGCATGTCGGGTGCCACTGTCTGCACCAGCACAGCAAGTTTTGAGCAAATATCTCCTTCCGTTCGGCCGCAATGGCAAGAAGCTTGTACATCTTGTCTGTTCGTCGCGGTCAATGGGAAAAGGCGCTTATCTGCAATCTAGGTGTTTCTGCGTGCTGCGCCCGCCCAAAGAGTGCCCGGGTTAAATCGACAACGCAGGCATGTCGGGTGCCACTGTCTGCACCAGCACAGCAAGTTTTGAGCAAATATCTCCTTCCGTTCGGCCTCAATGGTAAGAAGCTTGTGCATCTTCTCTGTTCGTCGCGGTCAATGAGAAAAGGCGCTTATCTGCAATCTAGGTGTTTCTGCGTGCTGCGCCCGCCCAAAGAGTGCCCGGGTGAAAACGACAACGCAGGCATGTCGGGTGCCACTGTCTGCACCAGCACAGCAAGTTTTGAGCAAATATCTCCTTCCGTTCGGCCGCAATGGCAAGAAGCTTGTGCATCTTCTCTGTTCGTCGCGGTCAATGGGAAAAGGCGCTTATCTGCAATCTAGGTGTTTCTGCGTGCTGCGCCCGCCAAAAGAGTGCCCGGGTTAAATCGACAACGCAGGCATGTCGGGTGCCACTGTCTGCACCAGCACAGCAAGTTTTGAGCAAATATCTCCTTCCGTTCGGCCTCAATGGTAAGAAGCTTGTGCATCTTCTCTGTTCGTCGCGGTCAATGAGAAAAGGCGCTTATCTGCAATCTAGGTGTTTCTGCGTGCTGCGCCCGCCCAAAGAGTGCCCGGGTGAAAACGACAACGCAGGCATGTCGGGTGCCACTGTCTGCACCAGCACAGCAAGTTTTGAGCAAATATCTCCTTCCGTTCGGCCACAATGGCAAGAAGCTTGTGCATCCTCTCTGTTCGTCGCGGTCAATGGGAAAAGGCGCTTATCTGCAATCTAGGTGTTTCTGCGTGCTGCGCCCGCCCAAAGAGTGCCCGGGTGAAAACGACAACGCAGGCATGTCGGGTGCCACTGTCTGCACCAGCACAGCAAGTTTTGAGCAAATATCTCCTTCCATTCGGCCGCAATGGCAAGAAGCTTGTGCATCCTCTCTGTTCGTCGCGGTCAATGGGAAAAGGCGCTTATCTGCAATCTAGGTGTTTCTGCGTGCTGCGCCCGCCCAAAGAGTGCCCGGGTGAAAACGACAACGCAGGCATGTCGGGTGCCACTGTCTGCACCAGCACAGCAAGTTTTGAGCAAATATCTCCTTCCGTTCGGCCGCAATGGCAAGAAGCTTGTGCATCCTCTCTGTTCGTCGCGGTCAATGGGAAAAGGCGCTTATCTGCAATCTAGGTGTTTCTGCGTGCTGCGCCCGCCCAAAGAGTGCCCGGGTTAAATCGACAACGCAGGCATGTCGGGTGCCACTGTCTGCACCAGCACAGCAAGTTTTGAGCAAATATCTCCTTCCGTTCGGCCTCAATGGTAAGAAGCTTGTGCATCTTCTCTGTTCGTCGCGGTCAATGAGAAAAGGCGCTTATCTGCAATCTAGGTGTTTCTGCGTGCTGCGCCCGCCCAAAGAGTGCCCGGGTGAAAACGACAACGCAGGCATGTCGGGTGCCACTGTCTGCACCAGCACAGCAAGTTTTTAGCAAATATCTCCTTCCGTTCGGCCGCAATGGCAAGAAGCTTGTGCATCCTCTCTGTTCGTCGCGGTCAATGGGAAAAGGCGCTTATCTGCAATCTAGGTGTTTCTGCGTGCTGCGCCCGCCCAAAGAGTGCCCGGGTGAAAACGACAACGCAGGCATGTCGGGTGCCACTGTCTGCACCAGCACAGCAAATTTTGAGCAAATATCTCCTTCCGTTCGTCCGCAATGGCAAGAAGCTTGTACATCTTGTCTGTTCGTCGCGGTCAATGGGAAAAGGAGCTTATCTGCAATCTAGGTGTTTCTGCGTGCTGCGCCCGCCCAAAGAGTGCCCGGGTTAAATCGACAACGCAGGCATGTCGAGTGCCACTGTCTGCACCAGCACAGCAAGTTTTGAGCAAATATCTCCTTCCGTTCGGCCGCAATGGCAAGAAGCTTGTGCATCTTCTATGTTCGTCGCAGTCAATGGGAAAAGGCGCTTATCTGCAATCTAGGTGTTTCTGCGTGCTGCGCCCGCCCAAAGAGTGCCCGGGTGAAAACGACAACGCAGGCATGTCGGGTGCCACTGTCTGCACCAGCACAGCAAGTTTTGAGCAAATATCTCCTTCCGTTCGGCCTCAATGGTAAGAAGCTTGTGCATCTTCTCTGTTCGTCGCGGTCAATGAGAAAAGGCGCTAATCTGCAATCTAGGTGTTTCTGCGTGCTGCGCCCGCCCAAAGAGTGCCCGGGTGAAAACGACAACGCAGGCATGTCGGGTGCCACTGTCTGCACCAGCACAGCAAGTTTTGAGCAAATATCTCCTTCCGTTCGGCCGCAATGGCAAGAAGCTTGTGCATCTTCTCTGTTCGTCGCGGTCAATGGGAAAAGGCGCTTATCTGCAATCTAGGTGTTTCTGCGTGCTGCGCCCGCCCAAAGAGTGCCCGGGTGAAAACGACAACGCAGGCATGTCGGGTGCCACTGTCTGCACCAGCACAGCAATTTTTGAGCAAATATCTCCTTCCATTCGGCCGCAATGGCAAGAAGCTTGTGCATCCTCTCTGTTCGTCGCGGTCAATGGGAAAAGGCGCTTATCTGCAATCTAGGTGTTTCTGCGTGCTGCGCCCGCCCAAAGAGTGCCCGGGTTAAATCGACAACGCAGGCATGTCGGGTGCCACTGTCTGCACCAGCACAGCAAGTTTTGAGCAAATATCTCCTTCCGTTCGGCCGCAATGGCAAGAAGCTTGTACATCTTGTCTGTTCGTCGCGGTCAATGGGAAAAGGCGCTTATCTGCAATCTAGGTGTTTCTGCGTGCTGCGCCAACCCAAAGAGTGCCCGGGTGAAAACGACAACGCAGGCATGTCGGGTGCCCCTGTCTGCACCAGCACAGCAATTTTTGAGCAAATATCTCCTTCCATTCGGCCGCAATGGCAAGAAGCTTGTGCATCCTCTCTGTTCGTCGCGGTCAATGGGAAAAGGCGCTTATCTGCAATCTAGGTGTTTCTGCGTGCTGCGCCCGCCCAAAGAGTGCCCGGGTGAAAACGACAACGCAGGCATGTCGGGTGCCACTGTCTGCACCAGCACAGCAAGTTTTGAGCAAATATCTCCTTCCGTTCGGCCGCAATGGCAAGAAGCTTGTGCATCTTCTCTGTTCGTCGCGGTCAATGGGAAAAGGCGCTTATCTGCAATCTAGGTGTTTCTGCGTGCTGCGCCCGCCCAAAGAGTGCCCGGGTGAAAACGACAACGCAGGCATGTCGGGTGCCACTGTCTGCACCAGCACAGCAAGTTTTGAGCAAATATCTCCTTCCGTTCGGCCTCAATGGTAAGAAGCTTGTGCATCTTCTCTGTTCGTCGCGGTCAATGAGAAAAGGCGCTTATCTGCAATCTAGGTGTTTCTGCGTGCTGCGCCCGCCCAAAGAGTGCCCGGGTGAAAACGACAACGCAAGCATGTCGGGTGCCACTGTCTGCACCAGCACAGCAAGTTTTGAGCAAATATCTCCTTCCGTTCGGCCGCAATGGCAAGAAGCTTGTGCATCCTCTCTGTTCGTCGCGGTCAATGGGAAAAGGCGCTTATCTGCAATCTAGGTGTTTCTGCGTGCTGCGCCCGCCCAAAGAGTGCCCGGGTGAAAACGACAACGCAGGCATGTCGGGTGCCACTGTCTGCACCAGCACAGCAAGTTTTGAGCAAATATCTCCTTCCGTTCGGCCGCAATGGCAAGAAGCTTGTGCATCCTCTCTGTTCGTCGCGGTCAATGGGAAAAGGCGCTTATCTGCAATCTAGGTGTTTCTGCGTGCTGCGCCCGCCCAAAGAGTGCCCGGGTTAAATCGACAACGCAGGCATGTCGGGTGCCACTGTCTGCACCAGCACAGCAAGTTTTGAGCAAATATCTCCTTCCGTTCGGCCTCAATGGTAAGAAGCTTGTGCATCTTCTCTGTTCGTCGCGGTCAATGAGAAAAGGCGCTTATCTGCAATCTAGGTGTTTCTGCGTGCTGCGCCCGCCCAAAGAGTGCCCGGGTGAAAACGACAACGCAGGCATGTCGGGTGCCACTGTCTGCACCAGCACAGCAAGTTTTTAGCAAATATCTCCTTCCGTTCGGCCGCAATGGCAAGAAGCTTGTGCATCCTCTCTGTTCTTCGCGGTCAATGGGAAAAGGCGCTTATCTGCAATCTAGGTGTTTCTGCGTGCTGCGCCCGCCCAAAGAGTGCCCGGGTGAAAACGACAACGCAGGCATGTCGGGTGCCACTGTCTGCACCAGCACAGCAAATTTTGAGCAAATATCTCCTTCCGTTCGGCCGCAATGGCAAGAAGCTTGTACATCTTGTCTGTTCGTCGCGGTCAATGGGAAAAGGCGCTTATCTACAATCTAGGTGTTTCTGCGTGCTGCGCCCGCCCAAAGAGTGCCCGGGTGAAAACGACAACGCAGGCATGTCGGGTGCCCCTGTCTGCACCAGCACAGCAATTTTTGAGCAAATATCTCCTTCCATTCGGCCGCAATGGCAAGAAGCTTGTGCATCCTCTCTGTTCGTCGCGGTCAATGGGAAAAGGCGCTTATCTGCAATCTAGGTGTTTCTGCGTGCTGCGCCCGCCCAAAGAGTGCCCGGGTGAAAACGACAACGCAGGCATGTCGGGTGCCACTGTCTGCACCAGCACAGCAAGTTTTGAGCAAATATCTCCTTCCGTTCGGCCGCAATGGCAAGAAGCTTGTGCATCCTCTCTGTTCGTCGCGGTCAATGGGAAAAGGCGCTTATCTGCAATCTAGGTGTTTCTGCGTGCTGCGCCCGCCCAAAGAGTGCCCGGGTTAAATCGACAACGCAGGCATGTCGGGTGCCACTGTCTGCACCAGCACAGCAAGTTTTGAGCAAATATCTCCTTCCGTTCGGCCTCAATGGTAAGAAGCTTGTGCATCTTCTCTGTTCGTCGCGGTCAATGAGAAAAGGCGCTTATCTGCAATCTAGGTGTTTCTGCGTGCTGCGCCCGCCCAAAGAGTGCCCGGGTGAAAACGACAACGCAGGCATGTCGGGTGCCACTGTCTGCACCAGCACAGCAAGTTTTTAGCAAATATCTCCTTCCGTTCGGCCGCAATGGCAAGAAGCTTGTGCATCCTCTCTGTTCGTCGCGGTCAATGGGAAAAGGCGCTTATCTGCAATCTAGGTGTTTCTGCGTGCTGCGCCCGCCCAAAGAGTGCCCGGGTGAAAACGACAACGCAGGCATGTCGGGTGCCACTGTCTGCACCAGCACAGCAAATTTTGAGCAAATATCTCCTTCCGTTCGGCCGCAATGGCAAGAAGCTTGTACATCTTGTCTGTTCGTCGCGGTCAATGGGAAAAGGCGCTTATCTGCAATCTAGGTGTTTCTGCGTGCTGCGCCCGCCCAAAGAGTGCCCGGGTGAAAACGACAACGCAGGCATGTCGGGTGCCCCTGTCTGCACCAGCACAGCAATTTTTGAGCAAATATCTCCTTCCATTCGGCCGCAATGGCAAGAAGCTTGTGCATCCTCTCTGTTCGTCGCGGTCAATGGGAAAAGGCGCTTATCTGCAATCTAGGTGTTTCTGCGTGCTGCGCCCGCCCAAAGAGTGCCCGGGTGAAAACGACAACGCAGGCATGTCGGGTGCCACTGTCTGCACCAGCACAGCAAGTTTTGAGCAAATATCTCCTTCCGTTCGGCCGCAATGGCAAGAAGCTTGTGCATCTTCTCTGTTCGTCGCGGTCAATGGGAAAAGGCGCTTATCTGCAATCTAGGTGTTTCTGCGTGCTGCGCCCGCCCAAAGAGTGCCCGGGTGAAAACGACAACGCAGGCATGTCGGGTGCCACTGTCTGCACCAGCACAGCAAGTTTTGAGCAAATATCTCCTTCCGTTCGGCCTCAATGGTAAGAAGCTTGTGCATCTTCTCTGTTCGTCGCGGTCAATGAGAAAAGGCGCTTATCTGCAATCTAGGTGTTTCTGCGTGCTGCGCCCGCCCAAAGAGTGCCCGGGTGAAAACGACAACGCAAGCATGTCGGGTGCCACTGTCTGCACCAGCACAGCAAGTTTTGAGCAAATATCTCCTTCCGTTCGGCCGCAATGGCAAGAAGCTTGTGCATCCTCTCTGTTCGTCGCGGTCAATGGGAAAAGGCGCTTATCTGCAATCTAGGTGTTTCTGCGTGCTGCGCCCGCCCAAAGAGTTCCCGGGTGAAAACGACAACGCAGGCATGTCGGGTGCCACTGTCTGCACCAGCACAGCAAGTTTTGAGCAAATATCTCCTTCCGTTCGGCCGCAATGGCAAGAAGCTTGTGCATCCTCTCTGTTCGTCGCGGTCAATGGGAAAAGGCGCTTATCTGCAATCTAGGTGTTTCTGCGTGCTGCGCCCGCCCAAAGAGTGCCCGGGTTAAATCGACAACGCAGGCATGTCGGGTGCCACTGTCTGCACCAGCACAGCAAGTTTTGAGCAAATATCTCCTTCCGTTCGGCCTCAATGGTAAGAAGCTTGTGCATCTTCTCTGTTCGTCGCGGTCAATGAGAAAAGGCGCTTATCTGCAATCTAGGTGTTTCTGCGTGCTGCGCCCGCCCAAAGAGTGCCCGGGTGAAAACGACAACGCAGGCATGTCGGGTGCCACTGTCTGCACCAGCACAGCAAGTTTTTAGCAAATATCTCCTTCCGTTCGGCCGCAATGGCAAGAAGCTTGTGCATCCTCTCTGTTCTTCGCGGTCAATGGGAAAAGGCGCTTATCTGCAATCTAGGTGTTTCTGCGTGCTGCGCCCGCCCAAAGAGTGCCCGGGTGAAAACGACAACGCAGGCATGTCGGGTGCCACTGTCTGCACCAGCACAGCAAATTTTGAGCAAATATCTCCTTCCGTTCGGCCGCAATGGCAAGAAGCTTGTACATCTTGTCTGTTCGTCGCGGTCAATGGGAAAAGGCGCTTATCTGCAATCTAGGTGTTTCTGCGTGCTGCGCCCGCCCAAAGAGTGCCCGGGTGAAAACGACAACGCAGGCATGTCGGGTGCCCCTGTCTGCACCAGCACAGCAATTTTTGAGCAAATATCTCCTTCCATTCGGCCGCAATGGCAAGAAGCTTGTGCATCCTCTCTGTTCGTCGCGGTCAATGGGAAAAGGCGCTTATCTGCAATCTAGGTGTTTCTGCGTGCTGCGCCCGCCCAAAGAGTGCCCGGGTGAAAACGACAACGCAGGCATGTCGGGTGCCACTGTCTGCACCAGCACAGCAAGTTTTGAGCAAATATCTCCTTCCGTTCGGCCGCAATGGCAAGAAGCTTGTGCATCCTCTCTGTTCGTCGCGGTCAATGGGAAAAGGCGCTTATCTGCAATCTAGGTGTTTCTGCGTGCTGCGCCCGCCCAAAGAGTGCCCGGGTTAAATCGACAACGCAGGCATGTCGGGTGCCACTGTCTGCACCAGCACAGCAAGTTTTGAGCAAATATCTCCTTCCGTTCGGCCTCAATGGTAAGAAGCTTGTGCATCTTCTCTGTTCGTCGCGGTCAATGAGAAAAGGCGCTTATCTGCAATCTAGGTGTTTCTGCGTGCTGCGCCCGCCCAAAGAGTGCCCGGGTGAAAACGACAACGCAGGCATGTCGGGTGCCACTGTCTGCACCAGCACAGCAAGTTTTTAGCAAATATCTCCTTCCGTTCGGCCGCAATGGCAAGAAGCTTGTGCATCCTCTCTGTTCGTCGCGGTCAATGGGAAAAGGCGCTTATCTGCAATCTAGGTGTTTCTGCGTGCTGCGCCCGCCCAAAGAGTGCCCGGGTGAAAACGACAACGCAGGCATGTCGGGTGCCACTGTCTGCACCAGCACAGCAAATTTTGAGCAAATATCTCCTTCCGTTCGGCCGCAATGGCAAGAAGCTTGTACATCTTGTCTGTTCGTCGCGGTCAATGGGAAAAGGCGCTTATCTGCAATCTAGGTGTTTCTGCGTGCTGCGCCCGCCCAAAGAGTGCCCGGGTGAAAACGACAACGCAGGCATGTCGGGTGCCCCTGTCTGCACCAGCACAGCAATTTTTGAGCAAATATCTCCTTCCATTCGGCCGCAATGGCAAGAAGCTTGTGCATCCTCTCTGTTCGTCGCGGTCAATGGGAAAAGGCGCTTATCTGCAATCTAGGTGTTTCTGCGTGCTGCGCCCGCCCAAAGAGTGCCCGGGTGAAAACGACAACGCAGGCATGTCGGGTGCCACTGTCTGCACCAGCACAGCAAGTTTTGAGCAAATATCTCCTTCCGTTCGGCCGCAATGGCAAGAAGCTTGTGCATCCTCTCTGTTCGTCGCGGTCAATGGGAAAAGGCGCTTATCTGCAATCTAGGTGTTTCTGCGTGCTGCGCCCGCCCAAAGAGTGCCCGGGTGAAAACGACAACGCAGGCATGTCGGGTGCCACTGTCTGCACCAGCACAGCAAGTTTTGAGCAAATATCTCCTTCCGTTCGGCCGCAATGGCAAGAAGCTTGTGCATCCTCTCTGTTCGTCGCGGTCAATGGGAAAAGGCGCTTATCTGCAATCTAGGTGTTTCTGCGTGCTGCGCCCGCCCAAAGAGTGCCCGGGTGAAAACGACAACGCAGGCATGTCGGGTGCCACTGTCTGCACCAGCACAGCAAGTTTTGAGCAAATATCTCCTTCCGTTCGGCCGCAATGGCAAGAAGCTTGTGCATCTTCTCTGTTCGTCGCGGTCAATGGGAAAAGGCGCTTATCTGCAATCTAGGTGTTTCTGCGAGCTGCGCCCGCCCAAAGAGTGCCCGGGTGAAAACGACAACGCAGGCATGTTGGGTGCCACTGTCTGCACCAGCACAGCAAGTTTTGAGCAAATATCTCCTTCCGTTCGGCCGCAATGGCAAGAAGCTTGTGCATCTTCTCTGTTCGTCGCGGTCAATGGGAAAAGGCGCTTATCTGCAATCTAGGTGTTTCTGCGTGCTGCGCCCGCCCAAAGAGTGCCCGGGTTAAATCGACAACGCAGGCATGTCGGGTGCCACTGTCTGCACCAGCACAGCAAGTTTTGAGCAAATATCTCCTTCCGTTCGGCCTCAATGGTAAGAAGCTTGTGCATCTTCTCTGTTCGTCGCGGTCAATGAGAAAAGGCGCTTATCTGCAATCTAGGTGTTTCTGCGTTCTGCGCCCGCCCAAAGAGTGCCCGGGTGAAAACGACAACGCAGGCATGTCGGGTGCCACTGTCTGCACCAGCACAGCAAGTTTTGAGCAAATATCTCCTTCCGTTCGGCCGCAATGGCAAGAAGCTTGTGCATCCTCTCTGTTCGTCGCGGTCAATGGGAAAAGGCGCTTATCTGCAATCTAGGTGTTTCTGCGTGCTGCGCCCGCCCAAAGAGTGCCCGGGTGAAAACGACAACGCAGGCATGTCGGGTGCCACTGTCTGCACCAGCACAGCAAGTTTTGAGCAAATATCTCCTTCCGTTCGGCCGCAATGGCAAGAAGCTTGTGCATCTTGTCTGTTCGTCGCGGTCAATGGGAAAAGGCGCTTATCTGCAATCTAGGTGTTTCTGCGTGCTGCGCCCGCCCAAAGAGTGCCCTGGTGAAAACGACAACGCAGGCATGTCGGGTGCCCCTGTCTGCACCAGCACAGCAATTTTTGAGCAAATATCTCCTTCCATTCGGCCGCAATGGCAAGAAGCTTGTGCATCTTCTCTGTTCGTCGCGGTCAATGGGAAAAGGCGCTTATCTGCAATCTAGGTGTTTCTGCGTGCTGCGCCCGCCCAAAGAGTGCCCGGGTGAAAACGACAACGCAGGCATGTCGGGTGCCACTGTCTGCACCAGCACAGCAAGTTTTGAGCAAATATCTCCTTCCGTTCGGCCGCAATGGCAAGAAGCTTGTACATCTTGTCTGTTCGTCGCGGTCAATGGGAAAAGGCGCTTATCTGCAATCTAGGTGTTTCTGCGTGCTGCGCCCGCCCAAAGAGTGCCCGGGTGAAAACGACAACGCAGGCATGTCGGGTGCCCCTGTCTGCACCAGAACAGCAATTTTTGAGCAAATATCTCCTTCCATTCGGCCGCAATGGCTAGAAGCTTGTGCATCCTCTCTGTTCGTCGCGGTCAATGGGAAAAGGCGCTTATCTGCAATCTAGGTGTTTCTGCGTGCTGCGCCCGCCCAAAGAGTGCCCGGGTGAAAACGACAACGCAGGCATGTCGGGTGCCACTGTCTGCACCAGCACAGCAAGTTTTGAGCAAATATTTCCTTCCGTTCGGCCGCAATGGCAAGAAGCTTGTGCATCTTCTCTGTTCGTCGCGGTCAATGGGAAAAGGCGCTTATCTGCAATCTAGGTGTTTCTGCGTGCTGCGCCCGCCCAAAGAGTGCCCGGGTGAAAACGACAACGCAGGCATGTCGGGTGCCACTGTCTGCACCAGCACAGCAAGTTTTGAGCAAATATCTCCTTCCGTTCGGCCGCAATGGCAAGAAGCTTGTGCATCTTGTCTGTTCGTCGCGGTCAATGGGAAAAGGCGCTTATCTGCAATCTAGGTGTTTCTGCGTGCTGCGCCCGCCCAAAGAGTGCCCTGGTGAAAACGACAACGCAGGCATGTCGGGTGCCCCTGTCTGCACCAGCACAGCAATTTTTGAGCAAATATCTCCTTCCATTCGGCCGCAATGGCAAGAAGCTTGTGCATCCTCTCTGTTCGTCGCGGTCAATGGGAAAAGGCGCTTATCTGCAATCTAGGTGTTTCTGCGTGCTGCGCCCGCCCAAAGAGTGCCCGGGTGAAAACGACAACGCAGTCATGTCGGGTGCCACTGTCTGCACCAGCACAGCAAGTTTTGAGCAAATATCTAATTCCGTTCGGCCGCAATGGCAAGAAGCTTGTGCATCTTGTCTGTTCGTCGCGGTCAATGGGAAAAGGCGCTTATCTGCAATCTAGGTGTTTCTGCGTGCTGCGCCCGCCCAAAGAGTGCCCTGGTGAAAACGACAACGCAGGCATGTCGTGTGCCCCTGTCTGCACCAGCACAGCAATTTTTGAGCAAATATCTCCTTCCCTTCGGCCGCAATGGCAAGAAGCTTGTGCATCCTCTCTGTTCGTCGCGGTCAATGGGAAAAGGCGCTTATCTGCAATCTAGGTGTTTCTGCGTGCTGCGCCCGCCCAAAGAGTGCCCGGGTGAAAACGACAACGCAGGCATGTCGGGTGCCACTGTCTGCACCAGCACAGCAAGTTTTTGAGCAAATATCTAATTCCGTTCGGCCGCAATGGCAAGAAGCTTGTGCATCTTCTCTGTTCGTCGCGGTCAATGGGAAAAGGCGCTTATCTGCAATCTAGGTGTTTCTGCTTGCTGCGCCCGCCCAAAGAGTGCCCGGGTTAAATCGACAACGCAGGCATGTCGGGTGCCACTGTCTGCACCAGCACAGCAAGTTTTGAGCAAATATCTCCTTCCGTTCGGCCGCAATGGCAAGAAGCTTGTGCATCCTCTCTGTTCGTCGCGGTCAATGGGAAAAGGCGCTTATCTGCAATCTAGGTGTTTCTGCGTGCTGCGCCCGCCCAAAGAGTGCCCGGGTGAAAACGACAACGCAGGCATGTCGGGTGCCACTGTCTGCACCAGCACAGCAAGTTTTGAGCAAATATCTCCTTCCGTTCGGCCGCAATGGCAAGAAGCTTGTACATCTTGTCTGTTCGTCGCGGTCAATGGGAAAAGGCGCTTATCTGCAATCTAGGTGTTTCTGCGTGCTGCGCCCGCCCAAAGAGTGCCCGGGTGAAAACGACAACGCAGGCATGTCGGGTGCCCCTGTCTGCACCAGCACAGCAATTTTTGAGCAAATATCTCCTTCCATTCGGCCGCAATGGCAAGAAGCTTGTGCATCCTCTCTGTTCGTCGCGGTCAATGGGAAAAGGCGCTTATCTGCAATCTAGGTGTTTCTGCGTGCTGCGCCCGCCCAAAGAGTGCCCGGGTGAAAACGACAACGCAGGCATGTCGGGTGCCACTGTCTGCACCAGCACAGCAAGTTTTGAGCAAATATCTCCTTCCGTTCGGCCGCAATGGCAAGAAGCTTGTGCATCTTCTCTGTTCGTCGCGGTCAATGGGAAAAGGCGCTTATCTGCAATCTAGGTGTTTCTGCGTGCTGCGCCCGCCCAAAGAGTGCCCGGGTGAAAACGACAACGCAGGCATGTCGGGTGCCACTGTCTGCACCAGCACAGCAAGTTTTGAGCAAATATCTCCTTCCGTTCGGCCTCAATGGTAAGAAGCTTGAGCATCTTCTCTGTTCGTCGCGGTCAATGAGAAAAGGCGCTTATCTGCAATCTAGGTGTTTCTGCGTGCTGCGCCCGCCCAAAGAGTGCCCGGGTGAAAACGACAACGCAGGCATGTCGGGTGCCACTGTCTGCACCAGCACAGCAAGTTTTGAGCAAATATCTCCTTCCGTTCGGCCTCAATGGTAAGAAGCTTGAGCATCTTCTCTGTTCGTCGCGGTCAATGAGAAAAGGCGCTTATCTGCAATCTAGGTGTTTCTGCGTGCTGCGCCCGCCCAAAGAGTGCCCGGGTGAAAACGACAACGCAGGCATGTCGGGTGCCACTGTCTGCACCAGCACAGCAAGTTTTGAGCAAATATCTCCTTCCGTTCGGCCGCAATGGCAAGAAGCTTGTACATCTTGTCTGTTCGTCGCGGTCAATGGGAAAAGGCGCTTATCTGCAATCTAGGTGTTTCTGCGTGCTGCGCCCGCCCAAAGAGTGCCCGGGTGAAAACGACAACGCAGGCATGTCGGGTGCCCCTATCTGCACCAGCACAGCAATTTTTGAGCAAATATCTCCTTCCATTCGGCCGCAATGGCAAGAAGCTTGTGCATCCTCTCTGTTCGTCGCGGTCAATGGGAAAAGGCGCTTATCTGCAATCTAGGTGTTTCTGCGTGCTGCGCCCGCCCAAAGAGTGCCCGGGTGAAAACGACAACGCAGGCATGTCGGGTGCCACTGTCTGCACCAGCACAGCAAGTTTTGAGCAAATATCTCCTTCCGTTCGGCCTCAATGGTAAGAAGCTTGTGCATCTTCTCTGTTCGTCGCGGTCAATGGGAAAAGGCGCTTATCTGCAATCTAGGTGTTTCTGCGTGCTGCGCCCGCCCAAAGAGTGCCCGGGTAAAAACGACAACGCAGGCATGTCGGGTGCCACTGTCTGCACCAGCACAGCAAGTTTTGAGCAAATATCTCCTTCCGTTCGGCCGCAATGGCAAGAAGCTTGTGCATCCTCTCTGTTCGTCGCGGTCAATGGGAAAAGGCGCTTATCTGCAATCTAGGTGTTTCTGCGTGCTGCGCCCGCCCAAAGAGTGCCCGGGTGAAAACGACAACGCAGGCATGTCGGGTGCCACTGTCTGCACCAGCACAGCAAGTTTAGAGCAAATATCTCCTTCCGTTCGGCCGCAATGGCAAGAAGCTTGTGCATCTTCTCTGTTCGTCGCGGTCAATGGGAAAAGGCGCTTATCTGCAATCTAGGTGTTTCTGCGTGCTGCGCCCGCCCAAAGAGTGCCCGGGTGAAAACGACAACGCAGGCATGTCGGGTGCCACTGTCTGCACCAGCACAGCAAGTTTTGAGCAAATATCTCCTTCCGTTCGGCCGCAATGGCAAGAAGCTTGTGCATCTTCTCTGTTCGTCGCGGTCAATGGGAAAAGGCGCTTATCTGCAATCTAGGTGTTTCTGCGTGCTGCGCCCGCCCAAAGAGTGCCCGGGTGAAAACGACAACGCAGGCATGTCGGGTGCCCCTGTCTGCACCAGCACAGCAATTTTTTAGCAAATATCTCCTTCCATTTGGCCGCAATGGCAAGAAGCTTGTGCATCCTCTCTGTTCGTCGCGGTCAATGGGAAAAGGCGCTTATCTGCAATCTAGGTGTTTCTGCGTGCTGCGCCCGCCTAAAGAGTGCCCGGGTGAAAACAACAACGCAGGCATGTCGGGTGCCACTGTCTGCACCAGCACAGCAAGTTTTGAGCAAATATCTCCTTCCGTTCGGCCGCAATGGCAAGAAGCTTGTGCATCTTCTCTGTTCGTCGCGGTCAATGGGAAAAGGCGCTTATCTGCAATCTAGGTGTTTCTGCGTGCTGCACCCGCCCAAAGAGTGCCCGGGTGAAAACGACAACGCAGGCATGTCTAGTGCCACTGTCTGCATCAGCACAGCAAGTTTTGAGCAAATATCTCCTTCCGTTCGGCCGCAATGGCAAGAAGCTTGTGCATCTTCTATGTTCGTCGCAGTCAATGGGAAAAGGCGCTTATCTGCAATCTAGGTGTTTCTGCGTGCTGCGCCCGCCCAAAGAGTGCCCGGGTGAAAACGACAACGCAGGCATGTCGGGTGCCACTGTCTGCACCAGCACAGCAAGTTTTGAGCAAATATCTCCTTCCGTTCGGCCGCAATGGCAAGAAGCTTGTGCATCCTCTCTGTTCGTCGCGGTCAATGGGAAAAGGCGCTTATCTGCAATCTAGGTGTTTCTGCGTGCTGCGCCCGCCCAAAGAGTGCCCGGGTGAAAACGACAACGCAGGCATGTCGGGTGCCACTGTCTGCACCAGCACAGCAAGTTTTGAGCAAATATCTCCTTCCGTTCGGCCGCAATGGCAAGAAGCTTGTACATCTTGTCTGTTCGTCGCGGTCAATGGGAAAAGGCGCTTATCTGCAATCTAGGTGTTTCTGCGTGCTGCGCCCGCCCAAAGAGTGCCCGGGTGAAAACGACAACGCAGGCATGTCGGGTGCCCCTGTCTGCACCAGCACAGCAATTTTTGAGCAAATATCTCCTTCCATTCGGCCGCAATGGCAAGAAGCTTGTGCATCCTCTCTGTTCGTCGCGGTCAATGGGAAAAGGCGCTTATCTGCAATCTAGGTGTTTCTGCGTGCTGCGCCCGCCCAAAGAGTGCCCGGGTGAAAACGACAACGCAGGCATGTCGGGTGCCACTGTCTGCACCAGCACAGCAAGTTTTGAGCAAATATCTCCTTCCGTTCGGCCGCAATGGCAAGAAGCTTGTGCATCTTCTCTGTTCGTCGCGGTCAATGGGAAAAGGCGCTTATCTGCAATCTAGGTGTTTCTGCGTGCTGCGTCCGCCCAAAGAGTACCCGGGTGAAAACGACAACGCAGGCATGTCGGGTGCCACTGTCTGCACCAGCACAGCAAGTTTTGAGCAAATATCTCCTTCCGTTCGGCCTCAATGGTAAGAAGCTTGTGCATCTTCTCTGTTCGTCGCGGTCAATGAGAAAAGGCGCTTATCTGCAATCTAGGTGTTTCTGCGTGTTGCGCCCGCCCAAAGAGTGCCCGGGTGAAAACGACAACGCAGGCATGTCGGGTGCCACTGTCTGCACCAGCACAGCAAGTTTTGAGCAAATATCTCCTTCCGTTCGGCCGCAATGGCAAGAAGCTTGTGCATCCTCTCTGTTCGTCGCGGTCAATGGGAAAAGGCGCTTATCTGCAATCTAGGTGTTTCTGCGTGCTGCGCCCGCCCAAAGAGTGCCCGGGTGAAAACGACAACGCAGGCATGTCGGGTGCCACTGTCTGCACCAGCACAGCAAGTTTTGAGCAAATATCTCCTTCCGTTCGGCCGCAATGGCAAGAAGCTTGTGCATCCTCTCTGTTCGTCGCGGTCAATGGGAAAAGGCGCTTATCTGCAATCTAGGTGTTTCTGCGTGCTGCGCCCGCCCAAAGAGTGCCCGGGTTAAATCGACAACGCAGGCATGTCGGGTGCCACTGTCTGCACCAGCACAGCAAGTTTTGAGCAAATATCTCCTTCCGTTCGGCCTCAATGGTAAGAAGCTTGTGCATCTTCTCTGTTCGTCGCGGTCAATGAGAAAAGGCGCTTATCTGCAATCTAGGTGTTTCTGCGTGCTGCGCCCGCCCAAAGAGTGCCCGGGTGAAAACGACAACGCAGGCATGTCGGGTGCCACTGTCTGCACCAGCACAGCAAGTTTTGAGCAAATATCTCCTTCCGTTCGGCCGCAATGGCAAGAAGCTTGTGCATCCTCTCTGTTCGTCGCGGTCAATGGGAAAAGGCGCTTATCTGCAATCTAGGTGTTTCTGCGTGCTGCGCCCGCCCAAAGAGTGCCCGGGTGAAAACGACAACGCAGGCATGTCGGGTGCCACTGTCTGCACCAGCACAGCAAGTTTTGAGCAAATATCTCCTTCCGTTCGGCCGCAATGGCAAGAAGCTTGTACATCTTGTCTGTTCGTCGCGGTCAATGGGAAAAGGCGCTTATCTGCAATCTAGGTGTTTCTGCGTGCTGCGCCCGCCCAAAGAGTGCCCGGGTGAAAACGACAACGCAGGCATGTCGGGTGCCCCTATCTGCACCAGCACAGCAATTTTTGAGCAAATATCTCCTTCCATTCGGCCGCAATGGCAAGAAGCTTGTGCATCCTCTCTGTTCGTCGCGGTCAATGGGAAAAGGCGCTTATCTGCAATCTAGGTGTTTCTGCGTGCTGCGCCCGCCCAAAGAGTGCCCGGGTGAAAACGACAACGCAGGCATGTCGGGTGCCACTGTCTGCACCAGCACAGCAAGTTTTGAGCAAATATCTCCTTCCGTTCGGCCGCAATGGCAAGAAGCTTGTGCATCTTCTCTGTTCGTCGCGGTCAATGGGAAAAGGCGCTTATCTGCAATCTAGGTGTTTCTGCGTGCTGCGCCCGCCCAAAGAGTGCCCGGGTGAAAACGACAACGCAGGCATGTCGGGTGCCACTGTCTGCACCAGCACAGCAAGTTTTGAGCAAATATCTCCTTCCGTTCGGCCTCAATGGTAAGAAGCTTGTGCATCTTCTCTGTTCGTCGCGGTCAATGAGAAAAGGCGCTTATCTGCAATCTAGGTGTTTCTGCGTGCTGCGCCCGCCCAAAGAGTGCCCGGGTTAAATCGACAACGCAGGCATGTCGGGTGCCACTGTCTGCACCAGCACAGCAAGTTTTGAGCAAATATCTCCTTCCGTTCGGCCTCAATGGTAAGAAGCTTGTGCATCTTCTCTGTTCGTCGCGGTCAATGAGAAAAGGCGCTTATCTGCAATCTAGGTGTTTCTGCGTGCTGCGCCCGCCCAAAGAGTGCCCGGGTGAAAACGACAACGCAGGCATGTCGGGTGCCACTGTCTGCACCAGCACAGCAAGTTTTGAGCAAATATCTCCTTCCGTTCGGCCGCAATGGCAAGAAGCTTGTACATCTTGTCTGTTCGTCGCGGTCAATGGGAAAAGGCGCTTATCTGCAATCTAGGTGTTTCTGCGTGCTGCGCCCGCCCAAAGAGTGCCCGGGTGAAAACGACAACGCAGGCATGTCGGGTGCCCCTGTCTGCACCAGAACAGCAATTTTTGAGCAAATATCTCCTTCCATTCGGCCGCAATGGCTAGAAGCTTGTGCATCCTCTCTGTTCGTCGCGGTCAATGGGAAAAGGCGCTTATCTGCAATCTAGGTGTTTCTGCGTGCTGCGCCCGCCCAAAGAGTGCCCGGGTGAAAACGACAACGCAGGCATGTCGGGTGCCACTGTCTGCACCAGCACAGCAAGTTTTGAGCAAATATTTCCTTCCGTTCGGCCGCAATGGCAAGAAGCTTGTGCATCTTCTCTGTTCGTCGCGGTCAATGGGAAAAGGCGCTTATCTGCAATCTAGGTGTTTCTGCGTGCTGCGCCCGCCCAAAGAGTGCCCGGGTGAAAACGACAACGCAGGCATGTCGGGTGCCACTGTCTGCACCAGCACAGCAAGTTTTGAGCAAATATCTCCTTCCGTTCGGCCGCAATGGCAAGAAGCTTGTGCATCTTGTCTGTTCGTCGCGGTCAATGGGAAAAGGCGCTTATCTGCAATCTAGGTGTTTCTGCGTGCTGCGCCCGCCCAAAGAGTGCCCGGGTGAAAACGACAACGCAGTCATGTCGGGTGCCACTGTCTGCACCAGCACAGCAAGTTTTGAGCAAATATCTCCTTCCGTTCGGCCTCAATGGTAAGAAGCTTGTGCATCTTCTCTGTTCGTCGCGGTCAATGGGAAAAGGCGCTTATCTGCAATCTAGGTGTTTCTGCGTGCTGCGCCCGCCCAAAGAGTGCCCGGGTGAAAACGACAACGCAGGCATGTCGGGTGCCACTGTCTGCACCAGCACAGCAAGTTTTGAGCAAATATCTCCTTCCGTTCGGCCGCAATGGCAAGAAGCTTGTGCATCTTGTCTGTTCGTCGCGGTCAATGGGAAAAGGCGCTTATCTGCAATCTAGGTGTTTCTGCGTGCTGCGCCCGCCCAAAGAGTGCCCTGGTGAAAACGACAACGCAGGCATGTCGGGTGCCCCTGTCTGCACCAGCACAGCAATTTTTGAGCAAATATCTCCTTCCATTCGGCCGCAATGGCAAGAAGCTTGTGCATCCTCTCTGTTCGTCGCGGTCAATGGGAAAAGGCGCTTATCTGCAATCTAGGTGTTTCTGCGTGCTGCGCCCGCCCAAAGAGTGCCCGGGTGAAAACGACAACGCAGTCATGTCGGGTGCCACTGTCTGCACCAGCACAGCAAGTTTTGAGCAAATATCTCCTTCCGTTCGGCCTCAATGGTAAGAAGCTTGTGCATCTTCTCTGTTCGTCGCGGTCAATGGGAAAAGGCGCTTATCTGCAATCTAGGTGTTTCTGCGTGCTGCGCCCGCCCAAAGAGTGCCCGGGTAAAAACGACAACGCAGGCATGTCGGGTGCCACTGTCTGCACCAGCACAGCAAGTTTTGAGCAAATATCTCCTTCCGTTCGGCCGCAATGGCAAGAAGCTTGTGCATCCTCTCTGTTCGTCGCGGTCAATGGGAAAAGGCGCTTATCTGCAATCTAGGTGTTTCTGCGTGCTGCGCCCGCCCAAAGAGTGCCCGGGTGAAAACGACAACGCAGGCATGTCGGGTGCCACTGTCTGCACCAGCACAGCAAGTTTAGAGCAAATATCTCCTTCCGTTCGGCCGCAATGGCAAGAAGCTTGTGCATCTTCTCTGTTCGTCGCGGTCAATGGGAAAAGGCGCTTATCTGCAATCTAGGTGTTTCTGCGTGCTGCGCCCGCCCAAAGAGTGCCCGGGTGAAAACGACAACGCAGGCATGTCGGGTGCCACTGTCTGCACCAGCACAGCAAGTTTTGAGCAAATATCTCCTTCCGTTCGGCCGCAATGGCAAGAAGCTTGTGCATCTTCTCTGTTCGTCGCGGTCAATGGGAAAAGGCGCTTATCTGCAATCTAGGTGTTTCTGCGTGCTGCGCCCGCCCAAAGAGTGCCCGGGTGAAAACGACAACGCAGGCATGTCGGGTGCCCCTGTCTGCACCAGCACAGCAATTTTTTAGCAAATATCTCCTTCCATTTGGCCGCAATGGCAAGAAGCTTGTGCATCCTCTCTGTTCGTCGCGGTCAATGGGAAAAGGCGCTTATCTGCAATCTAGGTGTTTCTGCGTGCTGCGCCCGCCTAAAGAGTGCCCGGGTGAAAACAACAACGCAGGCATGTCGGGTGCCACTGTCTGCACCAGCACAGCAAGTTTTGAGCAAATATCTCCTTCCGTTCGGCCGCAATGGCAAGAAGCTTGTGCATCTTCTCTGTTCGTCGCGGTCAATGGGAAAAGGCGCTTATCTGCAATCTAGGTGTTTCTGCGTGCTGCACCCGCCCAAAGAGTGCCCGGGTGAAAACGACAACGCAGGCATGTCTAGTGCCACTGTCTGCATCAGCACAGCAAGTTTTGAGCAAATATCTCCTTCCGTTCGGCCGCAATGGCAAGAAGCTTGTGCATCTTCTATGTTCGTCGCAGTCAATGGGAAAAGGCGCTTATCTGCAATCTAGGTGTTTCTGCGTGCTGCGCCCGCCCAAAGAGTGCCCGGGTGAAAACGACAACGCAGGCATGTCGGGTGCCACTGTCTGCACCAGCACAGCAAGTTTTGAGCAAATATCTCCTTCCGTTCGGCCGCAATGGCAAGAAGCTTGTGCATCCTCTCTGTTCGTCGCGGTCAATGGGAAAAGGCGCTTATCTGCAATCTAGGTGTTTCTGCGTGCTGCGCCCGCCCAAAGAGTGCCCGGGTGAAAACGACAACGCAGGCATGTCGGGTGCCACTGTCTGCACCAGCACAGCAAGTTTTGAGCAAATATCTCCTTCCGTTCGGCCGCAATGGCAAGAAGCTTGTACATCTTGTCTGTTCGTCGCGGTCAATGGGAAAAGGCGCTTATCTGCAATCTAGGTGTTTCTGCGTGCTGCGCCCGCCCAAAGAGTGCCCGGGTGAAAACGACAACGCAGGCATGTCGGGTGCCCCTGTCTGCACCAGCACAGCAATTTTTGAGCAAATATCTCCTTCCATTCGGCCGCAATGGCAAGAAGCTTGTGCATCCTCTCTGTTCGTCGCGGTCAATGGGAAAAGGCGCTTATCTGCAATCTAGGTGTTTCTGCGTGCTGCGCCCGCCCAAAGAGTGCCCGGGTGAAAACGACAACGCAGGCATGTCGGGTTCCACTGTCTGCACCAGCACAGCAAGTTTTGAGCAAATATCTCCTTCCGTTCGGCCGCAATGGCAAGAAGCTTGTGCATCTTCTCTGTTCGTCGCGGTCAATGGGAAAAGGCGCTTATCTGCAATCTAGGTGTTTCTGCGTGCTGCGTCCGCCCAAAGAGTACCCGGGTGAAAACGACAACGCAGGCATGTCGGGTGCCACTGTCTGCACCAGCACAGCAAGTTTTGAGCAAATATCTCCTTCCGTTCGGCCTCAATGGTAAGAAGCTTGTGCATCTTCTCTGTTCGTCGCGGTCAATGAGAAAAGGCGCTTATCTGCAATCTAGGTGTTTCTGCGTGTTGCGCCCGCCCAAAGAGTGCCCGGGTGAAAACGACAACGCAGGCATGTCGGGTGCCACTGTCTGCACCAGCACAGCAAGTTTTGAGCAAATATCTCCTTCCGTTCGGCCGCAATGGCAAGAAGCTTGTGCATCCTCTCTGTTCGTCGCGGTCAATGGGAAAAGGCGCTTATCTGCAATCTAGGTGTTTCTGCGTGCTGCGCCCGCCCAAAGAGTGCCCGGGTGAAAACGACAACGCAGGCATGTCGGGTGCCACTGTCTGCACCAGCACAGCAAGTTTTGAGCAAATATCTCCTTCCGTTCGGCCGCAATGGCAAGAAGCTTGTGCATCCTCTCTGTTCGTCGCGGTCAATGGGAAAAGGCGCTTATCTGCAATCTAGGTGTTTCTGCGTGCTGCGCCCGCCCAAAGAGTGCCCGGGTTAAATCGACAACGCAGGCATGTCGGGTGCCACTGTCTGCACCAGCACAGCAAGTTTTGAGCAAATATCTCCTTCCGTTCGGCCTCAATGGTAAGAAGCTTGTGCATCTTCTCTGTTCGTCGCGGTCAATGAGAAAAGGCGCTTATCTGCAATCTAGGTGTTTCTGCGTGCTGCGCCCGCCCAAAGAGTGCCCGGGTGAAAACGACAACGCAGGCATGTCGGGTGCCACTGTCTGCACCAGCACAGCAAGTTTTGAGCAAATATCTCCTTCCGTTCGGCCGCAATGGCAAGAAGCTTGTGCATCCTCTCTGTTCGTCGCGGTCAATGGGAAAAGGCGCTTATCTGCAATCTAGGTGTTTCTGCGTGCTGCGCCCGCCCAAAGAGTGCCCGGGTGAAAACGACAACGCAGGCATGTCGGGTGCCACTGTCTGCACCAGCACAGCAAGTTTTGAGCAAATATCTCCTTCCGTTCGGCCGCAATGGCAAGAAGCTTGTACATCTTGTCTGTTCGTCGCGGTCAATGGGAAAAGGCGCTTATCTGCAATCTAGGTGTTTCTGCGTGCTGCGCCCGCCCAAAGAGTGCCCGGGTGAAAACGACAACGCAGGCATGTCGGGTGCCCCTATCTGCACCAGCACAGCAATTTTTGAGCAAATATCTCCTTCCATTCGGCCGCAATGGCAAGAAGCTTGTGCATCCTCTCTGTTCGTCGCGGTCAATGGGAAAAGGCGCTTATCTGCAATCTAGGTGTTTCTGCGTGCTGCGCCCGCCCAAAGAGTGCCCGGGTGAAAACGACAACGCAGGCATGTCGGGTGCCACTGTCTGCACCAGCACAGCAAGTTTTGAGCAAATATCTCCTTCCATTCGGCCGCAATGGCTAGAAGCTTGTGCATCCTCTCTGTTCGTCGCGGTCAATGGGAAAAGGCGCTTATCTGCAATCTAGGTGTTTCTGCGTGCTGCGCCCGCCCAAAGAGTGCCCGGGTGAAAACGACAACGCAGGCATGTCGGGTGCCCCTGTCTGCACCAGAACAGCAATTTTTGAGCAAATATCTCCTTCCATTCGGCCGCAATGGCTAGAAGCTTGTGCATCCTCTCTGTTCGTCGCGGTCAATGGGAAAAGGCGCTTATCTGCAATCTAGGTGTTTCTGCGTGCTGCGCCCGCCCAAAGAGTGCCCGGGTGAAAACGACAACGCAGGCATGTCGGGTGCCACTGTCTGCACCAGCACAGCAAGTTTTGAGCAAATATTTCCTTCCGTTCGGCCGCAATGGCAAGAAGCTTGTGCATCTTCTCTGTTCGTCGCGGTCAATGGGAAAAGGCGCTTATCTGCAATCTAGGTGTTTCTGCGTGCTGCGCCCGCCCAAAGAGTGCCCGGGTGAAAACGACAACGCAGGCATGTCGGGTGCCACTGTCTGCACCAGCACAGCAAGTTTTGAGCAAATATCTCCTTCCGTTCGGCCGCAATGGCAAGAAGCTTGTGCATCTTGTCTGTTCGTCGCGGTCAATGGGAAAAGGCGCTTATCTGCAATCTAGGTGTTTCTGCGTGCTGCGCCCGCCCAAAGAGTGCCCTGGTGAAAACGACAACGCAGGCATGTCGGGTGCCCCTGTCTGCACCAGCACAGCAATTTTTGAGCAAATATCTCCTTCCATTCGGCCGCAATGGCAAGAAGCTTGTGCATCCTCTCTGTTCGTCGCGGTCAATGGGAAAAGGCGCTTATCTGCAATCTAGGTGTTTCTGCGTGCTGCGCCCGCCCAAAGAGTGCCCGGGTGAAAACGACAACGCAGTCATGTCGGGTGCCACTGTCTGCACCAGCACAGCAAGTTTTGAGCAAATATCTAATTCCGTTCGGCCGCAATGGCAAGAAGCTTGTGCATCTTGTCTGTTCGTCGCGGTCAATGGGAAAAGGCGCTTATCTGCAATCTAGGTGTTTCTGCGTGCTGCGCCCGCCCAAAGAGTGCCCTGGTGAAAACGACAACGCAGGCATGTCGTGTGCCCCTGTCTGCACCAGCACAGCAATTTTTGAGCAAATATCTCCTTCCCTTCGGCCGCAATGGCAAGAAGCTTGTGCATCCTCTCTGTTCGTCGCGGTCAATGGGAAAAGGCGCTTATCTGCAATCTAGGTGTTTCTGCGTGCTGCGCCCGCCCAAAGAGTGCCCGGGTGAAAACGACAACGCAGGCATGTCGGGTGCCACTGTCTGCACCAGCACAGCAAGTTTTTGAGCAAATATCTAATTCCGTTCGGCCGCAATGGCAAGAAGCTTGTGCATCTTCTCTGTTCGTCGCGGTCAATGGGAAAAGGCGCTTATCTGCAATCTAGGTGTTTCTGCTTGCTGCGCCCGCCCAAAGAGTGCCCGGGTTAAATCGACAACGCAGGCATGTCGGGTGCCACTGTCTGCACCAGCACAGCAAGTTTTGAGCAAATATCTCCTTCCGTTCGGCCGCAATGGCAAGAAGCTTGTGCATCCTCTCTGTTCGTCGCGGTCAATGGGAAAAGGCGCTTATCTGCAATCTAGGTGTTTCTGCGTGCTGCGCCCGCCCAAAGAGTGCCCGGGTGAAAACGACAACGCAGGCATGTCGGGTGCCACTGTCTGCACCAGCACAGCAAGTTTTGAGCAAATATCTCCTTCCGTTCGGCCGCAATGGCAAGAAGCTTGTACATCTTGTCTGTTCGTCGCGGTCAATGGGAAAAGGCGCTTATCTGCAATCTAGGTGTTTCTGCGTGCTGCGCCCGCCCAAAGAGTGCCCGGGTGAAAACGACAACGCAGGCATGTCGGGTGCCCCTGTCTGCACCAGCACAGCAATTTTTGAGCAAATATCTCCTTCCATTCGGCCGCAATGGCAAGAAGCTTGTGCATCCTCTCTGTTCGTCGCGGTCAATGGGAAAAGGCGCTTATCTGCAATCTAGGTGTTTCTGCGTGCTGCGCCCGCCCAAAGAGTGCCCGGGTGAAAACGACAACGCAGGCATGTCGGGTGCCACTGTCTGCACCAGCACAGCAAGTTTTGAGCAAATATCTCCTTCCGTTCGGCCGCAATGGCAAGAAGCTTGTGCATCTTCTCTGTTCGTCGCGGTCAATGGGAAAAGGCGCTTATCTGCAATCTAGGTGTTTCTGCGTGCTGCGCCCGCCCAAAGAGTGCCCGGGTGAAAACGACAACGCAGGCATGTCGGGTGCCACTGTCTGCACCAGCACAGCAAGTTTTGAGCAAATATCTCCTTCCGTTCGGCCTCAATGGTAAGAAGCTTGAGCATCTTCTCTGTTCGTCGCGGTCAATGAGAAAAGGCGCTTATCTGCAATCTAGGTGTTTCTGCGTGCTGCGCCCGCCCAAAGAGTGCCCGGGTGAAAACGACAACGCAGGCATGTCGGGTGCCACTGTCTGCACCAGCACAGCAAGTTTTGAGCAAATATCTCCTTCCGTTCGGCCGCAATGGCAAGAAGCTTGTGCATCCTCTCTGTTCGTCGCGGTCAATGGGAAAAGGCGCTTATCTGCAATCTAGGTGTTTCTGCGTGCTGCGCCCGCCCAAAGAGTGCCCGGGTGAAAACGACAACGCAGGCATGTCGGGTGCCACTGTCTGCACCAGCACAGCAAGTTTTGAGCAAATATCTCCTTCCGTTCGGCCGCAATGGCAAGAAGCTTGTGCATCCTCTCTGTTCGTCGCGGTCAATGGGAAAAGGCGCTTATCTGCAATCTAGGTGTTTCTGCGTGCTGCGCCCGCCCAAAGAGTGCCCGGGTTAAATCGACAACGCAGGCATGTCGGGTGCCACTGTCTGCACCAGCACAGCAAGTTTTGAGCAAATATCTCCTTCCGTTCGGCCTCAATGGTAAGAAGCTTGTGCATCTTCTCTGTTCGTCGCGGTCAATGAGAAAAGGCGCTTATCTGCAATCTAGGTGTTTCTGCGTGCTGCGCCCGCCCAAAGAGTGCCCGGGTGAAAACGACAACGCAGGCATGTCGGGTGCCACTGTCTGCACCAGCACAGCAAGTTTTGAGCAAATATCTCCTTCCGTTCGGCCGCAATGGCAAGAAGCTTGTGCATCCTCTCTGTTCGTCGCGGTCAATGGGAAAAGGCGCTTATCTGCAATCTAGGTGTTTCTGCGTGCTGCGCCCGCCCAAAGAGTGCCCGGGTGAAAACGACAACGCAGGCATGTCGGGTGCCACTGTCTGCACCAGCACAGCAAGTTTTGAGCAAATATCTCCTTCCGTTCGGCCGCAATGGCAAGAAGCTTGTACATCTTGTCTGTTCGTCGCGGTCAATGGGAAAAGGCGCTTATCTGCAATCTAGGTGTTTCTGCGTGCTGCGCCCGCCCAAAGAGTGCCCGGGTGAAAACGACAACGCAGGCATGTCGGGTGCCCCTATCTGCACCAGCACAGCAATTTTTGAGCAAATATCTCCTTCCATTCGGCCGCAATGGCAAGAAGCTTGTGCATCCTCTCTGTTCGTCGCGGTCAATGGGAAAAGGCGCTTATCTGCAATCTAGGTGTTTCTGCGTGCTGCGCCCGCCCAAAGAGTGCCCGGGTGAAAACGACAACGCAGGCATGTCGGGTGCCACTGTCTGCACCAGCACAGCAAGTTTTGAGCAAATATCTCCTTCCGTTCGGCCGCAATGGCAAGAAGCTTGTGCATCTTCTCTGTTCGTCGCGGTCAATGGGAAAAGGCGCTTATCTGCAATCTAGGTGTTTCTGCGTGCTGCGCCCGCCCAAAGAGTGCCCGGGTGAAAACGACAACGCAGGCATGTCGGGTGCCACTGTCTGCACCAGCACAGCAAGTTTTGAGCAAATATCTCCTTCCGTTCGGCCTCAATGGTAAGAAGCTTGTGCATCTTCTCTGTTCGTCGCGGTCAATGAGAAAAGGCGCTTATCTGCAATCTAGGTGTTTCTGCGTGCTGCGCCCGCCCAAAGAGTGCCCGGGTGAAAACGACAACGCAGGCATGTCGGGTGCCACTGTCTGCACCAGCACAGCAAGTTTTGAGCAAATATCTCCTTCCGTTCGGCCGCAATGGCAAGAAGCTTGTGCATCCTCTCTGTTCGTCGCGGTCAATGGGAAAAGGCGCTTATCTGCAATCTAGGTGTTTCTGCGTGCTGCGCCCGCCCAAAGAGTGCCCGGGTGAAAACGACAACGCAGGCATGTCGGGTGCCACTGTCTGCACCAGCACAGCAAGTTTTGAGCAAATATCTCCTTCCGTTCGGCCGCAATGGCAAGAAGCTTGTGCATCCTCTCTGTTCGTCGCGGTCAATGGGAAAAGGCGCTTATCTGCAATCTAGGTGTTTCTGCGTGCTGCGCCCGCCCAAAGAGTGCCCGGGTTAAATCGACAACGCAGGCATGTCGGGTGCCACTGTCTGCACCAGCACAGCAAGTTTTGAGCAAATATCTCCTTCCGTTCGGCCTCAATGGTAAGAAGCTTGTGCATCTTCTCTGTTCGTCGCGGTCAATGAGAAAAGGCGCTTATCTGCAATCTAGGTGTTTCTGCGTGCTGCGCCCGCCCAAAGAGTGCCCGGGTGAAAACGACAACGCAGGCATGTCGGGTGCCACTGTCTGCACCAGCACAGCAAGTTTTGAGCAAATATCTCCTTCCGTTCGGCCGCAATGGCAAGAAGCTTGTGCATCCTCTCTGTTCGTCGCGGTCAATGGGAAAAGGCGCTTATCTGCAATCTAGGTGTTTCTGCGTGCTGCGCCCGCCCAAAGAGTGCCCGGGTGAAAACGACAACGCAGGCATGTCGGGTGCCACTGTCTGCACCAGCACAGCAAGTTTTGAGCAAATATCTCCTTCCGTTCGGCCGCAATGGCAAGAAGCTTGTACATCTTGTCTGTTCGTCGCGGTCAATGGGAAAAGGCGCTTATCTGCAATCTAGGTGTTTCTGCGTGCTGCGCCCGCCCAAAGAGTGCCCGGGTGAAAACGACAACGCAGGCATGTCGGGTGCCCCTGTCTGCACCAGAACAGCAATTTTTGAGCAAATATCTCCTTCCATTCGGCCGCAATGGCAAGAAGCTTGTGCATCCTCTCTGTTCGTCGCGGTCAATGGGAAAAGGCGCTTATCTGCAATCTAGGTGTTTCTGCGTGCTGCGCCCGCCCAAAGAGTGCCCGGGTGAAAACGACAACGCAGGCATGTCGGGTGCCACTGTCTGCACCAGCACAGCAAGTTTTGAGCAAATATTTCCTTCCGTTCGGCCGCAATGGCAAGAAGCTTGTGCATCTTCTCTGTTCGTCGCGGTCAATGGGAAAAGGCGCTTATCTGCAATCTAGGTGTTTCTGCGTGCTGCGCCCGCCCAAAGAGTGCCCGGGTGAAAACGACAACGCAGGCATGTCGGGTGCCACTGTCTGCACCAGCACAGCAAGTTTTGAGCAAATATCTCCTTCCGTTCGGCCGCAATGGCAAGAAGCTTGTGCATCTTGTCTGTTCGTCGCGGTCAATGGGAAAAGGCGCTTATCTGCAATCTAGGTGTTTCTGCGTGCTGCGCCCGCCCAAAGAGTGCCCTGGTGAAAACGACAACGCAGGCATGTCGGGTGCCCCTGTCTGCACCAGCACAGCAATTTTTGAGCAAATATCTCCTTCCATTCGGCCGCAATGGCAAGAAGCTTGTGCATCCTCTCTGTTCGTCGCGGTCAATGGGAAAAGGCGCTTATCTGCAATCTAGGTGTTTCTGCGTGCTGCGCCCGCCCAAAGAGTGCCCGGGTGAAAACGACAACGCAGGCATGTCGGGTGCCACTGTCTGCACCAGCACAGCAAGTTTTGAGCAAATATCTAATTCCGTTCGGCCGCAATGGCAAGAAGCTTGTGCATCTTGTCTGTTCGTCGCGGTCAATGGGAAAAGGCGCTTATCTGCAATCTAGGTGTTTCTGCGTGCTGCGCCCGCCCAAAGAGTGCCCTGGTGAAAACGACAACGCAGGCATGTCGGGTGCCCCTGTCTGCACCAGCACAGCAATTTTTGAGCAAATATCTCCTTCCCTTCGGCCGCAATGGCAAGAAGCTTGTGCATCCTCTCTGTTCGTCGCGGTCAATGGGAAAAGGCGCTTATCTGCAATCTAGGTGTTTCTGCGTGCTGCGCCCGCCCAAAGAGTGCCCGGGTGAAAACGACAACGCAGGCATGTCGGGTGCCACTGTCTGCACCAGCACAGCAAGTTTTTGAGCAAATATCTAATTCCGTTCGGCCGCAATGGCAAGAAGCTTGTGCATCTTCTCTGTTCGTCGCGGTCAATGGGAAAAGGCGCTTATCTGCAATCTAGGTGTTTCTGCGTGCTGCGCCCGCCCAAAGAGTGCCCGGGTGAAAACGACAACGCAGGCATGTCGGGTGCCACTGTCTGCACCAGCACAGCAAGTTTTGAGCAAATATCTCCTTCCGTTCGGCCGCAATGGCAAGAAGCTTGTGCATCTTCTCTGTTCGTCGCGGTCAATGGGAAAAGGCGCTTATCTGCAATCTATGTGTTTCTGCGTGCTGCGCCCGCCCAAAGAGTGCCCGGGTTAAATCGACAACGCAGGCATGTCGGGTGCCACTGTCTGCACCAGCACAGCAAGTTTTGAGCAAATATCTCCTTCCGTTCGGCCTCAATGGTAAGAAGCTTGTGCATCTTCTCTGTTCGTCGCGGTCAATGAGAAAAGGCGCTTATCTGCAATCTAGGTGTTTCTGCGTGCTGCGCCCGCCCAAAGAGTGCCCGGGTGAAAACGACAACGCAGGCATGTCGGGTGCCACTGTCTGCACCAGCACAGCAAGTTTTGAGCAAATATCTCCTTCCGTTCGGCCGCAATGGCAAGAAGCTTGTGCATCCTCTCTGTTCGTCGCGGTCAATGGGAAAAGGCGCTTATCTGCAATCTAGGTGTTTCTGCGTGCTGCGCCCGCCCAAAGAGTGCCCGGGTGAAAACGACAACGCAGGCATGTCGGGTGCCACTGTCTGCACCAGCACAGCAAGTTTTGAGCAAATATCTCCTTCCGTTCGGCCGCAATGGCAAGAAGCTTGTGCATCTTGTCTGTTCGTCGCGGTCAATGGGAAAAGGCGCTTATCTGCAATCTAGGTGTTTCTGCGTGCTGCGCCCGCCCAAAGAGTGCCCGGGTGAAAACGACAACGCAGGCATGTCGGGTGCCCCTGTCTGCACCAGCACAGCAATTTTTGAGCAAATATCTCCTTCCATTCGGCCGCAATGGCAAGAAGCTTGTGCATCCTCTCTGTTCGTCGCGGTCAATGGGAAAAGGCGCTTATCTGCAATCTAGGTGTTTCTGCGTGCTGCGCCCGCCCAAAGAGTGCCCGGGTGAAAACGACAACGCAGGCATGTCGGGTGCCACTGTCTGCACCAGCACAGCAAGTTTTGAGCAAATATCTCCTTCCGTTCGGCCGCAATGGCAAGAAGCTTGTACATCTTGTCTGTTCGTCGCGGTCAATGGGAAAAGGCGCTTATCTGCAATCTAGGTGTTTCTGCTTGCTGCGCCCGCCCAAAGAGTGCCCGGGTTAAATCGACAACGCAGGCATGTCGGGTGCCACTGTCTGCACCAGCACAGCAAGTTTTGAGCAAATATCTCCTTCCGTTCGGCCGCAATGGCAAGAAGCTTGTGCATCCTCTCTGTTCGTCGCGGTCAATGGGAAAAGGCGCTTATCTGCAATCTAGGTGTTTCTGCGTGCTGCGCCCGCCCAAAGAGTGCCCGGGTGAAAACGACAACGCAGGCATGTCGGGTGCCACTGTCTGCACCAGCACAGCAAGTTTTGAGCAAATATCTCCTTCCGTTCGGCCGCAATGGCAAGAAGCTTGTACATCTTGTCTGTTCGTCGCGGTCAATGGGAAAAGGCGCTTATCTGCAATCTAGGTGTTTCTGCGTGCTGCGCCCGCCCAAAGAGTGCCCGGGTGAAAACGACAACGCAGGCATGTCGGGTGCCCCTGTCTGCACCAGCACAGCAATTTTTGAGCAAATATCTCCTTCCATTCGGCCGCAATGGCAAGAAGCTTGTGCATCCTCTCTGTTCGTCGCGGTCAATGGGAAAAGGCGCTTATCTGCAATCTAGGTGTTTCTGCGTGCTGCGCCCGCCCAAAGAGTGCCCGGGTGAAAACGACAACGCAGGCATGTCGGGTGCCACTGTCTGCACCAGCACAGCAAGTTTTGAGCAAATATCTCCTTCCGTTCGGCCGCAATGGCAAGAAGCTTGTGCATCCTCTCTGTTCGTCGCGGTCAATGGGAAAAGGCGCTTATCTGCAATCTAGGTGTTTCTGCGTGCTGCGCCCGCCCAAAGAGTGCCCGGGTGAAAACGACAACGCAGGCATGTCGGGTGCCACTGTCTGCACCAGCACAGCAAGTTTTGAGCAAATATCTCCTTCCGTTCGGCCTCAATGGTAAGAAGCTTGTGCATCTTCTCTGTTCGTCGCGGTCAATGAGAAAAGGCGCTTATCTGCAATCTAGGTGTTTCTGCGTGCTGCGCCCGCCCAAAGAGTGCCCGGGTGAAAACGACAACGCAGGCATGTCGGGTGCCACTGTCTGCACCAGCACAGCAAGTTTTGAGCAAATATCTCCTTCCGTTCGGCCGCAATGGCAAGAAGCTTGTGCATCCTCTCTGTTCGTCGCGGTCAATGGGAAAAGGCGCTTATCTGCAATCTAGGTGTTTCTGCGTGCTGCGCCCGCCCAAAGAGTGCCCGGGTGAAAACGACAACGCAGGCATGTCGGGTGCCACTGTCTGCACCAGCACAGCAAGTTTTGAGCAAATATCTCCTTCCGTTCGGCCGCAATGGCAAGAAGCTTGTGCATCTTGTCTGTTCGTCGCGGTCAATGGGAAAAGGCGCTTATCTGCAATCTAGGTGTTTCTGCGTGCTGCGCCCGCCCAAAGAGTGCCCGGGTGAAAACGACAACGCAAGCATGTCGGGTGCCCCTGTCTGCACCAGCACAGCAATTTTTGAGCAAATATCTCCTTCCATTCGGCCGCAATGGCAAGAAGCTTGTGCATCCTCTCTGTTCGTCGCGGTCAATGGGAAAAGGCGCTTATCTGCAATCTAGGTGTTTCTGCGTGATGCGCCCGCCCAAAGAGTGCCCGAGTGAAAACGACAACGCAGGCATGTCGGGTGCCACTGTCTGCACCAGCACAGCAAGTTTTGAGCAAATATCTCCTTCCGTTCGGCCGCAATGGCAAGAAGCTTGTACATCTTGTCTGTTCGTCGCGGTCAATGGGAAAAGGCGCTTATCTGCAATCTAGGTGTTTCTGCGTGCTGCGCCCGCCCAAAGAGTGCCCGGGTTAAATCGACAACGCAGGCATGTCGGGTGCCACTGTCTGCACCAGCACAGCAAGTTTTGAGCAAATATCTCCTTCCGTTCGGCCTCAATGGTAAGAAGCTTGTGCATCTTCTCTGTTCGTCGCGGTCAATGAGAAAAGGCGCTTATCTGCAATCTAGGTGTTTCTGCGTGCTGCGCCCGCCCAAAGAGTGCCCGGGTGAAAACGACAACGCAGGCATGTCGGGTGCCACTGTCTGCACCAGCACAGCAAGTTTTGAGCAAATATCTCCTTCCGTTCGGCCGCAATGGCAAGAAGCTTGTGCATCTTCTCTGTTCGTCGCGGTCAATGGGAAAAGGCGCTTATCTGCAATCTAGGTGTTTCTGCGTGCTGCGCCCGCCAAAAGAGTGCCCGGGTTAAATCGACAACGCAGGCATGTCGGGTGCCACTGTCTGCACCAGCACAGCAAGTTTTGAGCAAATATCTCCTTCCGTTCGGCCTCAATGGTAAGAAGCTTGTGCATCTTCTCTGTTCGTCGCGGTCAATGAGAAAAGGCGCTTATCTGCAATCTAGGTGTTTCTGCGTGCTGCGCCCGCCCAAAGAGTGCCCGGGTGAAAACGACAACGCAGGCATGTCGGGTGCCACTGTCTGCACCAGCACAGCAAGTTTTGAGCAAATATCTCCTTCCGTTCGGCCACAATGGCAAGAAGCTTGTGCATCCTCTCTGTTCGTCGCGGTCAATGGGAAAAGGCGCTTATCTGCAATCTAGGTGTTTCTGCGTGCTGCGCCCGCCCAAAGAGTGCCCGGGTGAAAACGACAACGCAGGCATGTCGGGTGCCACTGTCTGCACCAGCACAGCAAGTTTTGAGCAAATATCTCCTTCCATTCGGCCGCAATGGCAAGAAGCTTGTGCATCCTCTCTGTTCGTCGCGGTCAATGGGAAAAGGCGCTTATCTGCAATCTAGGTGTTTCTGCGTGCTGCGCCCGCCCAAAGAGTGCCCGGGTGAAAACGACAACGCAGGCATGTCGGGTGCCACTGTCTGCACCAGCACAGCAAGTTTTGAGCAAATATCTCCTTCCGTTCGGCCGCAATGGCAAGAAGCTTGTGCATCCTCTCTGTTCGTCGCGGTCAATGGGAAAAGGCGCTTATCTGCAATCTAGGTGTTTCTGCGTGCTGCGCCCGCCCAAAGAGTGCCCGGGTTAAATCGACAACGCAGGCATGTCGGGTGCCACTGTCTGCACCAGCACAGCAAGTTTTGAGCAAATATCTCCTTCCGTTCGGCCTCAATGGTAAGAAGCTTGTGCATCTTCTCTGTTCGTCGCGGTCAATGAGAAAAGGCGCTTATCTGCAATCTAGGTGTTTCTGCGTGCTGCGCCCGCCCAAAGAGTGCCCGGGTGAAAACGACAACGCAGGCATGTCGGGTGCCACTGTCTGCACCAGCACAGCAAGTTTTTAGCAAATATCTCCTTCCGTTCGGCCGCAATGGCAAGAAGCTTGTGCATCCTCTCTGTTCGTCGCGGTCAATGGGAAAAGGCGCTTATCTGCAATCTAGGTGTTTCTGCGTGCTGCGCCCGCCCAAAGAGTGCCCGGGTGAAAACGACAACGCAGGCATGTCGGGTGCCACTGTCTGCACCAGCACAGCAAATTTTGAGCAAATATCTCCTTCCGTTCGTCCGCAATGGCAAGAAGCTTGTACATCTTGTCTGTTCGTCGCGGTCAATGGGAAAAGGAGCTTATCTGCAATCTAGGTGTTTCTGCGTGCTGCGCCCGCCCAAAGAGTGCCCGGGTTAAATCGACAACGCAGGCATGTCGAGTGCCACTGTCTGCACCAGCACAGCAAGTTTTGAGCAAATATCTCCTTCCGTTCGGCCGCAATGGCAAGAAGCTTGTGCATCTTCTATGTTCGTCGCAGTCAATGGGAAAAGGCGCTTATCTGCAATCTAGGTGTTTCTGCGTGCTGCGCCCGCCCAAAGAGTGCCCGGGTGAAAACGACAACGCAGGCATGTCGGGTGCCACTGTCTGCACCAGCACAGCAAGTTTTGAGCAAATATCTCCTTCCGTTCGGCCTCAATGGTAAGAAGCTTGTGCATCTTCTCTGTTCGTCGCGGTCAATGAGAAAAGGCGCTAATCTGCAATCTAGGTGTTTCTGCGTGCTGCGCCCGCCCAAAGAGTGCCCGGGTGAAAACGACAACGCAGGCATGTCGGGTGCCACTGTCTGCACCAGCACAGCAAGTTTTGAGCAAATATCTCCTTCCGTTCGGCCGCAATGGCAAGAAGCTTGTGCATCTTCTCTGTTCGTCGCGGTCAATGGGAAAAGGCGCTTATCTGCAATCTAGGTGTTTCTGCGTGCTGCGCCCGCCCAAAGAGTGCCCGGGTGAAAACGACAACGCAGGCATGTCGGGTGCCACTGTCTGCACCAGCACAGCAATTTTTGAGCAAATATCTCCTTCCATTCGGCCGCAATGGCAAGAAGCTTGTGCATCCTCTCTGTTCGTCGCGGTCAATGGGAAAAGGCGCTTATCTGCAATCTAGGTGTTTCTGCGTGCTGCGCCCGCCCAAAGAGTGCCCGGGTGAAAACGACAACGCAGGCATGTCGGGTGCCACTGTCTGCACCAGCACAGCAAGTTTTGAGCAAATATCTAATTCCGTTCGGCCGCAATGGCAAGAAGCTTGTGCATCTTGTCTGTTCGTCGCGGTCAATGGGAAAAGGCGCTTATCTGCAATCTAGGTGTTTCTGCGTGCTGCGCCCGCCCAAAGAGTGCCCTGGTGAAAACGACAACGCAGGCATGTCGGGTGCCCCTGTCTGCACCAGCACAGCAATTTTTGAGCAAATATCTCCTTCCCTTCGGCCGCAATGGCAAGAAGCTTGTGCATCCTCTCTGTTCGTCGCGGTCAATGGGAAAAGGCGCTTATCTGCAATCTAGGTGTTTCTGCGTGCTGCGCCCGCCCAAAGAGTGCCCGGGTGAAAACGACAACGCAGGCATGTCGGGTGCCACTGTCTGCACCAGCACAGCAAGTTTTTGAGCAAATATCTAATTCCGTTCGGCCGCAATGGCAAGAAGCTTGTGCATCTTCTCTGTTCGTCGCGGTCAATGGGAAAAGGCGCTTATCTGCAATCTAGGTGTTTCTGCGTGCTGCGCCCGCCCAAAGAGTGCCCGGGTGAAAACGACAACGCAGGCATGTCGGGTGCCACTGTCTGCACCAGCACAGCAAGTTTTGAGCAAATATCTCCTTCCGTTCGGCCGCAATGGCAAGAAGCTTGTGCATCTTCTCTGTTCGTCGCGGTCAATGGGAAAAGGCGCTTATCTGCAATCTATGTGTTTCTGCGTGCTGCGCCCGCCCAAAGAGTGCCCGGGTTAAATCGACAACGCAGGCATGTCGGGTGCCACTGTCTGCACCAGCACAGCAAGTTTTGAGCAAATATCTCCTTCCGTTCGGCCTCAATGGTAAGAAGCTTGTGCATCTTCTCTGTTCGTCGCGGTCAATGAGAAAAGGCGCTTATCTGCAATCTAGGTGTTTCTGCGTGCTGCGCCCGCCCAAAGAGTGCCCGGGTGAAAACGACAACGCAGGCATGTCGGGTGCCACTGTCTGCACCAGCACAGCAAGTTTTGAGCAAATATCTCCTTCCGTTCGGCCGCAATGGCAAGAAGCTTGTGCATCCTCTCTGTTCGTCGCGGTCAATGGGAAAAGGCGCTTATCTGCAATCTAGGTGTTTCTGCGTGCTGCGCCCGCCCAAAGAGTGCCCGGGTGAAAACGACAACGCAGGCATGTCGGGTGCCACTGTCTGCACCAGCACAGCAAGTTTTGAGCAAATATCTCCTTCCGTTCGGCCGCAATGGCAAGAAGCTTGTGCATCTTGTCTGTTCGTCGCGGTCAATGGGAAAAGGCGCTTATCTGCAATCTAGGTGTTTCTGCGTGCTGCGCCCGCCCAAAGAGTGCCCGGGTGAAAACGACAACGCAGGCATGTCGGGTGCCCCTGTCTGCACCAGCACAGCAATTTTTGAGCAAATATCTCCTTCCATTCGGCCGCAATGGCAAGAAGCTTGTGCATCCTCTCTGTTCGTCGCGGTCAATGGGAAAAGGCGCTTATCTGCAATCTAGGTGTTTCTGCGTGCTGCGCCCGCCCAAAGAGTGCCCGGGTGAAAACGACAACGCAGGCATGTCGGGTGCCACTGTCTGCACCAGCACAGCAAGTTTTGAGCAAATATCTCCTTCCGTTCGGCCGCAATGGCAAGAAGCTTGTACATCTTGTCTGTTCGTCGCGGTCAATGGGAAAAGGCGCTTATCTGCAATCTAGGTGTTTCTGCTTGCTGCGCCCGCCCAAAGAGTGCCCGGGTTAAATCGACAACGCAGGCATGTCGGGTGCCACTGTCTGCACCAGCACAGCAAGTTTTGAGCAAATATCTCCTTCCGTTCGGCCGCAATGGCAAGAAGCTTGTGCATCCTCTCTGTTCGTCGCGGTCAATGGGAAAAGGCGCTTATCTGCAATCTAGGTGTTTCTGCGTGCTGCGCCCGCCCAAAGAGTGCCCGGGTGAAAACGACAACGCAGGCATGTCGGGTGCCACTGTCTGCACCAGCACAGCAAGTTTTGAGCAAATATCTCCTTCCGTTCGGCCGCAATGGCAAGAAGCTTGTACATCTTGTCTGTTCGTCGCGGTCAATGGGAAAAGGCGCTTATCTGCAATCTAGGTGTTTCTGCGTGCTGCGCCCGCCCAAAGAGTGCCCGGGTGAAAACGACAACGCAGGCATGTCGGGTGCCCCTGTCTGCACCAGCACAGCAATTTTTGAGCAAATATCTCCTTCCATTCGGCCGCAATGGCAAGAAGCTTGTGCATCCTCTCTGTTCGTCGCGGTCAATGGGAAAAGGCGCTTATCTGCAATCTAGGTGTTTCTGCGTGCTGCGCCCGCCCAAAGAGTGCCCGGGTGAAAACGACAACGCAGGCATGTCGGGTGCCACTGTCTGCACCAGCACAGCAAGTTTTGAGCAAATATCTCCTTCCGTTCGGCCGCAATGGCAAGAAGCTTGTGCATCCTCTCTGTTCGTCGCGGTCAATGGGAAAAGGCGCTTATCTGCAATCTAGGTGTTTCTGCGTGCTGCGCCCGCCCAAAGAGTGCCCGGGTGAAAACGACAACGCAGGCATGTCGGGTGCCACTGTCTGCACCAGCACAGCAAGTTTTGAGCAAATATCTCCTTCCGTTCGGCCTCAATGTTAAGAAGCTTGTGCATCTTCTCTGTTCGTCGCGGTCAATGAGAAAAGGCGCTTATCTGCAATCTAGGTGTTTCTGCGTGCTGCGCCCGCCCAAAGAGTGCCCGGGTGAAAACGACAACGCAGGCATGTCGGGTGCCACTGTCTGCACCAGCACAGCAAGTTTTGAGCAAATATCTCCTTCCGTTCGGCCGCAATGGCAAGAAGCTTGTGCATCCTCTCTGTTCGTCGCGGTCAATGGGAAAAGGCGCTTATCTGCAATCTAGGTGTTTCTGCGTGCTGCGCCCGCCCAAAGAGTGCCCGGGTGAAAACGACAACGCAGGCATGTCGGGTGCCACTGTCTGCACCAGCACAGCAAGTTTTGAGCAAATATCTCCTTCCGTTCGGCCGCAATGGCAAGAAGCTTGTGCATCTTGTCTGTTCGTCGCGGTCAATGGGAAAAGGCGCTTATCTGCAATCTAGGTGTTTCTGCGTGCTGCGCCCGCCCAAAGAGTGCCCGGGTGAAAACGACAACGCAAGCATGTCGGGTGCCCCTGTCTGCACCAGCACAGCAATTTTTGAGCAAATATCTCCTTCCATTCGGCCGCAATGGCAAGAAGCTTGTGCATCCTCTCTGTTCGTCGCGGTCAATGGGAAAAGGCGCTTATCTGCAATCTAGGTGTTTCTGCGTGATGCGCCCGCCCAAAGAGTGCCCGAGTGAAAACGACAACGCAGGCATGTCGGGTGCCACTGTCTGCACCAGCACAGCAAGTTTTGAGCAAATATCTCCTTCCGTTCGGCCGCAATGGCAAGAAGCTTGTACATCTTGTCTGTTCGTCGCGGTCAATGGGAAAAGGCGCTTATCTGCAATCTAGGTGTTTCTGCGTGCTGCGCCCGCCCAAAGAGTGCCCGGGTTAAATCGACAACGCAGGCATGTCGGGTGCCACTGTCTGCACCAGCACAGCAAGTTTTGAGCAAATATCTCCTTCCGTTCGGCCTCAATGGTAAGAAGCTTGTGCATCTTCTCTGTTCGTCGCGGTCAATGAGAAAAGGCGCTTATCTGCAATCTAGGTGTTTCTGCGTGCTGCGCCCGCCCAAAGAGTGCCCGGGTGAAAACGACAACGCAGGCATGTCGGGTGCCACTGTCTGCACCAGCACAGCAAGTTTTGAGCAAATATCTCCTTCCGTTCGGCCGCAATGGCAAGAAGCTTGTGCATCTTCTCTGTTCGTCGCGGTCAATGGGAAAAGGCGCTTATCTGCAATCTAGGTGTTTCTGCGTGCTGCGCCCGCCAAAAGAGTGCCCGGGTTAAATCGACAACGCAGGCATGTCGGGTGCCACTGTCTGCACCAGCACAGCAAGTTTTGAGCAAATATCTCCTTCCGTTCGGCCTCAATGGTAAGAAGCTTGTGCATCTTCTCTGTTCGTCGCGGTCAATGAGAAAAGGCGCTTATCTGCAATCTAGGTGTTTCTGCGTGCTGCGCCCGCCCAAAGAGTGCCCGGGTGAAAACGACAACGCAGGCATGTCGGGTGCCACTGTCTGCACCAGCACAGCAAGTTTTGAGCAAATATCTCCTTCCGTTCGGCCACAATGGCAAGAAGCTTGTGCATCCTCTCTGTTCGTCGCGGTCAATGGGAAAAGGCGCTTATCTGCAATCTAGGTGTTTCTGCGTGCTGCGCCCGCCCAAAGAGTGCCCGGGTGAAAACGACAACGCAGGCATGTCGGGTGCCACTGTCTGCACCAGCACAGCAAGTTTTGAGCAAATATCTCCTTCCATTCGGCCGCAATGGCAAGAAGCTTGTGCATCCTCTCTGTTCGTCGCGGTCAATGGGAAAAGGCGCTTATCTGCAATCTAGGTGTTTCTGCGTGCTGCGCCCGCCCAAAGAGTGCCCGGGTGAAAACGACAACGCAGGCATGTCGGGTGCCACTGTCTGCACCAGCACAGCAAGTTTTGAGCAAATATCTCCTTCCGTTCGGCCGCAATGGCAAGAAGCTTGTGCATCCTCTCTGTTCGTCGCGGTCAATGGGAAAAGGCGCTTATCTGCAATCTAGGTGTTTCTGCGTGCTGCGCCCGCCCAAAGAGTGCCCGGGTTAAATCGACAACGCAGGCATGTCGGGTGCCACTGTCTGCACCAGCACAGCAAGTTTTGAGCAAATATCTCCTTCCGTTCGGCCTCAATGGTAAGAAGCTTGTGCATCTTCTCTGTTCGTCGCGGTCAATGAGAAAAGGCGCTTATCTGCAATCTAGGTGTTTCTGCGTGCTGCGCCCGCCCAAAGAGTGCCCGGGTGAAAACGACAACGCAGGCATGTCGGGTGCCACTGTCTGCACCAGCACAGCAAGTTTTTAGCAAATATCTCCTTCCGTTCGGCCGCAATGGCAAGAAGCTTGTGCATCCTCTCTGTTCGTCGCGGTCAATGGGAAAAGGCGCTTATCTGCAATCTAGGTGTTTCTGCGTGCTGCGCCCGCCCAAAGAGTGCCCGGGTGAAAACGACAACGCAGGCATGTCGGGTGCCACTGTCTGCACCAGCACAGCAAATTTTGAGCAAATATCTCCTTCCGTTCGTCCGCAATGGCAAGAAGCTTGTACATCTTGTCTGTTCGTCGCGGTCAATGGGAAAAGGAGCTTATCTGCAATCTAGGTGTTTCTGCGTGCTGCGCCCGCCCAAAGAGTGCCCGGGTTAAATCGACAACGCAGGCATGTCGAGTGCCACTGTCTGCACCAGCACAGCAAGTTTTGAGCAAATATCTCCTTCCGTTCGGCCGCAATGGCAAGAAGCTTGTGCATCTTCTATGTTCGTCGCAGTCAATGGGAAAAGGCGCTTATCTGCAATCTAGGTGTTTCTGCGTGCTGCGCCCGCCCAAAGAGTGCCCGGGTGAAAACGACAACGCAGGCATGTCGGGTGCCACTGTCTGCACCAGCACAGCAAGTTTTGAGCAAATATCTCCTTCCGTTCGGCCTCAATGGTAAGAAGCTTGTGCATCTTCTCTGTTCGTCGCGGTCAATGAGAAAAGGCGCTAATCTGCAATCTAGGTGTTTCTGCGTGCTGCGCCCGCCCAAAGAGTGCCCGGGTGAAAACGACAACGCAGGCATGTCGGGTGCCACTGTCTGCACCAGCACAGCAAGTTTTGAGCAAATATCTCCTTCCGTTCGGCCGCAATGGCAAGAAGCTTGTGCATCTTCTCTGTTCGTCGCGGTCAATGGGAAAAGGCGCTTATCTGCAATCTAGGTGTTTCTGCGTGCTGCGCCCGCCCAAAGAGTGCCCGGGTGAAAACGACAACGCAGGCATGTCGGGTGCCACTGTCTGCACCAGCACAGCAATTTTTGAGCAAATATCTCCTTCCATTCGGCCGCAATGGCAAGAAGCTTGTGCATCCTCTCTGTTCGTCGCGGTCAATGGGAAAAGGCGCTTATCTGCAATCTAGGTGTTTCTGCGTGCTGCGCCCGCCCAAAGAGTGCCCGGGTTAAATCGACAACGCAGGCATGTCGGGTGCCACTGTCTGCACCAGCACAGCAAGTTTTGAGCAAATATCTCCTTCCGTTCGGCCGCAATGGCAAGAAGCTTGTACATCTTGTCTGTTCGTCGCGGTCAATGGGAAAAGGCGCTTATCTGCAATCTAGGTGTTTCTGCGTGCTGCGCCAACCCAAAGAGTGCCCGGGTGAAAACGACAACGCAGGCATGTCGGGTGCCCCTGTCTGCACCAGCACAGCAATTTTTGAGCAAATATCTCCTTCCATTCGGCCGCAATGGCAAGAAGCTTGTGCATCCTCTCTGTTCGTCGCGGTCAATGGGAAAAGGCGCTTATCTGCAATCTAGGTGTTTCTGCGTGCTGCGCCCGCCCAAAGAGTGCCCGGGTGAAAACGACAACGCAGGCATGTCGGGTGCCACTGTCTGCACCAGCACAGCAAGTTTTGAGCAAATATCTCCTTCCGTTCGGCCGCAATGGCAAGAAGCTTGTGCATCTTCTCTGTTCGTCGCGGTCAATGGGAAAAGGCGCTTATCTGCAATCTAGGTGTTTCTGCGTGCTGCGCCCGCCCAAAGAGTGCCCGGGTGAAAACGACAACGCAGGCATGTCGGGTGCCACTGTCTGCACCAGCACAGCAAGTTTTGAGCAAATATCTCCTTCCGTTCGGCCTCAATGGTAAGAAGCTTGTGCATCTTCTCTGTTCGTCGCGGTCAATGAGAAAAGGCGCTTATCTGCAATCTAGGTGTTTCTGCGTGCTGCGCCCGCCCAAAGAGTGCCCGGGTGAAAACGACAACGCAAGCATGTCGGGTGCCACTGTCTGCACCAGCACAGCAAGTTTTGAGCAAATATCTCCTTCCGTTCGGCCGCAATGGCAAGAAGCTTGTGCATCCTCTCTGTTCGTCGCGGTCAATGGGAAAAGGCGCTTATCTGCAATCTAGGTGTTTCTGCGTGCTGCGCCCGCCCAAAGAGTGCCCGGGTGAAAACGACAACGCAGGCATGTCGGGTGCCACTGTCTGCACCAGCACAGCAAGTTTTGAGCAAATATCTCCTTCCGTTCGGCCGCAATGGCAAGAAGCTTGTGCATCCTCTCTGTTCGTCGCGGTCAATGGGAAAAGGCGCTTATCTGCAATCTAGGTGTTTCTGCGTGCTGCGCCCGCCCAAAGAGTGCCCGGGTTAAATCGACAACGCAGGCATGTCGGGTGCCACTGTCTGCACCAGCACAGCAAGTTTTGAGCAAATATCTCCTTCCGTTCGGCCTCAATGGTAAGAAGCTTGTGCATCTTCTCTGTTCGTCGCGGTCAATGAGAAAAGGCGCTTATCTGCAATCTAGGTGTTTCTGCGTGCTGCGCCCGCCCAAAGAGTGCCCGGGTGAAAACGACAACGCAGGCATGTCGGGTGCCACTGTCTGCACCAGCACAGCAAGTTTTTAGCAAATATCTCCTTCCGTTCGGCCGCAATGGCAAGAAGCTTGTGCATCCTCTCTGTTCTTCGCGGTCAATGGGAAAAGGCGCTTATCTGCAATCTAGGTGTTTCTGCGTGCTGCGCCCGCCCAAAGAGTGCCCGGGTGAAAACGACAACGCAGGCATGTCGGGTGCCACTGTCTGCACCAGCACAGCAAATTTTGAGCAAATATCTCCTTCCGTTCGGCCGCAATGGCAAGAAGCTTGTACATCTTGTCTGTTCGTCGCGGTCAATGGGAAAAGGCGCTTATCTGCAATCTAGGTGTTTCTGCGTGCTGCGCCCGCCCAAAGAGTGCCCGGGTGAAAACGACAACGCAGGCATGTCGGGTGCCCCTGTCTGCACCAGCACAGCAATTTTTGAGCAAATATCTCCTTCCATTCGGCCGCAATGGCAAGAAGCTTGTGCATCCTCTCTGTTCGTCGCGGTCAATGGGAAAAGGCGCTTATCTGCAATCTAGGTGTTTCTGCGTGCTGCGCCCGCCCAAAGAGTGCCCGGGTGAAAACGACAACGCAGGCATGTCGGGTGCCACTGTCTGCACCAGCACAGCAAGTTTTGAGCAAATATCTCCTTCCGTTCGGCCGCAATGGCAAGAAGCTTGTGCATCCTCTCTGTTCGTCGCGGTCAATGGGAAAAGGCGCTTATCTGCAATCTAGGTGTTTCTGCGTGCTGCGCCCGCCCAAAGAGTGCCCGGGTTAAATCGACAACGCAGGCATGTCGGGTGCCACTGTCTGCACCAGCACAGCAAGTTTTGAGCAAATATCTCCTTCCGTTCGGCCTCAATGGTAAGAAGCTTGTGCATCTTCTCTGTTCGTCGCGGTCAATGAGAAAAGGCGCTTATCTGCAATCTAGGTGTTTCTGCGTGCTGCGCCCGCCCAAAGAGTGCCCGGGTGAAAACGACAACGCAGGCATGTCGGGTGCCACTGTCTGCACCAGCACAGCAAGTTTTTAGCAAATATCTCCTTCCGTTCGGCCGCAATGGCAAGAAGCTTGTGCATCCTCTCTGTTCGTCGCGGTCAATGGGAAAAGGCGCTTATCTGCAATCTAGGTGTTTCTGCGTGCTGCGCCCGCCCAAAGAGTGCCCGGGTGAAAACGACAACGCAGGCATGTCGGGTGCCACTGTCTGCACCAGCACAGCAAATTTTGAGCAAATATCTCCTTCCGTTCGGCCGCAATGGCAAGAAGCTTGTACATCTTGTCTGTTCGTCGCGGTCAATGGGAAAAGGCGCTTATCTGCAATCTAGGTGTTTCTGCGTGCTGCGCCCGCCCAAAGAGTGCCCGGGTGAAAACGACAACGCAGGCATGTCGGGTGCCCCTGTCTGCACCAGCACAGCAATTTTTGAGCAAATATCTCCTTCCATTCGGCCGCAATGGCAAGAAGCTTGTGCATCCTCTCTGTTCGTCGCGGTCAATGGGAAAAGGCGCTTATCTGCAATCTAGGTGTTTCTGCGTGCTGCGCCCGCCCAAAGAGTGCCCGGGTGAAAACGACAACGCAGGCATGTCGGGTGCCACTGTCTGCACCAGCACAGCAAGTTTTGAGCAAATATCTCCTTCCGTTCGGCCGCAATGGCAAGAAGCTTGTGCATCTTCTCTGTTCGTCGCGGTCAATGGGAAAAGGCGCTTATCTGCAATCTAGGTGTTTCTGCGTGCTGCGCCCGCCCAAAGAGTGCCCGGGTGAAAACGACAACGCAGGCATGTCGGGTGCCACTGTCTGCACCAGCACAGCAAGTTTTGAGCAAATATCTCCTTCCGTTCGGCCTCAATGGTAAGAAGCTTGTGCATCTTCTCTGTTCGTCGCGGTCAATGAGAAAAGGCGCTTATCTGCAATCTAGGTGTTTCTGCGTGCTGCGCCCGCCCAAAGAGTGCCCGGGTGAAAACGACAACGCAAGCATGTCGGGTGCCACTGTCTGCACCAGCACAGCAAGTTTTGAGCAAATATCTCCTTCCGTTCGGCCGCAATGGCAAGAAGCTTGTGCATCCTCTCTGTTCGTCGCGGTCAATGGGAAAAGGCGCTTATCTGCAATCTAGGTGTTTCTGCGTGCTGCGCCCGCCCAAAGAGTGCCCGGGTGAAAACGACAACGCAGGCATGTCGGGTGCCACTGTCTGCACCAGCACAGCAAGTTTTGAGCAAATATCTCCTTCCGTTCGGCCGCAATGGCAAGAAGCTTGTGCATCCTCTCTGTTCGTCGCGGTCAATGGGAAAAGGCGCTTATCTGCAATCTAGGTGTTTCTGCGTGCTGCGCCCGCCCAAAGAGTGCCCGGGTTAAATCGACAACGCAGGCATGTCGGGTGCCACTGTCTGCACCAGCACAGCAAGTTTTGAGCAAATATCTCCTTCCGTTCGGCCTCAATGGTAAGAAGCTTGTGCATCTTCTCTGTTCGTCGCGGTCAATGAGAAAAGGCGCTTATCTGCAATCTAGGTGTTTCTGCGTGCTGCGCCCGCCCAAAGAGTGCCCGGGTGAAAACGACAACGCAGGCATGTCGGGTGCCACTGTCTGCACCAGCACAGCAAGTTTTTAGCAAATATCTCCTTCCGTTCGGCCGCAATGGCAAGAAGCTTGTGCATCCTCTCTGTTCTTCGCGGTCAATGGGAAAAGGCGCTTATCTGCAATCTAGGTGTTTCTGCGTGCTGCGCCCGCCCAAAGAGTGCCCGGGTGAAAACGACAACGCAGGCATGTCGGGTGCCACTGTCTGCACCAGCACAGCAAATTTTGAGCAAATATCTCCTTCCGTTCGGCCGCAATGGCAAGAAGCTTGTACATCTTGTCTGTTCGTCGCGGTCAATGGGAAAAGGCGCTTATCTGCAATCTAGGTGTTTCTGCGTGCTGCGCCCGCCCAAAGAGTGCCCGGGTGAAAACGACAACGCAGGCATGTCGGGTGCCCCTGTCTGCACCAGCACAGCAATTTTTGAGCAAATATCTCCTTCCATTCGGCCGCAATGGCAAGAAGCTTGTGCATCCTCTCTGTTCGTCGCGGTCAATGGGAAAAGGCGCTTATCTGCAATCTAGGTGTTTCTGCGTGCTGCGCCCGCCCAAAGAGTGCCCGGGTGAAAACGACAACGCAGGCATGTCGGGTGCCACTGTCTGCACCAGCACAGCAAGTTTTGAGCAAATATCTCCTTCCGTTCGGCCGCAATGGCAAGAAGCTTGTGCATCCTCTCTGTTCGTCGCGGTCAATGGGAAAAGGCGCTTATCTGCAATCTAGGTGTTTCTGCGTGCTGCGCCCGCCCAAAGAGTGCCCGGGTTAAATCGACAACGCAGGCATGTCGGGTGCCACTGTCTGCACCAGCACAGCAAGTTTTGAGCAAATATCTCCTTCCGTTCGGCCTCAATGGTAAGAAGCTTGTGCATCTTCTCTGTTCGTCGCGGTCAATGAGAAAAGGCGCTTATCTGCAATCTAGGTGTTTCTGCGTGCTGCGCCCGCCCAAAGAGTGCCCGGGTGAAAACGACAACGCAGGCATGTCGGGTGCCACTGTCTGCACCAGCACAGCAAGTTTTTAGCAAATATCTCCTTCCGTTCGGCCGCAATGGCAAGAAGCTTGTGCATCCTCTCTGTTCGTCGCGGTCAATGGGAAAAGGCGCTTATCTGCAATCTAGGTGTTTCTGCGTGCTGCGCCCGCCCAAAGAGTGCCCGGGTGAAAACGACAACGCAGGCATGTCGGGTGCCACTGTCTGCACCAGCACAGCAAATTTTGAGCAAATATCTCCTTCCGTTCGGCCGCAATGGCAAGAAGCTTGTACATCTTGTCTGTTCGTCGCGGTCAATGGGAAAAGGCGCTTATCTGCAATCTAGGTGTTTCTGCGTGCTGCGCCCGCCCAAAGAGTGCCCGGGTGAAAACGACAACGCAGGCATGTCGGGTGCCCCTGTCTGCACCAGCACAGCAATTTTTGAGCAAATATCTCCTTCCATTCGGCCGCAATGGCAAGAAGCTTGTGCATCCTCTCTGTTCGTCGCGGTCAATGGGAAAAGGCGCTTATCTGCAATCTAGGTGTTTCTGCGTGCTGCGCCCGCCCAAAGAGTGCCCGGGTGAAAACGACAACGCAGGCATGTCGGGTGCCACTGTCTGCACCAGCACAGCAAGTTTTGAGCAAATATCTCCTTCCGTTCGGCCGCAATGGCAAGAAGCTTGTGCATCCTCTCTGTTCGTCGCGGTCAATGGGAAAAGGCGCTTATCTGCAATCTAGGTGTTTCTGCGTGCTGCGCCCGCCCAAAGAGTGCCCGGGTGAAAACGACAACGCAGGCATGTCGGGTGCCACTGTCTGCACCAGCACAGCAAGTTTTGAGCAAATATCTCCTTCCGTTCGGCCGCAATGGCAAGAAGCTTGTGCATCCTCTCTGTTCGTCGCGGTCAATGGGAAAAGGCGCTTATCTGCAATCTAGGTGTTTCTGCGTGCTGCGCCCGCCCAAAGAGTGCCCGGGTGAAAACGACAACGCAGGCATGTCGGGTGCCACTGTCTGCACCAGCACAGCAAGTTTTGAGCAAATATCTCCTTCCGTTCGGCCGCAATGGCAAGAAGCTTGTGCATCTTCTCTGTTCGTCGCGGTCAATGGGAAAAGGCGCTTATCTGCAATCTAGGTGTTTCTGCGAGCTGCGCCCGCCCAAAGAGTGCCCGGGTGAAAACGACAACGCAGGCATGTTGGGTGCCACTGTCTGCACCAGCACAGCAAGTTTTGAGCAAATATCTCCTTCCGTTCGGCCGCAATGGCAAGAAGCTTGTGCATCTTCTCTGTTCGTCGCGGTCAATGGGAAAAGGCGCTTATCTGCAATCTAGGTGTTTCTGCGTGCTGCGCCCGCCCAAAGAGTGCCCGGGTTAAATCGACAACGCAGGCATGTCGGGTGCCACTGTCTGCACCAGCACAGCAAGTTTTGAGCAAATATCTCCTTCCGTTCGGCCTCAATGGTAAGAAGCTTGTGCATCTTCTCTGTTCGTCGCGGTCAATGAGAAAAGGCGCTTATCTGCAATCTAGGTGTTTCTGCGTTCTGCGCCCGCCCAAAGAGTGCCCGGGTGAAAACGACAACGCAGGCATGTCGGGTGCCACTGTCTGCACCAGCACAGCAAGTTTTGAGCAAATATCTCCTTCCGTTCGGCCGCAATGGCAAGAAGCTTGTGCATCCTCTCTGTTCGTCGCGGTCAATGGGAAAAGGCGCTTATCTGCAATCTAGGTGTTTCTGCGTGCTGCGCCCGCCCAAAGAGTGCCCGGGTGAAAACGACAACGCAGGCATGTCGGGTGCCACTGTCTGCACCAGCACAGCAAGTTTTGAGCAAATATCTCCTTCCGTTCGGCCGCAATGGCAAGAAGCTTGTGCATCTTGTCTGTTCGTCGCGGTCAATGGGAAAAGGCGCTTATCTGCAATCTAGGTGTTTCTGCGTGCTGCGCCCGCCCAAAGAGTGCCCTGGTGAAAACGACAACGCAGGCATGTCGGGTGCCCCTGTCTGCACCAGCACAGCAATTTTTGAGCAAATATCTCCTTCCATTCGGCCGCAATGGCAAGAAGCTTGTGCATCTTCTCTGTTCGTCGCGGTCAATGGGAAAAGGCGCTTATCTGCAATCTAGGTGTTTCTGCGTGCTGCGCCCGCCCAAAGAGTGCCCGGGTGAAAACGACAACGCAGGCATGTCGGGTGCCACTGTCTGCACCAGCACAGCAAGTTTTGAGCAAATATCTCCTTCCGTTCGGCCTCAATGGTAAGAAGCTTGAGCATCTTCTCTGTTCGTCGCGGTCAATGAGAAAAGGCGCTTATCTGCAATCTAGGTGTTTCTGCGTGCTGCGCCCGCCCAAAGAGTGCCCGGGTGAAAACGACAACGCAGGCATGTCGGGTGCCACTGTCTGCACCAGCACAGCAAGTTTTGAGCAAATATCTCCTTCCGTTCGGCTGCAATGGCAAGAAGCTTGTGCATCCTCTCTGTTCGTCGCGGTCAATGGGAAAAGGCGCTTATCTGCAATCTAGGTGTTTCTGCGTGCTGCGCCCGCCCAAAGAGTGCCCGGGTGAAAACGACAACGCAGGCATGTCGGGTGCCACTGTCTGCACCAGCACAGCAAGTTTTGAGCAAATATCTCCTTCCGTTCGGCCGCAATGGCAAGAAGCTTGTGCATCCTCTCTGTTCGTCGCGGTCAATGGGAAAAGGCGCTTATCTGCAATCTAGGTGTTTCTGCGTGCTGCGCCCGCCCAAAGAGTGCCCGGGTGAAAACGACAACGCAGGCATGTCGGGTGCCACTGTCTGCACCAGCACAGCAAGTTTTGAGCAAATATCTCCTTCCGTTCGGCCTCAATGGTAAGAAGCTTGTGCATCTTCTCTGTTCGTCGCGGTCAATGAGAAAAGGCGCTTATCTGCAATCTAGGTGTTTCTGCGTGCTGCGCCCGCCCAAAGAGTGCCCGGGTGAAAACGACAACGCAGGCATGTCGGGTGCCACTGTCTGCACCAGCACAGCAAGTTTTGAGCAAATATCTCCTTCCGTTCGGCCGCAATGGCAAGAAGCTTGTGCATCCTCTCTGTTCGTCGCGGTCAATGGGAAAAGGCGCTTATCTGCAATCTAGGTGTTTCTGCGTGCTGCGCCCGCCCAAAGAGTGCCCGGGTGAAAACGACAACGCAGGCATGTCGGGTGCCACTGTCTGCACCAGCAGAGCAAGTTTTGAGCAAATATCTCCTTCCGTTCGGCCGCAATGGCAAGAAGCTTGTGCATCTTGTCTGTTCGTCGCGGTCAATGGGAAAAGGCGCTTATCTGCAATCTAGGTGTTTCTGCGTGCTGCGCCCGCCCAAAGAGTGCCCGGGTGAAAACGACAACGCAGGCATGTCGGGTGCCCCTGTCTGCACCAGCACAGCAATTTTTGAGCAAATATCTCCTTCCATTCGGCCGCAATGGCAAGAAGCTTGTGCATCCTCTCTGTTCGTCGCGGTCAATGGGAAAAGGCGCTTATCTGCAATCTAGGTGTTTCTGCGTGATGCGCCCGCCCAAAGAGTGCCCGAGTGAAAACGACAACGCAGGCATGTCGGGTGCCACTGTCTGCACCAGCACAGCAAGTTTTGAGCAAATATCTCCTTCCGTTCGGCCGCAATGGCAAGAAGCTTGTACATCTTGTCTGTTCGTCGCGGTCAATGGGAAAAGGCGCTTATCTGCAATCTAGGTGTTTCTGCGTGCTGCGCCCGCCCAAAGAGTGCCCGGGTTAAATCGACAACGCAGGCATGTCGGGTGCCACTGTCTGCACCAGCACAGCAAGTTTTGAGCAAATATCTCCTTCCGTTCGGCCTCAATGGTAAGAAGCTTGTGCATCTTCTCTGTTCGTCGCGGTCAATGAGAAAAGGCGCTTATCTGCAATCTAGGTGTTTCTGCGTGCTGCGCCCGCCCAAAGAGTGCCCGGGTGAAAACGACAACGCAGGCATGTCGGGTGCCACTGTCTGCACCAGCACAGCAAGTTTTGAGCAAATATCTCCTTCCGTTCGGCCGCAATGGCAAGAAGCTTGTGCATCTTCTCTGTTCGTCGCGGTCAATGGGAAAAGGCGCTTATCTGCAATCTAGGTGTTTCTGCGTGCTGCGCCCGCCAAAAGAGTGCCCGGGTTAAATCGACAACGCAGGCATGTCGGGTGCCACTGTCTGCACCAGCACAGCAAGTTTTGAGCAAATATCTCCTTCCGTTCGGCCTCAATGGTAAGAAGCTTGTGCATCTTCTCTGTTCGTCGCGGTCAATGAGAAAAGGCGCTTATCTGCAATCTAGGTGTTTCTGCGTGCTGCGCCCGCCCAAAGAGTGCCCGGGTGAAAACGACAACGCAGGCATGTCGGGTGCCACTGTCTGCACCAGCACAGCAAGTTTTGAGCAAATATCTAATTCCGTTCGGCCGCAATGGCAAGAAGCTTGTGCATCTTGTCTGTTCGTCGCGGTCAATGGGAAAAGGCGCTTATCTGCAATCTAGGTGTTTCTGCGTGCTGCGCCCGCCCAAAGAGTGCCCTGGTGAAAACGACAACGCAGGCATGTCGGGTGCCCCTGTCTGCACCAGCACAGCAATTTTTGAGCAAATATCTCCTTCCCTTCGGCCGCAATGGCAAGAAGCTTGTGCATCCTCTCTGTTCGTCGCGGTCAATGGGAAAAGGCGCTTATCTGCAATCTAGGTGTTTCTGCGTGCTGCGCCCGCCCAAAGAGTGCCCGGGTGAAAACGACAACGCAGGCATGTCGGGTGCCACTGTCTGCACCAGCACATTAAGTTTTTGAGCAAATATCTAATTCCGTTCGGCCGCAATGGCAAGAAGCTTGTGCATCTTCTCTGTTCGTCGCGGTCAATGGGAAAAGGCGCTTATCTGCAATCTAGGTGTTTCTGCGTGCTGCGCCCGCCCAAAGAGTGCCCGGGTGAAAACGACAACGCAGGCATGTCGGGTGCCACTGTCTGCACCAGCACAGCAAGTTTTGAGCAAATATCTCCTTCCGTTCGGCCGCAATGGCAAGAAGCTTGTGCATCTTCTCTGTTCGTCGCGGTCAATGGGAAAAGGCGCTTATCTGCAATCTATGTGTTTCTGCGTGCTGCGCCCGCCCAAAGAGTGCCCGGGTTAAATCGACAACGCAGGCATGTCGGGTGCCACTGTCTGCACCAGCACAGCAAGTTTTGAGCAAATATCTCCTTCCGTTCGGCCTCAATGGTAAGAAGCTTGTGCATCTTCTCTGTTCGTCGCGGTCAATGAGAAAAGGCGCTTATCTGCAATCTAGGTGTTTCTGCGTGCTGCGCCCGCCCAAAGAGTGCCCGGGTGAAAACGACAACGCAGGCATGTCGGGTGCCACTGTCTGCACCAGCACAGCAAGTTTTGAGCAAATATCTCCTTCCGTTCGGCCGCAATGGCAAGAAGCTTGTGCATCCTCTCTGTTCGTCGCGGTCAATGGGAAAAGGCGCTTATCTGCAATCTAGGTGTTTCTGCGTGCTGCGCCCGCCCAAAGAGTGCCCGGGTGAAAACGACAACGCAGGCATGTCGGGTGCCACTGTCTGCACCAGCACAGCAAGTTTTGAGCAAATATCTCCTTCCGTTCGGCCGCAATGGCAAGAAGCTTGTGCATCTTGTCTGTTCGTCGCGGTCAATGGGAAAAGGCGCTTATCTGCAATCTAGGTGTTTCTGCGTGCTGCGCCCGCCCAAAGAGTGCCCGGGTGAAAACGACAACGCAGGCATGTCGGGTGCCCCTGTCTGCACCAGCACAGCAATTTTTGAGCAAATATCTCCTTCCATTCGGCCGCAATGGCAAGAAGCTTGTGCATCCTCTCTGTTCGTCGCGGTCAATGGGAAAAGGCGCTTATCTGCAATCTAGGTGTTTCTGCGTGCTGCGCCCGCCCAAAGAGTGCCCGGGTGAAAACGACAACGCAGGCATGTCGGGTGCCACTGTCTGCACCAGCACAGCAAGTTTTGAGCAAATATCTCCTTCCGTTCGGCCGCAATGGCAAGAAGCTTGTACATCTTGTCTGTTCGTCGCGGTCAATGGGAAAAGGCGCTTATCTGCAATCTAGGTGTTTCTGCTTGCTGCGCCCGCCCAAAGAGTGCCCGGGTTAAATCGACAACGCAGGCATGTCGGGTGCCACTGTCTGCACCAGCACAGCAAGTTTTGAGCAAATATCTCCTTCCGTTCGGCCGCAATGGCAAGAAGCTTGTGCATCCTCTCTGTTCGTCGCGGTCAATGGGAAAAGGCGCTTATCTGCAATCTAGGTGTTTCTGCGTGCTGCGCCCGCCCAAAGAGTGCCCGGGTGAAAACGACAACGCAGGCATGTCGGGTGCCACTGTCTGCACCAGCACAGCAAGTTTTGAGCAAATATCTCCTTCCGTTCGGCCGCAATGGCAAGAAGCTTGTGCATCCTCTCTGTTCGTCGCGGTCAATGGGAAAAGGCGCTTATCTGCAATCTAGGTGTTTCTGCGTGCTGCGCCCGCCCAAAGAGTGCCCGGGTGAAAACGACAACGCAGGCATGTCGGGTGCCACTGTCTGCACCAGCACAGCAAGTTTTGAGCAAATATCTCCTTCCGTTCGGCCTCAATGGTAAGAAGCTTGTGCATCTTCTCTGTTCGTCGCGGTCAATGAGAAAAGGCGCTTATCTGCAATCTAGGTGTTTCTGCGTGCTGCGCCCGCCCAAAGAGTGCCCGGGTGAAAACGACAACGCAGGCATGTCGGGTGCCACTGTCTGCACCAGCACAGCAAGTTTTTAGCAAATATCTCCTTCCGTTCGGCCGCAATGGCAAGAAGCTTGTGCATCCTCTCTGTTCGTCGCGGTCAATGGGAAAAGGCGCTTATCTGCAATCTAGGTGTTTCTGCGTGCTGCGCCCGCCCAAAGAGTGCCCGGGTGAAAACGACAACGCAGGCATGTCGGGTGCCACTGTCTGCACCAGCACAGCAAGTTTTGAGCAAATATCTCCTTCCGTTCGGCCGCAATGGCAAGAAGCTTGTGCATCCTCTCTGTTCGTCGCGGTCAATGGGAAAAGGCGCTTATCTGCAATCTAGGTGTTTCTGCGTGCTGCGCCCGCCCAAAGAGTGCCCGGGTGAAAACGACAACGCAGGCATGTCGGGTGCCACTGTCTGCACCAGCACAGCAAGTTTTGAGCAAATATCTCCTTCCGTTCGGCCGCAATGGCAAGAAGCTTGTGCATCCTCTCTGTTCGTCGCGGTCAATGGGAAAAGGCGCTTATCTGCAATCTAGGTGTTTCTGCGTGCTGCGCCCGCCCAAAGAGTGCCCGGGTGAAAACGACAACGCAGGCATGTCGGGTGCCACTGTCTGCACCAGCACAGCAAGTTTTGAGCAAATATCTCCTTCCGTTCGGCCGCAATGGCAAGAAGCTTGTGCATCTTCTCTGTTCGTCGCGGTCAATGGGAAAAGGCGCTTATCTGCAATCTAGGTGTTTCTGCGAGCTGCGCCCGCCCAAAGAGTGCCCGGGTGAAAACGACAACGCAGGCATGTTGGGTGCCACTGTCTGCACCAGCACAGCAAGTTTTGAGCAAATATCTCCTTCCGTTCGGCCGCAATGGCAAGAAGCTTGTGCATCTTCTCTGTTCGTCGCGGTCAATGGGAAAAGGCGCTTATCTGCAATCTAGGTGTTTCTGCGTGCTGCGCCCGCCCAAAGAGTGCCCGGGTTAAATCGACAACGCAGGCATGTCGGGTGCCACTGTCTGCACCAGCACAGCAAGTTTTGAGCAAATATCTCCTTCCGTTCGGCCTCAATGGTAAGAAGCTTGTGCATCTTCTCTGTTCGTCGCGGTCAATGAGAAAAGGCGCTTATCTGCAATCTAGGTGTTTCTGCGTTCTGCGCCCGCCCAAAGAGTGCCCGGGTGAAAACGACAACGCAGGCATGTCGGGTGCCACTGTCTGCACCAGCACAGCAAGTTTTGAGCAAATATCTCCTTCCGTTCGGCCGCAATGGCAAGAAGCTTGTGCATCCTCTCTGTTCGTCGCGGTCAATGGGAAAAGGCGCTTATCTGCAATCTAGGTGTTTCTGCGTGCTGCGCCCGCCCAAAGAGTGCCCGGGTGAAAACGACAACGCAGGCATGTCGGGTGCCACTGTCTGCACCAGCACAGCAAGTTTTGAGCAAATATCTCCTTCCGTTCGGCCGCAATGGCAAGAAGCTTGTGCATCTTGTCTGTTCGTCGCGGTCAATGGGAAAAGGCGCTTATCTGCAATCTAGGTGTTTCTGCGTGCTGCGCCCGCCCAAAGAGTGCCCTGGTGAAAACGACAACGCAGGCATGTCGGGTGCCCCTGTCTGCACCAGCACAGCAATTTTTGAGCAAATATCTCCTTCCATTCGGCCGCAATGGCAAGAAGCTTGTGCATCTTCTCTGTTCGTCGCGGTCAATGGGAAAAGGCGCTTATCTGCAATCTAGGTGTTTCTGCGTGCTGCGCCCGCCCAAAGAGTGCCCGGGTGAAAACGACAACGCAGGCATGTCGGGTGCCACTGTCTGCACCAGCACAGCAAGTTTTGAGCAAATATCTCCTTCCGTTCGGCCTCAATGGTAAGAAGCTTGAGCATCTTCTCTGTTCGTCGCGGTCAATGAGAAAAGGCGCTTATCTGCAATCTAGGTGTTTCTGCGTGCTGCGCCCGCCCAAAGAGTGCCCGGGTGAAAACGACAACGCAGGCATGTCGGGTGCCACTGTCTGCACCAGCACAGCAAGTTTTGAGCAAATATCTCCTTCCGTTCGGCTGCAATGGCAAGAAGCTTGTGCATCCTCTCTGTTCGTCGCGGTCAATGGGAAAAGGCGCTTATCTGCAATCTAGGTGTTTCTGCGTGCTGCGCCCGCCCAAAGAGTGCCCGGGTGAAAACGACAACGCAGGCATGTCGGGTGCCACTGTCTGCACCAGCACAGCAAGTTTTGAGCAAATATCTCCTTCCGTTCGGCCGCAATGGCAAGAAGCTTGTGCATCCTCTCTGTTCGTCGCGGTCAATGGGAAAAGGCGCTTATCTGCAATCTAGGTGTTTCTGCGTGCTGCGCCCGCCCAAAGAGTGCCCGGGTGAAAACGACAACGCAGGCATGTCGGGTGCCACTGTCTGCACCAGCACAGCAAGTTTTGAGCAAATATCTCCTTCCGTTCGGCCTCAATGGTAAGAAGCTTGTGCATCTTCTCTGTTCGTCGCGGTCAATGAGAAAAGGCGCTTATCTGCAATCTAGGTGTTTCTGCGTGCTGCGCCCGCCCAAAGAGTGCCCGGGTGAAAACGACAACGCAGGCATGTCGGGTGCCACTGTCTGCACCAGCACAGCAAGTTTTGAGCAAATATCTAATTCCGTTCGGCCGCAATGGCAAGAAGCTTGTGCATCTTGTCTGTTCGTCGCGGTCAATGGGAAAAGGCGCTTATCTGCAATCTAGGTGTTTCTGCGTGCTGCGCCCGCCCAAAGAGTGCCCTGGTGAAAACGACAACGCTGGCATGTCGGGTGCCCCTGTCTGCACCAGCACAGCAATTTTTGAGCAAATATCTCCTTCCCTTCGGCCGCAATGGCAAGAAGCTTGTGCATCCTCTCTGTTCGTCGCGGTCAATGGGAAAAGGCGCTTATCTGCAATCTAGGTGTTTCTGCGTGCTGCGCCCGCCCAAAGAGTGCCCGGGTGAAAACGACAACGCAGGCATGTCGGGTGCCACTGTCTGCACCAGCACAGCAAGTTTTTGAGCAAATATCTAATTCCGTTCGGCCGCAATGGCAAGAAGCTTGTGCATCTTCTCTGTTCGTCGCGGTCAATGGGAAAAGGCGCTTATCTGCAATCTAGGTGTTTCTGCGTGCTGCGCCCGCCCAAAGAGTGCCCGGGTGAAAACGACAACGCAGGCATGTCGGGTGCCACTGTCTGCACCAGCACAGCAAGTTTTGAGCAAATATCTCCTTCCGTTCGGCCGCAATGGCAAGAAGCTTGTGCATCTTCTCTGTTCGTCGCGGTCAATGGGAAAAGGCGCTTATCTGCAATCTATGTGTTTCTGCGTGCTGCGCCCGCCCAAAGAGTGCCCGGGTTAAATCGACAACGCAGGCATGTCGGGTGCCACTGTCTGCACCAGCACAGCAAGTTTTGAGCAAATATCTCCTTCCGTTCGGCCGCAATGGCAAGAAGCTTGTGCATCTTCTCTGTTCGTCGCGGTCAATGGGAAAAGGCGCTTATCTGCAATCTAGGTGTTTCTGCGTGCTGCACCCGCCCAAAGAGTGCCCGGGTGAAAACGACAACGCAGGCATGTCTAGTGCCACTGTCTGCATCAGCACAGCAAGTTTTGAGCAAATATCTCCTTCCGTTCGGCCGCAATGGCAAGAAGCTTGTGCATCTTCTATGTTCGTCGCAGTCAATGGGAAAAGGCGCTTATCTGCAATCTAGGTGTTTCTGCGTGCTGCGCCCGCCCAAAGAGTGCCCGGGTGAAAACGACAACGCAGGCATGTCGGGTGCCACTGTCTGCACCAGCACAGCAAGTTTTGAGCAAATATCTCCTTCCGTTCGGCCGCAATGGCAAGAAGCTTGTGCATCCTCTCTGTTCGTCGCGGTCAATGGGAAAAGGCGCTTATCTGCAATCTAGGTGTTTCTGCGTGCTGCGCCCGCCCAAAGAGTGCCCGGGTGAAAACGACAACGCAGGCATGTCGGGTGCCACTGTCTGCACCAGCACAGCAAGTTTTGAGCAAATATCTCCTTCCGTTCGGCCGCAATGGCAAGAAGCTTGTACATCTTGTCTGTTCGTCGCGGTCAATGGGAAAAGGCGCTTATCTGCAATCTAGGTGTTTCTGCGTGCTGCGCCCGCCCAAAGAGTGCCCGGGTGAAAACGACAACGCAGGCATGTCGGGTGCCCCTGTCTGCACCAGCACAGCAATTTTTGAGCAAATATCTCCTTCCATTCGGCCGCAATGGCAAGAAGCTTGTGCATCCTCTCTGTTCGTCGCGGTCAATGGGAAAAGGCGCTTATCTGCAATCTAGGTGTTTCTGCGTGCTGCGCCCGCCCAAAGAGTGCCCGGGTGAAAACGACAACGCAGGCATGTCGGGTGCCACTGTCTGCACCAGCACAGCAAGTTTTGAGCAAATATCTCCTTCCGTTCGGCCGCAATGGCAAGAAGCTTGTGCATCTTCTCTGTTCGTCGCGGTCAATGGGAAAAGGCGCTTATCTGCAATCTAGGTGTTTCTGCGTGCTGCGTCCGCCCAAAGAGTACCCGGGTGAAAACGACAACGCAGGCATGTCGGGTGCCACTGTCTGCACCAGCACAGCAAGTTTTGAGCAAATATCTCCTTCCGTTCGGCCTCAATGGTAAGAAGCTTGTGCATCTTCTCTGTTCGTCGCGGTCAATGAGAAAAGGCGCTTATCTGCAATCTAGGTGTTTCTGCGTGTTGCGCCCGCCCAAAGAGTGCCCGGGTGAAAACGACAACGCAGGCATGTCGGGTGCCACTGTCTGCACCAGCACAGCAAGTTTTGAGCAAATATCTCCTTCCGTTCGGCCGCAATGGCAAGAAGCTTGTGCATCCTCTCTGTTCGTCGCGGTCAATGGGAAAAGGCGCTTATCTGCAATCTAGGTGTTTCTGCGTGCTGCGCCCGCCCAAAGAGTGCCCGGGTGAAAACGACAACGCAGGCATGTCGGGTGCCACTGTCTGCACCAGCACAGCAAGTTTTGAGCAAATATCTCCTTCCGTTCGGCCGCAATGGCAAGAAGCTTGTGCATCCTCTCTGTTCGTCGCGGTCAATGGGAAAAGGCGCTTATCTGCAATCTAGGTGTTTCTGCGTGCTGCGCCCGCCCAAAGAGTGCCCGGGTTAAATCGACAACGCAGGCATGTCGGGTGCCACTGTCTGCACCAGCACAGCAAGTTTTGAGCAAATATCTCCTTCCGTTCGGCCTCAATGGTAAGAAGCTTGTGCATCTTCTCTGTTCGTCGCGGTCAATGAGAAAAGGCGCTTATCTGCAATCTAGGTGTTTCTGCGTGCTGCGCCCGCCCAAAGAGTGCCCGGGTGAAAACGACAACGCAGGCATGTCGGGTGCCACTGTCTGCACCAGCACAGCAAGTTTTGAGCAAATATCTCCTTCCGTTCGGCCGCAATGGCAAGAAGCTTGTGCATCCTCTCTGTTCGTCGCGGTCAATGGGAAAAGGCGCTTATCTGCAATCTAGGTGTTTCTGCGTGCTGCGCCCGCCCAAAGAGTGCCCGGGTGAAAACGACAACGCAGGCATGTCGGGTGCCACTGTCTGCACCAGCACAGCAAGTTTTGAGCAAATATCTCCTTCCGTTCGGCCGCAATGGCAAGAAGCTTGTACATCTTGTCTGTTCGTCGCGGTCAATGGGAAAAGGCGCTTATCTGCAATCTAGGTGTTTCTGCGTGCTGCGCCCGCCCAAAGAGTGCCCGGGTGAAAACGACAACGCAGGCATGTCGGGTGCCCCTATCTGCACCAGCACAGCAATTTTTGAGCAAATATCTCCTTCCATTCGGCCGCAATGGCAAGAAGCTTGTGCATCCTCTCTGTTCGTCGCGGTCAATGGGAAAAGGCGCTTATCTGCAATCTAGGTGTTTCTGCGTGCTGCGCCCGCCCAAAGAGTGCCCGGGTGAAAACGACAACGCAGGCATGTCGGGTGCCACTGTCTGCACCAGCACAGCAAGTTTTGAGCAAATATCTCCTTCCATTCGGCCGCAATGGCTAGAAGCTTGTGCATCCTCTCTGTTCGTCGCGGTCAATGGGAAAAGGCGCTTATCTGCAATCTAGGTGTTTCTGCGTGCTGCGCCCGCCCAAAGAGTGCCCGGGTGAAAACGACAACGCAGGCATGTCGGGTGCCCCTGTCTGCACCAGAACAGCAATTTTTGAGCAAATATCTCCTTCCATTCGGCCGCAATGGCTAGAAGCTTGTGCATCCTCTCTGTTCGTCGCGGTCAATGGGAAAAGGCGCTTATCTGCAATCTAGGTGTTTCTGCGTGCTGCGCCCGCCCAAAGAGTGCCCGGGTGAAAACGACAACGCAGGCATGTCGGGTGCCACTGTCTGCACCAGCACAGCAAGTTTTGAGCAAATATTTCCTTCCGTTCGGCCGCAATGGCAAGAAGCTTGTGCATCTTCTCTGTTCGTCGCGGTCAATGGGAAAAGGCGCTTATCTGCAATCTAGGTGTTTCTGCGTGCTGCGCCCGCCCAAAGAGTGCCCGGGTGAAAACGACAACGCAGGCATGTCGGGTGCCACTGTCTGCACCAGCACAGCAAGTTTTGAGCAAATATCTCCTTCCGTTCGGCCGCAATGGCAAGAAGCTTGTGCATCTTGTCTGTTCGTCGCGGTCAATGGGAAAAGGCGCTTATCTGCAATCTAGGTGTTTCTGCGTGCTGCGCCCGCCCAAAGAGTGCCCTGGTGAAAACGACAACGCAGGCATGTCGGGTGCCCCTGTCTGCACCAGCACAGCAATTTTTGAGCAAATATCTCCTTCCATTCGGCCGCAATGGCAAGAAGCTTGTGCATCCTCTCTGTTCGTCGCGGTCAATGGGAAAAGGCGCTTATCTGCAATCTAGGTGTTTCTGCGTGCTGCGCCCGCCCAAAGAGTGCCCGGGTGAAAACGACAACGCAGTCATGTCGGGTGCCACTGTCTGCACCAGCACAGCAAGTTTTGAGCAAATATCTAATTCCGTTCGGCCGCAATGGCAAGAAGCTTGTGCATCTTGTCTGTTCGTCGCGGTCAATGGGAAAAGGCGCTTATCTGCAATCTAGGTGTTTCTGCGTGCTGCGCCCGCCCAAAGAGTGCCCTGGTGAAAACGACAACGCAGGCATGTCGTGTGCCCCTGTCTGCACCAGCACAGCAATTTTTGAGCAAATATCTCCTTCCCTTCGGCCGCAATGGCAAGAAGCTTGTGCATCCTCTCTGTTCGTCGCGGTCAATGGGAAAAGGCGCTTATCTGCAATCTAGGTGTTTCTGCGTGCTGCGCCCGCCCAAAGAGTGCCCGGGTGAAAACGACAACGCAGGCATGTCGGGTGCCACTGTCTGCACCAGCACAGCAAGTTTTTGAGCAAATATCTAATTCCGTTCGGCCGCAATGGCAAGAAGCTTGTGCATCTTCTCTGTTCGTCGCGGTCAATGGGAAAAGGCGCTTATCTGCAATCTAGGTGTTTCTGCTTGCTGCGCCCGCCCAAAGAGTGCCCGGGTTAAATCGACAACGCAGGCATGTCGGGTGCCACTGTCTGCACCAGCACAGCAAGTTTTGAGCAAATATCTCCTTCCGTTCGGCCGCAATGGCAAGAAGCTTGTGCATCCTCTCTGTTCGTCGCGGTCAATGGGAAAAGGCGCTTATCTGCAATCTAGGTGTTTCTGCGTGCTGCGCCCGCCCAAAGAGTGCCCGGGTGAAAACGACAACGCAGGCATGTCGGGTGCCACTGTCTGCACCAGCACAGCAAGTTTTGAGCAAATATCTCCTTCCGTTCGGCCGCAATGGCAAGAAGCTTGTACATCTTGTCTGTTCGTCGCGGTCAATGGGAAAAGGCGCTTATCTGCAATCTAGGTGTTTCTGCGTGCTGCGCCCGCCCAAAGAGTGCCCGGGTGAAAACGACAACGCAGGCATGTCGGGTGCCCCTGTCTGCACCAGCACAGCAATTTTTGAGCAAATATCTCCTTCCATTCGGCCGCAATGGCAAGAAGCTTGTGCATCCTCTCTGTTCGTCGCGGTCAATGGGAAAAGGCGCTTATCTGCAATCTAGGTGTTTCTGCGTGCTGCGCCCGCCCAAAGAGTGCCCGGGTGAAAACGACAACGCAGGCATGTCGGGTGCCACTGTCTGCACCAGCACAGCAAGTTTTGAGCAAATATCTCCTTCCGTTCGGCCGCAATGGCAAGAAGCTTGTGCATCTTCTCTGTTCGTCGCGGTCAATGGGAAAAGGCGCTTATCTGCAATCTAGGTGTTTCTGCGTGCTGCGCCCGCCCAAAGAGTGCCCGGGTGAAAACGACAACGCAGGCATGTCGGGTGCCACTGTCTGCACCAGCACAGCAAGTTTTGAGCAAATATCTCCTTCCGTTCGGCCTCAATGGTAAGAAGCTTGAGCATCTTCTCTGTTCGTCGCGGTCAATGAGAAAAGGCGCTTATCTGCAATCTAGGTGTTTCTGCGTGCTGCGCCCGCCCAAAGAGTGCCCGGGTGAAAACGACAACGCAGGCATGTCGGGTGCCACTGTCTGCACCAGCACAGCAAGTTTTGAGCAAATATCTCCTTCCGTTCGGCCTCAATGGTAAGAAGCTTGAGCATCTTCTCTGTTCGTCGCGGTCAATGAGAAAAGGCGCTTATCTGCAATCTAGGTGTTTCTGCGTGCTGCGCCCGCCCAAAGAGTGCCCGGGTGAAAACGACAACGCAGGCATGTCGGGTGCCACTGTCTGCACCAGCACAGCAAGTTTTGAGCAAATATCTCCTTCCGTTCGGCCGCAATGGCAAGAAGCTTGTGCATCCTCTCTGTTCGTCGCGGTCAATGGGAAAAGGCGCTTATCTGCAATCTAGGTGTTTCTGCGTGCTGCGCCCGCCCAAAGAGTGCCCGGGTGAAAACGACAACGCAGGCATGTCGGGTGCCACTGTCTGCACCAGCACAGCAAGTTTTGAGCAAATATCTCCTTCCGTTCGGCCGCAATGGCAAGAAGCTTGTGCATCCTCTCTGTTCGTCGCGGTCAATGGGAAAAGGCGCTTATCTGCAATCTAGGTGTTTCTGCGTGCTGCGCCCGCCCAAAGAGTGCCCGGGTTAAATCGACAACGCAGGCATGTCGGGTGCCACTGTCTGCACCAGCACAGCAAGTTTTGAGCAAATATCTCCTTCCGTTCGGCCTCAATGGTAAGAAGCTTGTGCATCTTCTCTGTTCGTCGCGGTCAATGAGAAAAGGCGCTTATCTGCAATCTAGGTGTTTCTGCGTGCTGCGCCCGCCCAAAGAGTGCCCGGGTGAAAACGACAACGCAGGCATGTCGGGTGCCACTGTCTGCACCAGCACAGCAAGTTTTGAGCAAATATCTCCTTCCGTTCGGCCGCAATGGCAAGAAGCTTGTGCATCCTCTCTGTTCGTCGCGGTCAATGGGAAAAGGCGCTTATCTGCAATCTAGGTGTTTCTGCGTGCTGCGCCCGCCCAAAGAGTGCCCGGGTGAAAACGACAACGCAGGCATGTCGGGTGCCACTGTCTGCACCAGCACAGCAAGTTTTGAGCAAATATCTCCTTCCGTTCGGCCGCAATGGCAAGAAGCTTGTACATCTTGTCTGTTCGTCGCGGTCAATGGGAAAAGGCGCTTATCTGCAATCTAGGTGTTTCTGCGTGCTGCGCCCGCCCAAAGAGTGCCCGGGTGAAAACGACAACGCAGGCATGTCGGGTGCCCCTATCTGCACCAGCACAGCAATTTTTGAGCAAATATCTCCTTCCATTCGGCCGCAATGGCAAGAAGCTTGTGCATCCTCTCTGTTCGTCGCGGTCAATGGGAAAAGGCGCTTATCTGCAATCTAGGTGTTTCTGCGTGCTGCGCCCGCCCAAAGAGTGCCCGGGTGAAAACGACAACGCAGGCATGTCGGGTGCCACTGTCTGCACCAGCACAGCAAGTTTTGAGCAAATATCTCCTTCCGTTCGGCCGCAATGGCAAGAAGCTTGTGCATCTTCTCTGTTCGTCGCGGTCAATGGGAAAAGGCGCTTATCTGCAATCTAGGTGTTTCTGCGTGCTGCGCCCGCCCAAAGAGTGCCCGGGTGAAAACGACAACGCAGGCATGTCGGGTGCCACTGTCTGCACCAGCACAGCAAGTTTTGAGCAAATATCTCCTTCCGTTCGGCCTCAATGGTAAGAAGCTTGTGCATCTTCTCTGTTCGTCGCGGTCAATGAGAAAAGGCGCTTATCTGCAATCTAGGTGTTTCTGCGTGCTGCGCCCGCCCAAAGAGTGCCCGGGTGAAAACGACAACGCAGGCATGTCGGGTGCCACTGTCTGCACCAGCACAGCAAGTTTTGAGCAAATATCTCCTTCCGTTCGGCCGCAATGGCAAGAAGCTTGTGCATCCTCTCTGTTCGTCGCGGTCAATGGGAAAAGGCGCTTATCTGCAATCTAGGTGTTTCTGCGTGCTGCGCCCGCCCAAAGAGTGCCCGGGTGAAAACGACAACGCAGGCATGTCGGGTGCCACTGTCTGCACCAGCACAGCAAGTTTTGAGCAAATATCTCCTTCCGTTCGGCCGCAATGGCAAGAAGCTTGTGCATCCTCTCTGTTCGTCGCGGTCAATGGGAAAAGGCGCTTATCTGCAATCTAGGTGTTTCTGCGTGCTGCGCCCGCCCAAAGAGTGCCCGGGTTAAATCGACAACGCAGGCATGTCGGGTGCCACTGTCTGCACCAGCACAGCAAGTTTTGAGCAAATATCTCCTTCCGTTCGGCCTCAATGGTAAGAAGCTTGTGCATCTTCTCTGTTCGTCGCGGTCAATGAGAAAAGGCGCTTATCTGCAATCTAGGTGTTTCTGCGTGCTGCGCCCGCCCAAAGAGTGCCCGGGTGAAAACGACAACGCAGGCATGTCGGGTGCCACTGTCTGCACCAGCACAGCAAGTTTTGAGCAAATATCTCCTTCCGTTCGGCCGCAATGGCAAGAAGCTTGTGCATCCTCTCTGTTCGTCGCGGTCAATGGGAAAAGGCGCTTATCTGCAATCTAGGTGTTTCTGCGTGCTGCGCCCGCCCAAAGAGTGCCCGGGTGAAAACGACAACGCAGGCATGTCGGGTGCCACTGTCTGCACCAGCACAGCAAGTTTTGAGCAAATATCTCCTTCCGTTCGGCCGCAATGGCAAGAAGCTTGTACATCTTGTCTGTTCGTCGCGGTCAATGGGAAAAGGCGCTTATCTGCAATCTAGGTGTTTCTGCGTGCTGCGCCCGCCCAAAGAGTGCCCGGGTGAAAACGACAACGCAGGCATGTCGGGTGCCCCTGTCTGCACCAGAACAGCAATTTTTGAGCAAATATCTCCTTCCATTCGGCCGCAATGGCAAGAAGCTTGTGCATCCTCTCTGTTCGTCGCGGTCAATGGGAAAAGGCGCTTATCTGCAATCTAGGTGTTTCTGCGTGCTGCGCCCGCCCAAAGAGTGCCCGGGTGAAAACGACAACGCAGGCATGTCGGGTGCCACTGTCTGCACCAGCACAGCAAGTTTTGAGCAAATATTTCCTTCCGTTCGGCCGCAATGGCAAGAAGCTTGTGCATCTTCTCTGTTCGTCGCGGTCAATGGGAAAAGGCGCTTATCTGCAATCTAGGTGTTTCTGCGTGCTGCGCCCGCCCAAAGAGTGCCCGGGTGAAAACGACAACGCAGGCATGTCGGGTGCCACTGTCTGCACCAGCACAGCAAGTTTTGAGCAAATATCTCCTTCCGTTCGGCCGCAATGGCAAGAAGCTTGTGCATCTTGTCTGTTCGTCGCGGTCAATGGGAAAAGGCGCTTATCTGCAATCTAGGTGTTTCTGCGTGCTGCGCCCGCCCAAAGAGTGCCCTGGTGAAAACGACAACGCAGGCATGTCGGGTGCCCCTGTCTGCACCAGCACAGCAATTTTTGAGCAAATATCTCCTTCCATTCGGCCGCAATGGCAAGAAGCTTGTGCATCCTCTCTGTTCGTCGCGGTCAATGGGAAAAGGCGCTTATCTGCAATCTAGGTGTTTCTGCGTGCTGCGCCCGCCCAAAGAGTGCCCGGGTGAAAACGACAACGCAGGCATGTCGGGTGCCACTGTCTGCACCAGCACAGCAAGTTTTGAGCAAATATCTAATTCCGTTCGGCCGCAATGGCAAGAAGCTTGTGCATCTTGTCTGTTCGTCGCGGTCAATGGGAAAAGGCGCTTATCTGCAATCTAGGTGTTTCTGCGTGCTGCGCCCGCCCAAAGAGTGCCCTGGTGAAAACGACAACGCTGGCATGTCGGGTGCCCCTGTCTGCACCAGCACAGCAATTTTTGAGCAAATATCTCCTTCCCTTCGGCCGCAATGGCAAGAAGCTTGTGCATCCTCTCTGTTCGTCGCGGTCAATGGGAAAAGGCGCTTATCTGCAATCTAGGTGTTTCTGCGTGCTGCGCCCGCCCAAAGAGTGCCCGGGTGAAAACGACAACGCAGGCATGTCGGGTGCCACTGTCTGCACCAGCACAGCAAGTTTTTGAGCAAATATCTAATTCCGTTCGGCCGCAATGGCAAGAAGCTTGTGCATCTTCTCTGTTCGTCGCGGTCAATGGGAAAAGGCGCTTATCTGCAATCTAGGTGTTTCTGCGTGCTGCGCCCGCCCAAAGAGTGCCCGGGTGAAAACGACAACGCAGGCATGTCGGGTGCCACTGTCTGCACCAGCACAGCAAGTTTTGAGCAAATATCTCCTTCCGTTCGGCCGCAATGGCAAGAAGCTTGTGCATCTTCTCTGTTCGTCGCGGTCAATGGGAAAAGGCGCTTATCTGCAATCTATGTGTTTCTGCGTGCTGCGCCCGCCCAAAGAGTGCCCGGGTTAAATCGACAACGCAGGCATGTCGGGTGCCACTGTCTGCACCAGCACAGCAAGTTTTGAGCAAATATCTCCTTCCGTTCGGCCTCAATGGTAAGAAGCTTGTGCATCTTCTCTGTTCGTCGCGGTCAATGAGAAAAGGCGCTTATCTGCAATCTAGGTGTTTCTGCGTGCTGCGCCCGCCCAAAGAGTGCCCGGGTGAAAACGACAACGCAGGCATGTCGGGTGCCACTGTCTGCACCAGCACAGCAAGTTTTGAGCAAATATCTCCTTCCGTTCGGCCGCAATGGCAAGAAGCTTGTGCATCCTCTCTGTTCGTCGCGGTCAATGGGAAAAGGCGCTTATCTGCAATCTAGGTGTTTCTGCGTGCTGCGCCCGCCCAAAGAGTGCCCGGGTGAAAACGACAACGCAGGCATGTCGGGTGCCACTGTCTGCACCAGCACAGCAAGTTTTGAGCAAATATCTCCTTCCGTTCGGCCGCAATGGCAAGAAGCTTGTGCATCTTGTCTGTTCGTCGCGGTCAATGGGAAAAGGCGCTTATCTGCAATCTAGGTGTTTCTGCGTGCTGCGCCCGCCCAAAGAGTGCCCGGGTGAAAACGACAACGCAGGCATGTCGGGTGCCCCTGTCTGCACCAGCACAGCAATTTTTGAGCAAATATCTCCTTCCATTCGGCCGCAATGGCAAGAAGCTTGTGCATCCTCTCTGTTCGTCGCGGTCAATGGGAAAAGGCGCTTATCTGCAATCTAGGTGTTTCTGCGTGCTGCGCCCGCCCAAAGAGTGCCCGGGTGAAAACGACAACGCAGGCATGTCGGGTGCCACTGTCTGCACCAGCACAGCAAGTTTTGAGCAAATATCTCCTTCCGTTCGGCCGCAATGGCAAGAAGCTTGTACATCTTGTCTGTTCGTCGCGGTCAATGGGAAAAGGCGCTTATCTGCAATCTAGGTGTTTCTGCTTGCTGCGCCCGCCCAAAGAGTGCCCGGGTTAAATCGACAACGCAGGCATGTCGGGTGCCACTGTCTGCACCAGCACAGCAAGTTTTGAGCAAATATCTCCTTCCGTTCGGCCGCAATGGCAAGAAGCTTGTGCATCCTCTCTGTTCGTCGCGGTCAATGGGAAAAGGCGCTTATCTGCAATCTAGGTGTTTCTGCGTGCTGCGCCCGCCCAAAGAGTGCCCGGGTGAAAACGACAACGCAGGCATGTCGGGTGCCACTGTCTGCACCAGCACAGCAAGTTTTGAGCAAATATCTCCTTCCGTTCGGCCGCAATGGCAAGAAGCTTGTACATCTTGTCTGTTCGTCGCGGTCAATGGGAAAAGGCGCTTATCTGCAATCTAGGTGTTTCTGCGTGCTGCGCCCGCCCAAAGAGTGCCCGGGTGAAAACGACAACGCAGGCATGTCGGGTGCCCCTGTCTGCACCAGCACAGCAATTTTTGAGCAAATATCTCCTTCCATTCGGCCGCAATGGCAAGAAGCTTGTGCATCCTCTCTGTTCGTCGCGGTCAATGGGAAAAGGCGCTTATCTGCAATCTAGGTGTTTCTGCGTGCTGCGCCCGCCCAAAGAGTGCCCGGGTGAAAACGACAACGCAGGCATGTCGGGTGCCACTGTCTGCACCAGCACAGCAAGTTTTGAGCAAATATCTCCTTCCGTTCGGCCGCAATGGCAAGAAGCTTGTGCATCTTCTCTGTTCGTCGCGGTCAATGGGAAAAGGCGCTTATCTGCAATCTAGGTGTTTCTGCGTGCTGCGCCCGCCCAAAGAGTGCCCGGGTGAAAACGACAACGCAGGCATGTCGGGTGCCACTGTCTGCACCAGCACAGCAAGTTTTGAGCAAATATCTCCTTCCGTTCGGCCTCAATGGTAAGAAGCTTGAGCATCTTCTCTGTTCGTCGCGGTCAATGAGAAAAGGCGCTTATCTGCAATCTAGGTGTTTCTGCGTGCTGCGCCCGCCCAAAGAGTGCCCGGGTGAAAACGACAACGCAGGCATGTCGGGTGCCACTGTCTGCACCAGCACAGCAAGTTTTGAGCAAATATCTCCTTCCGTTCGGCTGCAATGGCAAGAAGCTTGTGCATCCTCTCTGTTCGTCGCGGTCAATGGGAAAAGGCGCTTATCTGCAATCTAGGTGTTTCTGCGTGCTGCGCCCGCCCAAAGAGTGCCCGGGTGAAAACGACAACGCAGGCATGTCGGGTGCCACTGTCTGCACCAGCACAGCAAGTTTTGAGCAAATATCTCCTTCCGTTCGGCCGCAATGGCAAGAAGCTTGTGCATCCTCTCTGTTCGTCGCGGTCAATGGGAAAAGGCGCTTATCTGCAATCTAGGTGTTTCTGCGTGCTGCGCCCGCCCAAAGAGTGCCCGGGTGAAAACGACAACGCAGGCATGTCGGGTGCCACTGTCTGCACCAGCACAGCAAGTTTTGAGCAAATATCTCCTTCCGTTCGGCCTCAATGGTAAGAAGCTTGTGCATCTTCTCTGTTCGTCGCGGTCAATGAGAAAAGGCGCTTATCTGCAATCTAGGTGTTTCTGCGTGCTGCGCCCGCCCAAAGAGTGCCCGGGTGAAAACGACAACGCAGGCATGTCGGGTGCCACTGTCTGCACCAGCACAGCAAGTTTTGAGCAAATATCTCCTTCCGTTCGGCCGCAATGGCAAGAAGCTTGTGCATCCTCTCTGTTCGTCGCGGTCAATGGGAAAAGGCGCTTATCTGCAATCTAGGTGTTTCTGCGTGCTGCGCCCGCCCAAAGAGTGCCCGGGTGAAAACGACAACGCAGGCATGTCGGGTGCCACTGTCTGCACCAGCACAGCAAGTTTTGAGCAAATATCTCCTTCCGTTCGGCCGCAATGGCAAGAAGCTTGTGCATCTTGTCTGTTCGTCGCGGTCAATGGGAAAAGGCGCTTATCTGCAATCTAGGTGTTTCTGCGTGCTGCGCCCGCCCAAAGAGTGCCCGGGTGAAAACGACAACGCAGGCATGTCGGGTGCCCCTGTCTGCACCAGCACAGCAATTTTTGAGCAAATATCTCCTTCCATTCGGCCGCAATGGCAAGAAGCTTGTGCATCCTCTCTGTTCGTCGCGGTCAATGGGAAAAGGCGCTTATCTGCAATCTAGGTGTTTCTGCGTGATGCGCCCGCCCAAAGAGTGCCCGAGTGAAAACGACAACGCAGGCATGTCGGGTGCCACTGTCTGCACCAGCACAGCAAGTTTTGAGCAAATATCTCCTTCCGTTCGGCCGCAATGGCAAGAAGCTTGTACATCTTGTCTGTTCGTCGCGGTCAATGGGAAAAGGCGCTTATCTGCAATCTAGGTGTTTCTGCGTGCTGCGCCCGCCCAAAGAGTGCCCGGGTTAAATCGACAACGCAGGCATGTCGGGTGCCACTGTCTGCACCAGCACAGCAAGTTTTGAGCAAATATCTCCTTCCGTTCGGCCTCAATGGTAAGAAGCTTGTGCATCTTCTCTGTTCGTCGCGGTCAATGAGAAAAGGCGCTTATCTGCAATCTAGGTGTTTCTGCGTGCTGCGCCCGCCCAAAGAGTGCCCGGGTGAAAACGACAACGCAGGCATGTCGGGTGCCACTGTCTGCACCAGCACAGCAAGTTTTGAGCAAATATCTCCTTCCGTTCGGCCGCAATGGCAAGAAGCTTGTGCATCTTCTCTGTTCGTCGCGGTCAATGGGAAAAGGCGCTTATCTGCAATCTAGGTGTTTCTGCGTGCTGCGCCCGCCAAAAGAGTGCCCGGGTTAAATCGACAACGCAGGCATGTCGGGTGCCACTGTCTGCACCAGCACAGCAAGTTTTGAGCAAATATCTCCTTCCGTTCGGCCTCAATGGTAAGAAGCTTGTGCATCTTCTCTGTTCGTCGCGGTCAATGAGAAAAGGCGCTTATCTGCAATCTAGGTGTTTCTGCGTGCTGCGCCCGCCCAAAGAGTGCCCGGGTGAAAACGACAACGCAGGCATGTCGGGTGCCACTGTCTGCACCAGCACAGCAAGTTTTGAGCAAATATCTCCTTCCGTTCGGCCACAATGGCAAGAAGCTTGTGCATCCTCTCTGTTCGTCGCGGTCAATGGGAAAAGGCGCTTATCTGCAATCTAGGTGTTTCTGCGTGCTGCGCCCGCCCAAAGAGTGCCCGGGTGAAAACGACAACGCAGGCATGTCGGGTGCCACTGTCTGCACCAGCACAGCAAGTTTTGAGCAAATATCTCCTTCCATTCGGCCGCAATGGCAAGAAGCTTGTGCATCCTCTCTGTTCGTCGCGGTCAATGGGAAAAGGCGCTTATCTGCAATCTAGGTGTTTCTGCGTGCTGCGCCCGCCCAAAGAGTGCCCGGGTGAAAACGACAACGCAGGCATGTCGGGTGCCACTGTCTGCACCAGCACAGCAAGTTTTGAGCAAATATCTCCTTCCGTTCGGCCGCAATGGCAAGAAGCTTGTGCATCCTCTCTGTTCGTCGCGGTCAATGGGAAAAGGCGCTTATCTGCAATCTAGGTGTTTCTGCGTGCTGCGCCCGCCCAAAGAGTGCCCGGGTTAAATCGACAACGCAGGCATGTCGGGTGCCACTGTCTGCACCAGCACAGCAAGTTTTGAGCAAATATCTCCTTCCGTTCGGCCTCAATGGTAAGAAGCTTGTGCATCTTCTCTGTTCGTCGCGGTCAATGAGAAAAGGCGCTTATCTGCAATCTAGGTGTTTCTGCGTGCTGCGCCCGCCCAAAGAGTGCCCGGGTGAAAACGACAACGCAGGCATGTCGGGTGCCACTGTCTGCACCAGCACAGCAAGTTTTTAGCAAATATCTCCTTCCGTTCGGCCGCAATGGCAAGAAGCTTGTGCATCCTCTCTGTTCGTCGCGGTCAATGGGAAAAGGCGCTTATCTGCAATCTAGGTGTTTCTGCGTGCTGCGCCCGCCCAAAGAGTGCCCGGGTGAAAACGACAACGCAGGCATGTCGGGTGCCACTGTCTGCACCAGCACAGCAAATTTTGAGCAAATATCTCCTTCCGTTCGTCCGCAATGGCAAGAAGCTTGTACATCTTGTCTGTTCGTCGCGGTCAATGGGAAAAGGAGCTTATCTGCAATCTAGGTGTTTCTGCGTGCTGCGCCCGCCCAAAGAGTGCCCGGGTTAAATCGACAACGCAGGCATGTCGAGTGCCACTGTCTGCACCAGCACAGCAAGTTTTGAGCAAATATCTCCTTCCGTTCGGCCGCAATGGCAAGAAGCTTGTGCATCTTCTATGTTCGTCGCAGTCAATGGGAAAAGGCGCTTATCTGCAATCTAGGTGTTTCTGCGTGCTGCGCCCGCCCAAAGAGTGCCCGGGTGAAAACGACAACGCAGGCATGTCGGGTGCCACTGTCTGCACCAGCACAGCAAGTTTTGAGCAAATATCTCCTTCCGTTCGGCCTCAATGGTAAGAAGCTTGTGCATCTTCTCTGTTCGTCGCGGTCAATGAGAAAAGGCGCTAATCTGCAATCTAGGTGTTTCTGCGTGCTGCGCCCGCCCAAAGAGTGCCCGGGTGAAAACGACAACGCAGGCATGTCGGGTGCCACTGTCTGCACCAGCACAGCAAGTTTTGAGCAAATATCTCCTTCCGTTCGGCCGCAATGGCAAGAAGCTTGTGCATCTTCTCTGTTCGTCGCGGTCAATGGGAAAAGGCGCTTATCTGCAATCTAGGTGTTTCTGCGTGCTGCGCCCGCCCAAAGAGTGCCCGGGTGAAAACGACAACGCAGGCATGTCGGGTGCCACTGTCTGCACCAGCACAGCAATTTTTGAGCAAATATCTCCTTCCATTCGGCCGCAATGGCAAGAAGCTTGTGCATCCTCTCTGTTCGTCGCGGTCAATGGGAAAAGGCGCTTATCTGCAATCTAGGTGTTTCTGCGTGCTGCGCCCGCCCAAAGAGTGCCCGGGTTAAATCGACAACGCAGGCATGTCGGGTGCCACTGTCTGCACCAGCACAGCAAGTTTTGAGCAAATATCTCCTTCCGTTCGGCCGCAATGGCAAGAAGCTTGTACATCTTGTCTGTTCGTCGCGGTCAATGGGAAAAGGCGCTTATCTGCAATCTAGGTGTTTCTGCGTGCTGCGCCAACCCAAAGAGTGCCCGGGTGAAAACGACAACGCAGGCATGTCGGGTGCCACTGTCTGCACCAGCACAGCAAGTTTTGAGCAAATATCTCCTTCCGTTCGGCCGCAATGGCAAGAAGCTTGTGCATCCTCTCTGTTCGTCGCGGTCAATGGGAAAAGGCGCTTATCTGCAATCTAGGTGTTTCTGCGTGCTGCGCCCGCCCAAAGAGTGCCCGGGTTAAATCGACAACGCAGGCATGTCGGGTGCCACTGTCTGCACCAGCACAGCAAGTTTTGAGCAAATATCTCCTTCCGTTCGGCCTCAATGGTAAGAAGCTTGTGCATCTTCTCTGTTCGTCGCGGTCAATGAGAAAAGGCGCTTATCTGCAATCTAGGTGTTTCTGCGTGCTGCGCCCGCCCAAAGAGTGCCCGGGTGAAAACGACAACGCAGGCATGTCGGGTGCCACTGTCTGCACCAGCACAGCAAGTTTTTAGCAAATATCTCCTTCCGTTCGGCCGCAATGGCAAGAAGCTTGTGCATCCTCTCTGTTCTTCGCGGTCAATGGGAAAAGGCGCTTATCTGCAATCTAGGTGTTTCTGCGTGCTGCGCCCGCCCAAAGAGTGCCCGGGTGAAAACGACAACGCAGGCATGTCGGGTGCCACTGTCTGCACCAGCACAGCAAATTTTGAGCAAATATCTCCTTCCGTTCGGCCGCAATGGCAAGAAGCTTGTACATCTTGTCTGTTCGTCGCGGTCAATGGGAAAAGGCGCTTATCTGCAATCTAGGTGTTTCTGCGTGCTGCGCCCGCCCAAAGAGTGCCCGGGTGAAAACGACAACGCAGGCATGTCGGGTGCCCCTGTCTGCACCAGCACAGCAATTTTTGAGCAAATATCTCCTTCCATTCGGCCGCAATGGCAAGAAGCTTGTGCATCCTCTCTGTTCGTCGCGGTCAATGGGAAAAGGCGCTTATCTGCAATCTAGGTGTTTCTGCGTGCTGCGCCCGCCCAAAGAGTGCCCGGGTGAAAACGACAACGCAGGCATGTCGGGTGCCACTGTCTGCACCAGCACAGCAAGTTTTGAGCAAATATCTCCTTCCGTTCGGCCGCAATGGCAAGAAGCTTGTGCATCCTCTCTGTTCGTCGCGGTCAATGGGAAAAGGCGCTTATCTGCAATCTAGGTGTTTCTGCGTGCTGCGCCCGCCCAAAGAGTGCCCGGGTTAAATCGACAACGCAGGCATGTCGGGTGCCACTGTCTGCACCAGCACAGCAAGTTTTGAGCAAATATCTCCTTCCGTTCGGCCTCAATGGTAAGAAGCTTGTGCATCTTCTCTGTTCGTCGCGGTCAATGAGAAAAGGCGCTTATCTGCAATCTAGGTGTTTCTGCGTGCTGCGCCCGCCCAAAGAGTGCCCGGGTGAAAACGACAACGCAGGCATGTCGGGTGCCACTGTCTGCACCAGCACAGCAAGTTTTTAGCAAATATCTCCTTCCGTTCGGCCGCAATGGCAAGAAGCTTGTGCATCCTCTCTGTTCGTCGCGGTCAATGGGAAAAGGCGCTTATCTGCAATCTAGGTGTTTCTGCGTGCTGCGCCCGCCCAAAGAGTGCCCGGGTGAAAACGACAACGCAGGCATGTCGGGTGCCACTGTCTGCACCAGCACAGCAAATTTTGAGCAAATATCTCCTTCCGTTCGGCCGCAATGGCAAGAAGCTTGTACATCTTGTCTGTTCGTCGCGGTCAATGGGAAAAGGCGCTTATCTGCAATCTAGGTGTTTCTGCGTGCTGCGCCCGCCCAAAGAGTGCCCGGGTGAAAACGACAACGCAGGCATGTCGGGTGCCCCTGTCTGCACCAGCACAGCAATTTTTGAGCAAATATCTCCTTCCATTCGGCCGCAATGGCAAGAAGCTTGTGCATCCTCTCTGTTCGTCGCGGTCAATGGGAAAAGGCGCTTATCTGCAATCTAGGTGTTTCTGCGTGCTGCGCCCGCCCAAAGAGTGCCCGGGTGAAAACGACAACGCAGGCATGTCGGGTGCCACTGTCTGCACCAGCACAGCAAGTTTTGAGCAAATATCTCCTTCCGTTCGGCCGCAATGGCAAGAAGCTTGTGCATCTTCTCTGTTCGTCGCGGTCAATGGGAAAAGGCGCTTATCTGCAATCTAGGTGTTTCTGCGTGCTGCGCCCGCCCAAAGAGTGCCCGGGTGAAAACGACAACGCAGGCATGTCGGGTGCCACTGTCTGCACCAGCACAGCAAGTTTTGAGCAAATATCTCCTTCCGTTCGGCCTCAATGGTAAGAAGCTTGTGCATCTTCTCTGTTCGTCGCGGTCAATGAGAAAAGGCGCTTATCTGCAATCTAGGTGTTTCTGCGTGCTGCGCCCGCCCAAAGAGTGCCCGGGTGAAAACGACAACGCAAGCATGTCGGGTGCCACTGTCTGCACCAGCACAGCAAGTTTTGAGCAAATATCTCCTTCCGTTCGGCCGCAATGGCAAGAAGCTTGTGCATCCTCTCTGTTCGTCGCGGTCAATGGGAAAAGGCGCTTATCTGCAATCTAGGTGTTTCTGCGTGCTGCGCCCGCCCAAAGAGTGCCCGGGTGAAAACGACAACGCAGGCATGTCGGGTGCCACTGTCTGCACCAGCACAGCAAGTTTTGAGCAAATATCTCCTTCCGTTCGGCCGCAATGGCAAGAAGCTTGTGCATCCTCTCTGTTCGTCGCGGTCAATGGGAAAAGGCGCTTATCTGCAATCTAGGTGTTTCTGCGTGCTGCGCCCGCCCAAAGAGTGCCCGGGTTAAATCGACAACGCAGGCATGTCGGGTGCCACTGTCTGCACCAGCACAGCAAGTTTTGAGCAAATATCTCCTTCCGTTCGGCCTCAATGGTAAGAAGCTTGTGCATCTTCTCTGTTCGTCGCGGTCAATGAGAAAAGGCGCTTATCTGCAATCTAGGTGTTTCTGCGTGCTGCGCCCGCCCAAAGAGTGCCCGGGTGAAAACGACAACGCAGGCATGTCGGGTGCCACTGTCTGCACCAGCACAGCAAGTTTTTAGCAAATATCTCCTTCCGTTCGGCCGCAATGGCAAGAAGCTTGTGCATCCTCTCTGTTCTTCGCGGTCAATGGGAAAAGGCGCTTATCTGCAATCTAGGTGTTTCTGCGTGCTGCGCCCGCCCAAAGAGTGCCCGGGTGAAAACGACAACGCAGGCATGTCGGGTGCCACTGTCTGCACCAGCACAGCAAATTTTGAGCAAATATCTCCTTCCGTTCGGCCGCAATGGCAAGAAGCTTGTACATCTTGTCTGTTCGTCGCGGTCAATGGGAAAAGGCGCTTATCTGCAATCTAGGTGTTTCTGCGTGCTGCGCCCGCCCAAAGAGTGCCCGGGTGAAAACGACAACGCAGGCATGTCGGGTGCCCCTGTCTGCACCAGCACAGCAATTTTTGAGCAAATATCTCCTTCCATTCGGCCGCAATGGCAAGAAGCTTGTGCATCCTCTCTGTTCGTCGCGGTCAATGGGAAAAGGCGCTTATCTGCAATCTAGGTGTTTCTGCGTGCTGCGCCCGCCCAAAGAGTGCCCGGGTGAAAACGACAACGCAGGCATGTCGGGTGCCACTGTCTGCACCAGCACAGCAAGTTTTGAGCAAATATCTCCTTCCGTTCGGCCGCAATGGCAAGAAGCTTGTGCATCCTCTCTGTTCGTCGCGGTCAATGGGAAAAGGCGCTTATCTGCAATCTAGGTGTTTCTGCGTGCTGCGCCCGCCCAAAGAGTGCCCGGGTTAAATCGACAACGCAGGCATGTCGGGTGCCACTGTCTGCACCAGCACAGCAAGTTTTGAGCAAATATCTCCTTCCGTTCGGCCTCAATGGTAAGAAGCTTGTGCATCTTCTCTGTTCGTCGCGGTCAATGAGAAAAGGCGCTTATCTGCAATCTAGGTGTTTCTGCGTGCTGCGCCCGCCCAAAGAGTGCCCGGGTGAAAACGACAACGCAGGCATGTCGGGTGCCACTGTCTGCACCAGCACAGCAAGTTTTTAGCAAATATCTCCTTCCGTTCGGCCGCAATGGCAAGAAGCTTGTGCATCCTCTCTGTTCGTCGCGGTCAATGGGAAAAGGCGCTTATCTGCAATCTAGGTGTTTCTGCGTGCTGCGCCCGCCCAAAGAGTGCCCGGGTGAAAACGACAACGCAGGCATGTCGGGTGCCACTGTCTGCACCAGCACAGCAAATTTTGAGCAAATATCTCCTTCCGTTCGGCCGCAATGGCAAGAAGCTTGTACATCTTGTCTGTTCGTCGCGGTCAATGGGAAAAGGCGCTTATCTGCAATCTAGGTGTTTCTGCGTGCTGCGCCCGCCCAAAGAGTGCCCGGGTGAAAACGACAACGCAGGCATGTCGGGTGCCCCTGTCTGCACCAGCACAGCAATTTTTGAGCAAATATCTCCTTCCATTCGGCCGCAATGGCAAGAAGCTTGTGCATCCTCTCTGTTCGTCGCGGTCAATGGGAAAAGGCGCTTATCTGCAATCTAGGTGTTTCTGCGTGCTGCGCCCGCCCAAAGAGTGCCCGGGTGAAAACGACAACGCAGGCATGTCGGGTGCCACTGTCTGCACCAGCACAGCAAGTTTTGAGCAAATATCTCCTTCCGTTCGGCCGCAATGGCAAGAAGCTTGTGCATCCTCTCTGTTCGTCGCGGTCAATGGGAAAAGGCGCTTATCTGCAATCTAGGTGTTTCTGCGTGCTGCGCCCGCCCAAAGAGTGCCCGGGTGAAAACGACAACGCAGGCATGTCGGGTGCCACTGTCTGCACCAGCACAGCAAGTTTTGAGCAAATATCTCCTTCCGTTCGGCCGCAATGGCAAGAAGCTTGTGCATCCTCTCTGTTCGTCGCGGTCAATGGGAAAAGGCGCTTATCTGCAATCTAGGTGTTTCTGCGTGCTGCGCCCGCCCAAAGAGTGCCCGGGTGAAAACGACAACGCAGGCATGTCGGGTGCCACTGTCTGCACCAGCACAGCAAGTTTTGAGCAAATATCTCCTTCCGTTCGGCCGCAATGGCAAGAAGCTTGTGCATCTTCTCTGTTCGTCGCGGTCAATGGGAAAAGGCGCTTATCTGCAATCTAGGTGTTTCTGCGAGCTGCGCCCGCCCAAAGAGTGCCCGGGTGAAAACGACAACGCAGGCATGTTGGGTGCCACTGTCTGCACCAGCACAGCAAGTTTTGAGCAAATATCTCCTTCCGTTCGGCCGCAATGGCAAGAAGCTTGTGCATCTTCTCTGTTCGTCGCGGTCAATGGGAAAAGGCGCTTATCTGCAATCTAGGTGTTTCTGCGTGCTGCGCCCGCCCAAAGAGTGCCCGGGTTAAATCGACAACGCAGGCATGTCGGGTGCCACTGTCTGCACCAGCACAGCAAGTTTTGAGCAAATATCTCCTTCCGTTCGGCCTCAATGGTAAGAAGCTTGTGCATCTTCTCTGTTCGTCGCGGTCAATGAGAAAAGGCGCTTATCTGCAATCTAGGTGTTTCTGCGTTCTGCGCCCGCCCAAAGAGTGCCCGGGTGAAAACGACAACGCAGGCATGTCGGGTGCCACTGTCTGCACCAGCACAGCAAGTTTTGAGCAAATATCTCCTTCCGTTCGGCCGCAATGGCAAGAAGCTTGTGCATCCTCTCTGTTCGTCGCGGTCAATGGGAAAAGGCGCTTATCTGCAATCTAGGTGTTTCTGCGTGCTGCGCCCGCCCAAAGAGTGCCCGGGTGAAAACGACAACGCAGGCATGTCGGGTGCCACTGTCTGCACCAGCACAGCAAGTTTTGAGCAAATATCTCCTTCCGTTCGGCCGCAATGGCAAGAAGCTTGTGCATCTTGTCTGTTCGTCGCGGTCAATGGGAAAAGGCGCTTATCTGCAATCTAGGTGTTTCTGCGTGCTGCGCCCGCCCAAAGAGTGCCCTGGTGAAAACGACAACGCAGGCATGTCGGGTGCCCCTGTCTGCACCAGCACAGCAATTTTTGAGCAAATATCTCCTTCCATTCGGCCGCAATGGCAAGAAGCTTGTGCATCTTCTCTGTTCGTCGCGGTCAATGGGAAAAGGCGCTTATCTGCAATCTAGGTGTTTCTGCGTGCTGCGCCCGCCCAAAGAGTGCCCGGGTGAAAACGACAACGCAGGCATGTCGGGTGCCACTGTCTGCACCAGCACAGCAAGTTTTGAGCAAATATCTCCTTCCGTTCGGCCTCAATGGTAAGAAGCTTGAGCATCTTCTCTGTTCGTCGCGGTCAATGAGAAAAGGCGCTTATCTGCAATCTAGGTGTTTCTGCGTGCTGCGCCCGCCCAAAGAGTGCCCGGGTGAAAACGACAACGCAGGCATGTCGGGTGCCACTGTCTGCACCAGCACAGCAAGTTTTGAGCAAATATCTCCTTCCGTTCGGCTGCAATGGCAAGAAGCTTGTGCATCCTCTCTGTTCGTCGCGGTCAATGGGAAAAGGCGCTTATCTGCAATCTAGGTGTTTCTGCGTGCTGCGCCCGCCCAAAGAGTGCCCGGGTGAAAACGACAACGCAGGCATGTCGGGTGCCACTGTCTGCACCAGCACAGCAAGTTTTGAGCAAATATCTCCTTCCGTTCGGCCGCAATGGCAAGAAGCTTGTGCATCCTCTCTGTTCGTCGCGGTCAATGGGAAAAGGCGCTTATCTGCAATCTAGGTGTTTCTGCGTGCTGCGCCCGCCCAAAGAGTGCCCGGGTGAAAACGACAACGCAGGCATGTCGGGTGCCACTGTCTGCACCAGCACAGCAAGTTTTGAGCAAATATCTCCTTCCGTTCGGCCTCAATGGTAAGAAGCTTGTGCATCTTCTCTGTTCGTCGCGGTCAATGAGAAAAGGCGCTTATCTGCAATCTAGGTGTTTCTGCGTGCTGCGCCCGCCCAAAGAGTGCCCGGGTGAAAACGACAACGCAGGCATGTCGGGTGCCACTGTCTGCACCAGCACAGCAAGTTTTGAGCAAATATCTCCTTCCGTTCGGCCGCAATGGCAAGAAGCTTGTGCATCCTCTCTGTTCGTCGCGGTCAATGGGAAAAGGCGCTTATCTGCAATCTAGGTGTTTCTGCGTGCTGCGCCCGCCCAAAGAGTGCCCGGGTGAAAACGACAACGCAGGCATGTCGGGTGCCACTGTCTGCACCAGCAGAGCAAGTTTTGAGCAAATATCTCCTTCCGTTCGGCCGCAATGGCAAGAAGCTTGTGCATCTTGTCTGTTCGTCGCGGTCAATGGGAAAAGGCGCTTATCTGCAATCTAGGTGTTTCTGCGTGCTGCGCCCGCCCAAAGAGTGCCCGGGTGAAAACGACAACGCAGGCATGTCGGGTGCCCCTGTCTGCACCAGCACAGCAATTTTTGAGCAAATATCTCCTTCCATTCGGCCGCAATGGCAAGAAGCTTGTGCATCCTCTCTGTTCGTCGCGGTCAATGGGAAAAGGCGCTTATCTGCAATCTAGGTGTTTCTGCGTGATGCGCCCGCCCAAAGAGTGCCCGAGTGAAAACGACAACGCAGGCATGTCGGGTGCCACTGTCTGCACCAGCACAGCAAGTTTTGAGCAAATATCTCCTTCCGTTCGGCCGCAATGGCAAGAAGCTTGTACATCTTGTCTGTTCGTCGCGGTCAATGGGAAAAGGCGCTTATCTGCAATCTAGGTGTTTCTGCGTGCTGCGCCCGCCCAAAGAGTGCCCGGGTTAAATCGACAACGCAGGCATGTCGGGTGCCACTGTCTGCACCAGCACAGCAAGTTTTGAGCAAATATCTCCTTCCGTTCGGCCTCAATGGTAAGAAGCTTGTGCATCTTCTCTGTTCGTCGCGGTCAATGAGAAAAGGCGCTTATCTGCAATCTAGGTGTTTCTGCGTGCTGCGCCCGCCCAAAGAGTGCCCGGGTGAAAACGACAACGCAGGCATGTCGGGTGCCACTGTCTGCACCAGCACAGCAAGTTTTGAGCAAATATCTCCTTCCGTTCGGCCGCAATGGCAAGAAGCTTGTGCATCTTCTCTGTTCGTCGCGGTCAATGGGAAAAGGCGCTTATCTGCAATCTAGGTGTTTCTGCGTGCTGCGCCCGCCAAAAGAGTGCCCGGGTTAAATCGACAACGCAGGCATGTCGGGTGCCACTGTCTGCACCAGCACAGCAAGTTTTGAGCAAATATCTCCTTCCGTTCGGCCTCAATGGTAAGAAGCTTGTGCATCTTCTCTGTTCGTCGCGGTCAATGAGAAAAGGCGCTTATCTGCAATCTAGGTGTTTCTGCGTGCTGCGCCCGCCCAAAGAGTGCCCGGGTGAAAACGACAACGCAGGCATGTCGGGTGCCACTGTCTGCACCAGCACAGCAAGTTTTGAGCAAATATCTAATTCCGTTCGGCCGCAATGGCAAGAAGCTTGTGCATCTTGTCTGTTCGTCGCGGTCAATGGGAAAAGGCGCTTATCTGCAATCTAGGTGTTTCTGCGTGCTGCGCCCGCCCAAAGAGTGCCCTGGTGAAAACGACAACGCAGGCATGTCGGGTGCCCCTGTCTGCACCAGCACAGCAATTTTTGAGCAAATATCTCCTTCCCTTCGGCCGCAATGGCAAGAAGCTTGTGCATCCTCTCTGTTCGTCGCGGTCAATGGGAAAAGGCGCTTATCTGCAATCTAGGTGTTTCTGCGTGCTGCGCCCGCCCAAAGAGTGCCCGGGTGAAAACGACAACGCAGGCATGTCGGGTGCCACTGTCTGCACCAGCACATTAAGTTTTTGAGCAAATATCTAATTCCGTTCGGCCGCAATGGCAAGAAGCTTGTGCATCTTCTCTGTTCGTCGCGGTCAATGGGAAAAGGCGCTTATCTGCAATCTAGGTGTTTCTGCGTGCTGCGCCCGCCCAAAGAGTGCCCGGGTGAAAACGACAACGCAGGCATGTCGGGTGCCACTGTCTGCACCAGCACAGCAAGTTTTGAGCAAATATCTCCTTCCGTTCGGCCGCAATGGCAAGAAGCTTGTGCATCTTCTCTGTTCGTCGCGGTCAATGGGAAAAGGCGCTTATCTGCAATCTATGTGTTTCTGCGTGCTGCGCCCGCCCAAAGAGTGCCCGGGTTAAATCGACAACGCAGGCATGTCGGGTGCCACTGTCTGCACCAGCACAGCAAGTTTTGAGCAAATATCTCCTTCCGTTCGGCCTCAATGGTAAGAAGCTTGTGCATCTTCTCTGTTCGTCGCGGTCAATGAGAAAAGGCGCTTATCTGCAATCTAGGTGTTTCTGCGTGCTGCGCCCGCCCAAAGAGTGCCCGGGTGAAAACGACAACGCAGGCATGTCGGGTGCCACTGTCTGCACCAGCACAGCAAGTTTTGAGCAAATATCTCCTTCCGTTCGGCCGCAATGGCAAGAAGCTTGTGCATCCTCTCTGTTCGTCGCGGTCAATGGGAAAAGGCGCTTATCTGCAATCTAGGTGTTTCTGCGTGCTGCGCCCGCCCAAAGAGTGCCCGGGTGAAAACGACAACGCAGGCATGTCGGGTGCCACTGTCTGCACCAGCACAGCAAGTTTTGAGCAAATATCTCCTTCCGTTCGGCCGCAATGGCAAGAAGCTTGTGCATCTTGTCTGTTCGTCGCGGTCAATGGGAAAAGGCGCTTATCTGCAATCTAGGTGTTTCTGCGTGCTGCGCCCGCCCAAAGAGTGCCCGGGTGAAAACGACAACGCAGGCATGTCGGGTGCCCCTGTCTGCACCAGCACAGCAATTTTTGAGCAAATATCTCCTTCCATTCGGCCGCAATGGCAAGAAGCTTGTGCATCCTCTCTGTTCGTCGCGGTCAATGGGAAAAGGCGCTTATCTGCAATCTAGGTGTTTCTGCGTGCTGCGCCCGCCCAAAGAGTGCCCGGGTGAAAACGACAACGCAGGCATGTCGGGTGCCACTGTCTGCACCAGCACAGCAAGTTTTGAGCAAATATCTCCTTCCGTTCGGCCGCAATGGCAAGAAGCTTGTACATCTTGTCTGTTCGTCGCGGTCAATGGGAAAAGGCGCTTATCTGCAATCTAGGTGTTTCTGCTTGCTGCGCCCGCCCAAAGAGTGCCCGGGTTAAATCGACAACGCAGGCATGTCGGGTGCCACTGTCTGCACCAGCACAGCAAGTTTTGAGCAAATATCTCCTTCCGTTCGGCCGCAATGGCAAGAAGCTTGTGCATCCTCTCTGTTCGTCGCGGTCAATGGGAAAAGGCGCTTATCTGCAATCTAGGTGTTTCTGCGTGCTGCGCCCGCCCAAAGAGTGCCCGGGTGAAAACGACAACGCAGGCATGTCGGGTGCCACTGTCTGCACCAGCACAGCAAGTTTTGAGCAAATATCTCCTTCCGTTCGGCCGCAATGGCAAGAAGCTTGTGCATCCTCTCTGTTCGTCGCGGTCAATGGGAAAAGGCGCTTATCTGCAATCTAGGTGTTTCTGCGTGCTGCGCCCGCCCAAAGAGTGCCCGGGTGAAAACGACAACGCAGGCATGTCGGGTGCCACTGTCTGCACCAGCACAGCAAGTTTTGAGCAAATATCTCCTTCCGTTCGGCCTCAATGGTAAGAAGCTTGTGCATCTTCTCTGTTCGTCGCGGTCAATGAGAAAAGGCGCTTATCTGCAATCTAGGTGTTTCTGCGTGCTGCGCCCGCCCAAAGAGTGCCCGGGTGAAAACGACAACGCAGGCATGTCGGGTGCCACTGTCTGCACCAGCACAGCAAGTTTTTAGCAAATATCTCCTTCCGTTCGGCCGCAATGGCAAGAAGCTTGTGCATCCTCTCTGTTCGTCGCGGTCAATGGGAAAAGGCGCTTATCTGCAATCTAGGTGTTTCTGCGTGCTGCGCCCGCCCAAAGAGTGCCCGGGTGAAAACGACAACGCAGGCATGTCGGGTGCCACTGTCTGCACCAGCACAGCAAGTTTTGAGCAAATATCTCCTTCCGTTCGGCCGCAATGGCAAGAAGCTTGTGCATCCTCTCTGTTCGTCGCGGTCAATGGGAAAAGGCGCTTATCTGCAATCTAGGTGTTTCTGCGTGCTGCGCCCGCCCAAAGAGTGCCCGGGTGAAAACGACAACGCAGGCATGTCGGGTGCCACTGTCTGCACCAGCACAGCAAGTTTTGAGCAAATATCTCCTTCCGTTCGGCCGCAATGGCAAGAAGCTTGTGCATCCTCTCTGTTCGTCGCGGTCAATGGGAAAAGGCGCTTATCTGCAATCTAGGTGTTTCTGCGTGCTGCGCCCGCCCAAAGAGTGCCCGGGTGAAAACGACAACGCAGGCATGTCGGGTGCCACTGTCTGCACCAGCACAGCAAGTTTTGAGCAAATATCTCCTTCCGTTCGGCCGCAATGGCAAGAAGCTTGTGCATCTTCTCTGTTCGTCGCGGTCAATGGGAAAAGGCGCTTATCTGCAATCTAGGTGTTTCTGCGAGCTGCGCCCGCCCAAAGAGTGCCCGGGTGAAAACGACAACGCAGGCATGTTGGGTGCCACTGTCTGCACCAGCACAGCAAGTTTTGAGCAAATATCTCCTTCCGTTCGGCCGCAATGGCAAGAAGCTTGTGCATCTTCTCTGTTCGTCGCGGTCAATGGGAAAAGGCGCTTATCTGCAATCTAGGTGTTTCTGCGTGCTGCGCCCGCCCAAAGAGTGCCCGGGTTAAATCGACAACGCAGGCATGTCGGGTGCCACTGTCTGCACCAGCACAGCAAGTTTTGAGCAAATATCTCCTTCCGTTCGGCCTCAATGGTAAGAAGCTTGTGCATCTTCTCTGTTCGTCGCGGTCAATGAGAAAAGGCGCTTATCTGCAATCTAGGTGTTTCTGCGTTCTGCGCCCGCCCAAAGAGTGCCCGGGTGAAAACGACAACGCAGGCATGTCGGGTGCCACTGTCTGCACCAGCACAGCAAGTTTTGAGCAAATATCTCCTTCCGTTCGGCCGCAATGGCAAGAAGCTTGTGCATCCTCTCTGTTCGTCGCGGTCAATGGGAAAAGGCGCTTATCTGCAATCTAGGTGTTTCTGCGTGCTGCGCCCGCCCAAAGAGTGCCCGGGTGAAAACGACAACGCAGGCATGTCGGGTGCCACTGTCTGCACCAGCACAGCAAGTTTTGAGCAAATATCTCCTTCCGTTCGGCCGCAATGGCAAGAAGCTTGTGCATCTTGTCTGTTCGTCGCGGTCAATGGGAAAAGGCGCTTATCTGCAATCTAGGTGTTTCTGCGTGCTGCGCCCGCCCAAAGAGTGCCCTGGTGAAAACGACAACGCAGGCATGTCGGGTGCCCCTGTCTGCACCAGCACAGCAATTTTTGAGCAAATATCTCCTTCCATTCGGCCGCAATGGCAAGAAGCTTGTGCATCTTCTCTGTTCGTCGCGGTCAATGGGAAAAGGCGCTTATCTGCAATCTAGGTGTTTCTGCGTGCTGCGCCCGCCCAAAGAGTGCCCGGGTGAAAACGACAACGCAGGCATGTCGGGTGCCACTGTCTGCACCAGCACAGCAAGTTTTGAGCAAATATCTCCTTCCGTTCGGCCTCAATGGTAAGAAGCTTGAGCATCTTCTCTGTTCGTCGCGGTCAATGAGAAAAGGCGCTTATCTGCAATCTAGGTGTTTCTGCGTGCTGCGCCCGCCCAAAGAGTGCCCGGGTGAAAACGACAACGCAGGCATGTCGGGTGCCACTGTCTGCACCAGCACAGCAAGTTTTGAGCAAATATCTCCTTCCGTTCGGCTGCAATGGCAAGAAGCTTGTGCATCCTCTCTGTTCGTCGCGGTCAATGGGAAAAGGCGCTTATCTGCAATCTAGGTGTTTCTGCGTGCTGCGCCCGCCCAAAGAGTGCCCGGGTGAAAACGACAACGCAGGCATGTCGGGTGCCACTGTCTGCACCAGCACAGCAAGTTTTGAGCAAATATCTCCTTCCGTTCGGCCGCAATGGCAAGAAGCTTGTGCATCCTCTCTGTTCGTCGCGGTCAATGGGAAAAGGCGCTTATCTGCAATCTAGGTGTTTCTGCGTGCTGCGCCCGCCCAAAGAGTGCCCGGGTGAAAACGACAACGCAGGCATGTCGGGTGCCACTGTCTGCACCAGCACAGCAAGTTTTGAGCAAATATCTCCTTCCGTTCGGCCTCAATGGTAAGAAGCTTGTGCATCTTCTCTGTTCGTCGCGGTCAATGAGAAAAGGCGCTTATCTGCAATCTAGGTGTTTCTGCGTGCTGCGCCCGCCCAAAGAGTGCCCGGGTGAAAACGACAACGCAGGCATGTCGGGTGCCACTGTCTGCACCAGCACAGCAAGTTTTGAGCAAATATCTAATTCCGTTCGGCCGCAATGGCAAGAAGCTTGTGCATCTTGTCTGTTCGTCGCGGTCAATGGGAAAAGGCGCTTATCTGCAATCTAGGTGTTTCTGCGTGCTGCGCCCGCCCAAAGAGTGCCCTGGTGAAAACGACAACGCTGGCATGTCGGGTGCCCCTGTCTGCACCAGCACAGCAATTTTTGAGCAAATATCTCCTTCCCTTCGGCCGCAATGGCAAGAAGCTTGTGCATCCTCTCTGTTCGTCGCGGTCAATGGGAAAAGGCGCTTATCTGCAATCTAGGTGTTTCTGCGTGCTGCGCCCGCCCAAAGAGTGCCCGGGTGAAAACGACAACGCAGGCATGTCGGGTGCCACTGTCTGCACCAGCACAGCAAGTTTTTGAGCAAATATCTAATTCCGTTCGGCCGCAATGGCAAGAAGCTTGTGCATCTTCTCTGTTCGTCGCGGTCAATGGGAAAAGGCGCTTATCTGCAATCTAGGTGTTTCTGCGTGCTGCGCCCGCCCAAAGAGTGCCCGGGTGAAAACGACAACGCAGGCATGTCGGGTGCCACTGTCTGCACCAGCACAGCAAGTTTTGAGCAAATATCTCCTTCCGTTCGGCCGCAATGGCAAGAAGCTTGTGCATCTTCTCTGTTCGTCGCGGTCAATGGGAAAAGGCGCTTATCTGCAATCTATGTGTTTCTGCGTGCTGCGCCCGCCCAAAGAGTGCCCGGGTTAAATCGACAACGCAGGCATGTCGGGTGCCACTGTCTGCACCAGCACAGCAAGTTTTGAGCAAATATCTCCTTCCGTTCGGCCGCAATGGCAAGAAGCTTGTGCATCTTCTCTGTTCGTCGCGGTCAATGGGAAAAGGCGCTTATCTGCAATCTAGGTGTTTCTGCGTGCTGCACCCGCCCAAAGAGTGCCCGGGTGAAAACGACAACGCAGGCATGTCTAGTGCCACTGTCTGCATCAGCACAGCAAGTTTTGAGCAAATATCTCCTTCCGTTCGGCCGCAATGGCAAGAAGCTTGTGCATCTTCTATGTTCGTCGCAGTCAATGGGAAAAGGCGCTTATCTGCAATCTAGGTGTTTCTGCGTGCTGCGCCCGCCCAAAGAGTGCCCGGGTGAAAACGACAACGCAGGCATGTCGGGTGCCACTGTCTGCACCAGCACAGCAAGTTTTGAGCAAATATCTCCTTCCGTTCGGCCGCAATGGCAAGAAGCTTGTGCATCCTCTCTGTTCGTCGCGGTCAATGGGAAAAGGCGCTTATCTGCAATCTAGGTGTTTCTGCGTGCTGCGCCCGCCCAAAGAGTGCCCGGGTGAAAACGACAACGCAGGCATGTCGGGTGCCACTGTCTGCACCAGCACAGCAAGTTTTGAGCAAATATCTCCTTCCGTTCGGCCGCAATGGCAAGAAGCTTGTACATCTTGTCTGTTCGTCGCGGTCAATGGGAAAAGGCGCTTATCTGCAATCTAGGTGTTTCTGCGTGCTGCGCCCGCCCAAAGAGTGCCCGGGTGAAAACGACAACGCAGGCATGTCGGGTGCCCCTGTCTGCACCAGCACAGCAATTTTTGAGCAAATATCTCCTTCCATTCGGCCGCAATGGCAAGAAGCTTGTGCATCCTCTCTGTTCGTCGCGGTCAATGGGAAAAGGCGCTTATCTGCAATCTAGGTGTTTCTGCGTGCTGCGCCCGCCCAAAGAGTGCCCGGGTGAAAACGACAACGCAGGCATGTCGGGTGCCACTGTCTGCACCAGCACAGCAAGTTTTGAGCAAATATCTCCTTCCGTTCGGCCGCAATGGCAAGAAGCTTGTGCATCTTCTCTGTTCGTCGCGGTCAATGGGAAAAGGCGCTTATCTGCAATCTAGGTGTTTCTGCGTGCTGCGTCCGCCCAAAGAGTACCCGGGTGAAAACGACAACGCAGGCATGTCGGGTGCCACTGTCTGCACCAGCACAGCAAGTTTTGAGCAAATATCTCCTTCCGTTCGGCCTCAATGGTAAGAAGCTTGTGCATCTTCTCTGTTCGTCGCGGTCAATGAGAAAAGGCGCTTATCTGCAATCTAGGTGTTTCTGCGTGTTGCGCCCGCCCAAAGAGTGCCCGGGTGAAAACGACAACGCAGGCATGTCGGGTGCCACTGTCTGCACCAGCACAGCAAGTTTTGAGCAAATATCTCCTTCCGTTCGGCCGCAATGGCAAGAAGCTTGTGCATCCTCTCTGTTCGTCGCGGTCAATGGGAAAAGGCGCTTATCTGCAATCTAGGTGTTTCTGCGTGCTGCGCCCGCCCAAAGAGTGCCCGGGTGAAAACGACAACGCAGGCATGTCGGGTGCCACTGTCTGCACCAGCACAGCAAGTTTTGAGCAAATATCTCCTTCCGTTCGGCCGCAATGGCAAGAAGCTTGTGCATCCTCTCTGTTCGTCGCGGTCAATGGGAAAAGGCGCTTATCTGCAATCTAGGTGTTTCTGCGTGCTGCGCCCGCCCAAAGAGTGCCCGGGTTAAATCGACAACGCAGGCATGTCGGGTGCCACTGTCTGCACCAGCACAGCAAGTTTTGAGCAAATATCTCCTTCCGTTCGGCCTCAATGGTAAGAAGCTTGTGCATCTTCTCTGTTCGTCGCGGTCAATGAGAAAAGGCGCTTATCTGCAATCTAGGTGTTTCTGCGTGCTGCGCCCGCCCAAAGAGTGCCCGGGTGAAAACGACAACGCAGGCATGTCGGGTGCCACTGTCTGCACCAGCACAGCAAGTTTTGAGCAAATATCTCCTTCCGTTCGGCCGCAATGGCAAGAAGCTTGTGCATCCTCTCTGTTCGTCGCGGTCAATGGGAAAAGGCGCTTATCTGCAATCTAGGTGTTTCTGCGTGCTGCGCCCGCCCAAAGAGTGCCCGGGTGAAAACGACAACGCAGGCATGTCGGGTGCCACTGTCTGCACCAGCACAGCAAGTTTTGAGCAAATATCTCCTTCCGTTCGGCCGCAATGGCAAGAAGCTTGTACATCTTGTCTGTTCGTCGCGGTCAATGGGAAAAGGCGCTTATCTGCAATCTAGGTGTTTCTGCGTGCTGCGCCCGCCCAAAGAGTGCCCGGGTGAAAACGACAACGCAGGCATGTCGGGTGCCCCTATCTGCACCAGCACAGCAATTTTTGAGCAAATATCTCCTTCCATTCGGCCGCAATGGCAAGAAGCTTGTGCATCCTCTCTGTTCGTCGCGGTCAATGGGAAAAGGCGCTTATCTGCAATCTAGGTGTTTCTGCGTGCTGCGCCCGCCCAAAGAGTGCCCGGGTGAAAACGACAACGCAGGCATGTCGGGTGCCACTGTCTGCACCAGCACAGCAAGTTTTGAGCAAATATCTCCTTCCATTCGGCCGCAATGGCTAGAAGCTTGTGCATCCTCTCTGTTCGTCGCGGTCAATGGGAAAAGGCGCTTATCTGCAATCTAGGTGTTTCTGCGTGCTGCGCCCGCCCAAAGAGTGCCCGGGTGAAAACGACAACGCAGGCATGTCGGGTGCCCCTGTCTGCACCAGAACAGCAATTTTTGAGCAAATATCTCCTTCCATTCGGCCGCAATGGCTAGAAGCTTGTGCATCCTCTCTGTTCGTCGCGGTCAATGGGAAAAGGCGCTTATCTGCAATCTAGGTGTTTCTGCGTGCTGCGCCCGCCCAAAGAGTGCCCGGGTGAAAACGACAACGCAGGCATGTCGGGTGCCACTGTCTGCACCAGCACAGCAAGTTTTGAGCAAATATTTCCTTCCGTTCGGCCGCAATGGCAAGAAGCTTGTGCATCTTCTCTGTTCGTCGCGGTCAATGGGAAAAGGCGCTTATCTGCAATCTAGGTGTTTCTGCGTGCTGCGCCCGCCCAAAGAGTGCCCGGGTGAAAACGACAACGCAGGCATGTCGGGTGCCACTGTCTGCACCAGCACAGCAAGTTTTGAGCAAATATCTCCTTCCGTTCGGCCGCAATGGCAAGAAGCTTGTGCATCTTGTCTGTTCGTCGCGGTCAATGGGAAAAGGCGCTTATCTGCAATCTAGGTGTTTCTGCGTGCTGCGCCCGCCCAAAGAGTGCCCTGGTGAAAACGACAACGCAGGCATGTCGGGTGCCCCTGTCTGCACCAGCACAGCAATTTTTGAGCAAATATCTCCTTCCATTCGGCCGCAATGGCAAGAAGCTTGTGCATCCTCTCTGTTCGTCGCGGTCAATGGGAAAAGGCGCTTATCTGCAATCTAGGTGTTTCTGCGTGCTGCGCCCGCCCAAAGAGTGCCCGGGTGAAAACGACAACGCAGTCATGTCGGGTGCCACTGTCTGCACCAGCACAGCAAGTTTTGAGCAAATATCTAATTCCGTTCGGCCGCAATGGCAAGAAGCTTGTGCATCTTGTCTGTTCGTCGCGGTCAATGGGAAAAGGCGCTTATCTGCAATCTAGGTGTTTCTGCGTGCTGCGCCCGCCCAAAGAGTGCCCTGGTGAAAACGACAACGCAGGCATGTCGTGTGCCCCTGTCTGCACCAGCACAGCAATTTTTGAGCAAATATCTCCTTCCCTTCGGCCGCAATGGCAAGAAGCTTGTGCATCCTCTCTGTTCGTCGCGGTCAATGGGAAAAGGCGCTTATCTGCAATCTAGGTGTTTCTGCGTGCTGCGCCCGCCCAAAGAGTGCCCGGGTGAAAACGACAACGCAGGCATGTCGGGTGCCACTGTCTGCACCAGCACAGCAAGTTTTTGAGCAAATATCTAATTCCGTTCGGCCGCAATGGCAAGAAGCTTGTGCATCTTCTCTGTTCGTCGCGGTCAATGGGAAAAGGCGCTTATCTGCAATCTAGGTGTTTCTGCTTGCTGCGCCCGCCCAAAGAGTGCCCGGGTTAAATCGACAACGCAGGCATGTCGGGTGCCACTGTCTGCACCAGCACAGCAAGTTTTGAGCAAATATCTCCTTCCGTTCGGCCGCAATGGCAAGAAGCTTGTGCATCCTCTCTGTTCGTCGCGGTCAATGGGAAAAGGCGCTTATCTGCAATCTAGGTGTTTCTGCGTGCTGCGCCCGCCCAAAGAGTGCCCGGGTGAAAACGACAACGCAGGCATGTCGGGTGCCACTGTCTGCACCAGCACAGCAAGTTTTGAGCAAATATCTCCTTCCGTTCGGCCGCAATGGCAAGAAGCTTGTACATCTTGTCTGTTCGTCGCGGTCAATGGGAAAAGGCGCTTATCTGCAATCTAGGTGTTTCTGCGTGCTGCGCCCGCCCAAAGAGTGCCCGGGTGAAAACGACAACGCAGGCATGTCGGGTGCCCCTGTCTGCACCAGCACAGCAATTTTTGAGCAAATATCTCCTTCCATTCGGCCGCAATGGCAAGAAGCTTGTGCATCCTCTCTGTTCGTCGCGGTCAATGGGAAAAGGCGCTTATCTGCAATCTAGGTGTTTCTGCGTGCTGCGCCCGCCCAAAGAGTGCCCGGGTGAAAACGACAACGCAGGCATGTCGGGTGCCACTGTCTGCACCAGCACAGCAAGTTTTGAGCAAATATCTCCTTCCGTTCGGCCGCAATGGCAAGAAGCTTGTGCATCTTCTCTGTTCGTCGCGGTCAATGGGAAAAGGCGCTTATCTGCAATCTAGGTGTTTCTGCGTGCTGCGCCCGCCCAAAGAGTGCCCGGGTGAAAACGACAACGCAGGCATGTCGGGTGCCACTGTCTGCACCAGCACAGCAAGTTTTGAGCAAATATCTCCTTCCGTTCGGCCTCAATGGTAAGAAGCTTGAGCATCTTCTCTGTTCGTCGCGGTCAATGAGAAAAGGCGCTTATCTGCAATCTAGGTGTTTCTGCGTGCTGCGCCCGCCCAAAGAGTGCCCGGGTGAAAACGACAACGCAGGCATGTCGGGTGCCACTGTCTGCACCAGCACAGCAAGTTTTGAGCAAATATCTCCTTCCGTTCGGCCTCAATGGTAAGAAGCTTGAGCATCTTCTCTGTTCGTCGCGGTCAATGAGAAAAGGCGCTTATCTGCAATCTAGGTGTTTCTGCGTGCTGCGCCCGCCCAAAGAGTGCCCGGGTGAAAACGACAACGCAGGCATGTCGGGTGCCACTGTCTGCACCAGCACAGCAAGTTTTGAGCAAATATCTCCTTCCGTTCGGCCGCAATGGCAAGAAGCTTGTGCATCCTCTCTGTTCGTCGCGGTCAATGGGAAAAGGCGCTTATCTGCAATCTAGGTGTTTCTGCGTGCTGCGCCCGCCCAAAGAGTGCCCGGGTGAAAACGACAACGCAGGCATGTCGGGTGCCACTGTCTGCACCAGCACAGCAAGTTTTGAGCAAATATCTCCTTCCGTTCGGCCGCAATGGCAAGAAGCTTGTGCATCCTCTCTGTTCGTCGCGGTCAATGGGAAAAGGCGCTTATCTGCAATCTAGGTGTTTCTGCGTGCTGCGCCCGCCCAAAGAGTGCCCGGGTTAAATCGACAACGCAGGCATGTCGGGTGCCACTGTCTGCACCAGCACAGCAAGTTTTGAGCAAATATCTCCTTCCGTTCGGCCTCAATGGTAAGAAGCTTGTGCATCTTCTCTGTTCGTCGCGGTCAATGAGAAAAGGCGCTTATCTGCAATCTAGGTGTTTCTGCGTGCTGCGCCCGCCCAAAGAGTGCCCGGGTGAAAACGACAACGCAGGCATGTCGGGTGCCACTGTCTGCACCAGCACAGCAAGTTTTGAGCAAATATCTCCTTCCGTTCGGCCGCAATGGCAAGAAGCTTGTGCATCCTCTCTGTTCGTCGCGGTCAATGGGAAAAGGCGCTTATCTGCAATCTAGGTGTTTCTGCGTGCTGCGCCCGCCCAAAGAGTGCCCGGGTGAAAACGACAACGCAGGCATGTCGGGTGCCACTGTCTGCACCAGCACAGCAAGTTTTGAGCAAATATCTCCTTCCGTTCGGCCGCAATGGCAAGAAGCTTGTACATCTTGTCTGTTCGTCGCGGTCAATGGGAAAAGGCGCTTATCTGCAATCTAGGTGTTTCTGCGTGCTGCGCCCGCCCAAAGAGTGCCCGGGTGAAAACGACAACGCAGGCATGTCGGGTGCCCCTATCTGCACCAGCACAGCAATTTTTGAGCAAATATCTCCTTCCATTCGGCCGCAATGGCAAGAAGCTTGTGCATCCTCTCTGTTCGTCGCGGTCAATGGGAAAAGGCGCTTATCTGCAATCTAGGTGTTTCTGCGTGCTGCGCCCGCCCAAAGAGTGCCCGGGTGAAAACGACAACGCAGGCATGTCGGGTGCCACTGTCTGCACCAGCACAGCAAGTTTTGAGCAAATATCTCCTTCCGTTCGGCCGCAATGGCAAGAAGCTTGTGCATCTTCTCTGTTCGTCGCGGTCAATGGGAAAAGGCGCTTATCTGCAATCTAGGTGTTTCTGCGTGCTGCGCCCGCCCAAAGAGTGCCCGGGTGAAAACGACAACGCAGGCATGTCGGGTGCCACTGTCTGCACCAGCACAGCAAGTTTTGAGCAAATATCTCCTTCCGTTCGGCCTCAATGGTAAGAAGCTTGTGCATCTTCTCTGTTCGTCGCGGTCAATGAGAAAAGGCGCTTATCTGCAATCTAGGTGTTTCTGCGTGCTGCGCCCGCCCAAAGAGTGCCCGGGTGAAAACGACAACGCAGGCATGTCGGGTGCCACTGTCTGCACCAGCACAGCAAGTTTTGAGCAAATATCTCCTTCCGTTCGGCCGCAATGGCAAGAAGCTTGTGCATCCTCTCTGTTCGTCGCGGTCAATGGGAAAAGGCGCTTATCTGCAATCTAGGTGTTTCTGCGTGCTGCGCCCGCCCAAAGAGTGCCCGGGTGAAAACGACAACGCAGGCATGTCGGGTGCCACTGTCTGCACCAGCACAGCAAGTTTTGAGCAAATATCTCCTTCCGTTCGGCCGCAATGGCAAGAAGCTTGTGCATCCTCTCTGTTCGTCGCGGTCAATGGGAAAAGGCGCTTATCTGCAATCTAGGTGTTTCTGCGTGCTGCGCCCGCCCAAAGAGTGCCCGGGTTAAATCGACAACGCAGGCATGTCGGGTGCCACTGTCTGCACCAGCACAGCAAGTTTTGAGCAAATATCTCCTTCCGTTCGGCCTCAATGGTAAGAAGCTTGTGCATCTTCTCTGTTCGTCGCGGTCAATGAGAAAAGGCGCTTATCTGCAATCTAGGTGTTTCTGCGTGCTGCGCCCGCCCAAAGAGTGCCCGGGTGAAAACGACAACGCAGGCATGTCGGGTGCCACTGTCTGCACCAGCACAGCAAGTTTTGAGCAAATATCTCCTTCCGTTCGGCCGCAATGGCAAGAAGCTTGTGCATCCTCTCTGTTCGTCGCGGTCAATGGGAAAAGGCGCTTATCTGCAATCTAGGTGTTTCTGCGTGCTGCGCCCGCCCAAAGAGTGCCCGGGTGAAAACGACAACGCAGGCATGTCGGGTGCCACTGTCTGCACCAGCACAGCAAGTTTTGAGCAAATATCTCCTTCCGTTCGGCCGCAATGGCAAGAAGCTTGTACATCTTGTCTGTTCGTCGCGGTCAATGGGAAAAGGCGCTTATCTGCAATCTAGGTGTTTCTGCGTGCTGCGCCCGCCCAAAGAGTGCCCGGGTGAAAACGACAACGCAGGCATGTCGGGTGCCCCTGTCTGCACCAGAACAGCAATTTTTGAGCAAATATCTCCTTCCATTCGGCCGCAATGGCAAGAAGCTTGTGCATCCTCTCTGTTCGTCGCGGTCAATGGGAAAAGGCGCTTATCTGCAATCTAGGTGTTTCTGCGTGCTGCGCCCGCCCAAAGAGTGCCCGGGTGAAAACGACAACGCAGGCATGTCGGGTGCCACTGTCTGCACCAGCACAGCAAGTTTTGAGCAAATATTTCCTTCCGTTCGGCCGCAATGGCAAGAAGCTTGTGCATCTTCTCTGTTCGTCGCGGTCAATGGGAAAAGGCGCTTATCTGCAATCTAGGTGTTTCTGCGTGCTGCGCCCGCCCAAAGAGTGCCCGGGTGAAAACGACAACGCAGGCATGTCGGGTGCCACTGTCTGCACCAGCACAGCAAGTTTTGAGCAAATATCTCCTTCCGTTCGGCCGCAATGGCAAGAAGCTTGTGCATCTTGTCTGTTCGTCGCGGTCAATGGGAAAAGGCGCTTATCTGCAATCTAGGTGTTTCTGCGTGCTGCGCCCGCCCAAAGAGTGCCCTGGTGAAAACGACAACGCAGGCATGTCGGGTGCCCCTGTCTGCACCAGCACAGCAATTTTTGAGCAAATATCTCCTTCCATTCGGCCGCAATGGCAAGAAGCTTGTGCATCCTCTCTGTTCGTCGCGGTCAATGGGAAAAGGCGCTTATCTGCAATCTAGGTGTTTCTGCGTGCTGCGCCCGCCCAAAGAGTGCCCGGGTGAAAACGACAACGCAGGCATGTCGGGTGCCACTGTCTGCACCAGCACAGCAAGTTTTGAGCAAATATCTAATTCCGTTCGGCCGCAATGGCAAGAAGCTTGTGCATCTTGTCTGTTCGTCGCGGTCAATGGGAAAAGGCGCTTATCTGCAATCTAGGTGTTTCTGCGTGCTGCGCCCGCCCAAAGAGTGCCCTGGTGAAAACGACAACGCTGGCATGTCGGGTGCCCCTGTCTGCACCAGCACAGCAATTTTTGAGCAAATATCTCCTTCCCTTCGGCCGCAATGGCAAGAAGCTTGTGCATCCTCTCTGTTCGTCGCGGTCAATGGGAAAAGGCGCTTATCTGCAATCTAGGTGTTTCTGCGTGCTGCGCCCGCCCAAAGAGTGCCCGGGTGAAAACGACAACGCAGGCATGTCGGGTGCCACTGTCTGCACCAGCACAGCAAGTTTTTGAGCAAATATCTAATTCCGTTCGGCCGCAATGGCAAGAAGCTTGTGCATCTTCTCTGTTCGTCGCGGTCAATGGGAAAAGGCGCTTATCTGCAATCTAGGTGTTTCTGCGTGCTGCGCCCGCCCAAAGAGTGCCCGGGTGAAAACGACAACGCAGGCATGTCGGGTGCCACTGTCTGCACCAGCACAGCAAGTTTTGAGCAAATATCTCCTTCCGTTCGGCCGCAATGGCAAGAAGCTTGTGCATCTTCTCTGTTCGTCGCGGTCAATGGGAAAAGGCGCTTATCTGCAATCTATGTGTTTCTGCGTGCTGCGCCCGCCCAAAGAGTGCCCGGGTTAAATCGACAACGCAGGCATGTCGGGTGCCACTGTCTGCACCAGCACAGCAAGTTTTGAGCAAATATCTCCTTCCGTTCGGCCTCAATGGTAAGAAGCTTGTGCATCTTCTCTGTTCGTCGCGGTCAATGAGAAAAGGCGCTTATCTGCAATCTAGGTGTTTCTGCGTGCTGCGCCCGCCCAAAGAGTGCCCGGGTGAAAACGACAACGCAGGCATGTCGGGTGCCACTGTCTGCACCAGCACAGCAAGTTTTGAGCAAATATCTCCTTCCGTTCGGCCGCAATGGCAAGAAGCTTGTGCATCCTCTCTGTTCGTCGCGGTCAATGGGAAAAGGCGCTTATCTGCAATCTAGGTGTTTCTGCGTGCTGCGCCCGCCCAAAGAGTGCCCGGGTGAAAACGACAACGCAGGCATGTCGGGTGCCACTGTCTGCACCAGCACAGCAAGTTTTGAGCAAATATCTCCTTCCGTTCGGCCGCAATGGCAAGAAGCTTGTGCATCTTGTCTGTTCGTCGCGGTCAATGGGAAAAGGCGCTTATCTGCAATCTAGGTGTTTCTGCGTGCTGCGCCCGCCCAAAGAGTGCCCGGGTGAAAACGACAACGCAGGCATGTCGGGTGCCCCTGTCTGCACCAGCACAGCAATTTTTGAGCAAATATCTCCTTCCATTCGGCCGCAATGGCAAGAAGCTTGTGCATCCTCTCTGTTCGTCGCGGTCAATGGGAAAAGGCGCTTATCTGCAATCTAGGTGTTTCTGCGTGCTGCGCCCGCCCAAAGAGTGCCCGGGTGAAAACGACAACGCAGGCATGTCGGGTGCCACTGTCTGCACCAGCACAGCAAGTTTTGAGCAAATATCTCCTTCCGTTCGGCCGCAATGGCAAGAAGCTTGTACATCTTGTCTGTTCGTCGCGGTCAATGGGAAAAGGCGCTTATCTGCAATCTAGGTGTTTCTGCTTGCTGCGCCCGCCCAAAGAGTGCCCGGGTTAAATCGACAACGCAGGCATGTCGGGTGCCACTGTCTGCACCAGCACAGCAAGTTTTGAGCAAATATCTCCTTCCGTTCGGCCGCAATGGCAAGAAGCTTGTGCATCCTCTCTGTTCGTCGCGGTCAATGGGAAAAGGCGCTTATCTGCAATCTAGGTGTTTCTGCGTGCTGCGCCCGCCCAAAGAGTGCCCGGGTGAAAACGACAACGCAGGCATGTCGGGTGCCACTGTCTGCACCAGCACAGCAAGTTTTGAGCAAATATCTCCTTCCGTTCGGCCGCAATGGCAAGAAGCTTGTACATCTTGTCTGTTCGTCGCGGTCAATGGGAAAAGGCGCTTATCTGCAATCTAGGTGTTTCTGCGTGCTGCGCCCGCCCAAAGAGTGCCCGGGTGAAAACGACAACGCAGGCATGTCGGGTGCCCCTGTCTGCACCAGCACAGCAATTTTTGAGCAAATATCTCCTTCCATTCGGCCGCAATGGCAAGAAGCTTGTGCATCCTCTCTGTTCGTCGCGGTCAATGGGAAAAGGCGCTTATCTGCAATCTAGGTGTTTCTGCGTGCTGCGCCCGCCCAAAGAGTGCCCGGGTGAAAACGACAACGCAGGCATGTCGGGTGCCACTGTCTGCACCAGCACAGCAAGTTTTGAGCAAATATCTCCTTCCGTTCGGCCGCAATGGCAAGAAGCTTGTGCATCTTCTCTGTTCGTCGCGGTCAATGGGAAAAGGCGCTTATCTGCAATCTAGGTGTTTCTGCGTGCTGCGCCCGCCCAAAGAGTGCCCGGGTGAAAACGACAACGCAGGCATGTCGGGTGCCACTGTCTGCACCAGCACAGCAAGTTTTGAGCAAATATCTCCTTCCGTTCGGCCTCAATGGTAAGAAGCTTGAGCATCTTCTCTGTTCGTCGCGGTCAATGAGAAAAGGCGCTTATCTGCAATCTAGGTGTTTCTGCGTGCTGCGCCCGCCCAAAGAGTGCCCGGGTGAAAACGACAACGCAGGCATGTCGGGTGCCACTGTCTGCACCAGCACAGCAAGTTTTGAGCAAATATCTCCTTCCGTTCGGCTGCAATGGCAAGAAGCTTGTGCATCCTCTCTGTTCGTCGCGGTCAATGGGAAAAGGCGCTTATCTGCAATCTAGGTGTTTCTGCGTGCTGCGCCCGCCCAAAGAGTGCCCGGGTGAAAACGACAACGCAGGCATGTCGGGTGCCACTGTCTGCACCAGCACAGCAAGTTTTGAGCAAATATCTCCTTCCGTTCGGCCGCAATGGCAAGAAGCTTGTGCATCCTCTCTGTTCGTCGCGGTCAATGGGAAAAGGCGCTTATCTGCAATCTAGGTGTTTCTGCGTGCTGCGCCCGCCCAAAGAGTGCCCGGGTGAAAACGACAACGCAGGCATGTCGGGTGCCACTGTCTGCACCAGCACAGCAAGTTTTGAGCAAATATCTCCTTCCGTTCGGCCTCAATGGTAAGAAGCTTGTGCATCTTCTCTGTTCGTCGCGGTCAATGAGAAAAGGCGCTTATCTGCAATCTAGGTGTTTCTGCGTGCTGCGCCCGCCCAAAGAGTGCCCGGGTGAAAACGACAACGCAGGCATGTCGGGTGCCACTGTCTGCACCAGCACAGCAAGTTTTGAGCAAATATCTCCTTCCGTTCGGCCGCAATGGCAAGAAGCTTGTGCATCCTCTCTGTTCGTCGCGGTCAATGGGAAAAGGCGCTTATCTGCAATCTAGGTGTTTCTGCGTGCTGCGCCCGCCCAAAGAGTGCCCGGGTGAAAACGACAACGCAGGCATGTCGGGTGCCACTGTCTGCACCAGCACAGCAAGTTTTGAGCAAATATCTCCTTCCGTTCGGCCGCAATGGCAAGAAGCTTGTGCATCTTGTCTGTTCGTCGCGGTCAATGGGAAAAGGCGCTTATCTGCAATCTAGGTGTTTCTGCGTGCTGCGCCCGCCCAAAGAGTGCCCGGGTGAAAACGACAACGCAGGCATGTCGGGTGCCCCTGTCTGCACCAGCACAGCAATTTTTGAGCAAATATCTCCTTCCATTCGGCCGCAATGGCAAGAAGCTTGTGCATCCTCTCTGTTCGTCGCGGTCAATGGGAAAAGGCGCTTATCTGCAATCTAGGTGTTTCTGCGTGATGCGCCCGCCCAAAGAGTGCCCGAGTGAAAACGACAACGCAGGCATGTCGGGTGCCACTGTCTGCACCAGCACAGCAAGTTTTGAGCAAATATCTCCTTCCGTTCGGCCGCAATGGCAAGAAGCTTGTACATCTTGTCTGTTCGTCGCGGTCAATGGGAAAAGGCGCTTATCTGCAATCTAGGTGTTTCTGCGTGCTGCGCCCGCCCAAAGAGTGCCCGGGTTAAATCGACAACGCAGGCATGTCGGGTGCCACTGTCTGCACCAGCACAGCAAGTTTTGAGCAAATATCTCCTTCCGTTCGGCCTCAATGGTAAGAAGCTTGTGCATCTTCTCTGTTCGTCGCGGTCAATGAGAAAAGGCGCTTATCTGCAATCTAGGTGTTTCTGCGTGCTGCGCCCGCCCAAAGAGTGCCCGGGTGAAAACGACAACGCAGGCATGTCGGGTGCCACTGTCTGCACCAGCACAGCAAGTTTTGAGCAAATATCTCCTTCCGTTCGGCCGCAATGGCAAGAAGCTTGTGCATCTTCTCTGTTCGTCGCGGTCAATGGGAAAAGGCGCTTATCTGCAATCTAGGTGTTTCTGCGTGCTGCGCCCGCCAAAAGAGTGCCCGGGTTAAATCGACAACGCAGGCATGTCGGGTGCCACTGTCTGCACCAGCACAGCAAGTTTTGAGCAAATATCTCCTTCCGTTCGGCCTCAATGGTAAGAAGCTTGTGCATCTTCTCTGTTCGTCGCGGTCAATGAGAAAAGGCGCTTATCTGCAATCTAGGTGTTTCTGCGTGCTGCGCCCGCCCAAAGAGTGCCCGGGTGAAAACGACAACGCAGGCATGTCGGGTGCCACTGTCTGCACCAGCACAGCAAGTTTTGAGCAAATATCTCCTTCCGTTCGGCCACAATGGCAAGAAGCTTGTGCATCCTCTCTGTTCGTCGCGGTCAATGGGAAAAGGCGCTTATCTGCAATCTAGGTGTTTCTGCGTGCTGCGCCCGCCCAAAGAGTGCCCGGGTGAAAACGACAACGCAGGCATGTCGGGTGCCACTGTCTGCACCAGCACAGCAAGTTTTGAGCAAATATCTCCTTCCATTCGGCCGCAATGGCAAGAAGCTTGTGCATCCTCTCTGTTCGTCGCGGTCAATGGGAAAAGGCGCTTATCTGCAATCTAGGTGTTTCTGCGTGCTGCGCCCGCCCAAAGAGTGCCCGGGTGAAAACGACAACGCAGGCATGTCGGGTGCCACTGTCTGCACCAGCACAGCAAGTTTTGAGCAAATATCTCCTTCCGTTCGGCCGCAATGGCAAGAAGCTTGTGCATCCTCTCTGTTCGTCGCGGTCAATGGGAAAAGGCGCTTATCTGCAATCTAGGTGTTTCTGCGTGCTGCGCCCGCCCAAAGAGTGCCCGGGTTAAATCGACAACGCAGGCATGTCGGGTGCCACTGTCTGCACCAGCACAGCAAGTTTTGAGCAAATATCTCCTTCCGTTCGGCCTCAATGGTAAGAAGCTTGTGCATCTTCTCTGTTCGTCGCGGTCAATGAGAAAAGGCGCTTATCTGCAATCTAGGTGTTTCTGCGTGCTGCGCCCGCCCAAAGAGTGCCCGGGTGAAAACGACAACGCAGGCATGTCGGGTGCCACTGTCTGCACCAGCACAGCAAGTTTTTAGCAAATATCTCCTTCCGTTCGGCCGCAATGGCAAGAAGCTTGTGCATCCTCTCTGTTCGTCGCGGTCAATGGGAAAAGGCGCTTATCTGCAATCTAGGTGTTTCTGCGTGCTGCGCCCGCCCAAAGAGTGCCCGGGTGAAAACGACAACGCAGGCATGTCGGGTGCCACTGTCTGCACCAGCACAGCAAATTTTGAGCAAATATCTCCTTCCGTTCGTCCGCAATGGCAAGAAGCTTGTACATCTTGTCTGTTCGTCGCGGTCAATGGGAAAAGGAGCTTATCTGCAATCTAGGTGTTTCTGCGTGCTGCGCCCGCCCAAAGAGTGCCCGGGTTAAATCGACAACGCAGGCATGTCGAGTGCCACTGTCTGCACCAGCACAGCAAGTTTTGAGCAAATATCTCCTTCCGTTCGGCCGCAATGGCAAGAAGCTTGTGCATCTTCTATGTTCGTCGCAGTCAATGGGAAAAGGCGCTTATCTGCAATCTAGGTGTTTCTGCGTGCTGCGCCCGCCCAAAGAGTGCCCGGGTGAAAACGACAACGCAGGCATGTCGGGTGCCACTGTCTGCACCAGCACAGCAAGTTTTGAGCAAATATCTCCTTCCGTTCGGCCTCAATGGTAAGAAGCTTGTGCATCTTCTCTGTTCGTCGCGGTCAATGAGAAAAGGCGCTAATCTGCAATCTAGGTGTTTCTGCGTGCTGCGCCCGCCCAAAGAGTGCCCGGGTGAAAACGACAACGCAGGCATGTCGGGTGCCACTGTCTGCACCAGCACAGCAAGTTTTGAGCAAATATCTCCTTCCGTTCGGCCGCAATGGCAAGAAGCTTGTGCATCTTCTCTGTTCGTCGCGGTCAATGGGAAAAGGCGCTTATCTGCAATCTAGGTGTTTCTGCGTGCTGCGCCCGCCCAAAGAGTGCCCGGGTGAAAACGACAACGCAGGCATGTCGGGTGCCACTGTCTGCACCAGCACAGCAATTTTTGAGCAAATATCTCCTTCCATTCGGCCGCAATGGCAAGAAGCTTGTGCATCCTCTCTGTTCGTCGCGGTCAATGGGAAAAGGCGCTTATCTGCAATCTAGGTGTTTCTGCGTGCTGCGCCCGCCCAAAGAGTGCCCGGGTTAAATCGACAACGCAGGCATGTCGGGTGCCACTGTCTGCACCAGCACAGCAAGTTTTGAGCAAATATCTCCTTCCGTTCGGCCGCAATGGCAAGAAGCTTGTACATCTTGTCTGTTCGTCGCGGTCAATGGGAAAAGGCGCTTATCTGCAATCTAGGTGTTTCTGCGTGCTGCGCCAACCCAAAGAGTGCCCGGGTGAAAACGACAACGCAGGCATGTCGGGTGCCACTGTCTGCACCAGCACAGCAAGTTTTGAGCAAATATCTCCTTCCGTTCGGCCGCAATGGCAAGAAGCTTGTGCATCCTCTCTGTTCGTCGCGGTCAATGGGAAAAGGCGCTTATCTGCAATCTAGGTGTTTCTGCGTGCTGCGCCCGCCCAAAGAGTGCCCGGGTGAAAACGACAACGCAGGCATGTCGGGTGCCACTGTCTGCACCAGCACAGCAAGTTTTGAGCAAATATCTCCTTCCGTTCGGCCGCAATGGCAAGAAGCTTGTACATCTTGTCTGTTCGTCGCGGTCAATGGGAAAAGGCGCTTATCTGCAATCTAGGTGTTTCTGCGTGCTGCGCCCGCCCAAAGAGTGCCCGGGTGAAAACGACAACGCAGGCATGTCGGGTGCCCCTGTCTGCACCAGCACAGCAATTTTTGAGCAAATATCTCCTTCCATTCGGCCGCAATGGCAAGAAGCTTGTGCATCCTCTCTGTTCGTCGCGGTCAATGGGAAAAGGCGCTTATCTGCAATCTAGGTGTTTCTGCGTGCTGCGCCCGCCCAAAGAGTGCCCGGGTGAAAACGACAACGCAGGCATGTCGGGTGCCACTGTCTGCACCAGCACAGCAAGTTTTGAGCAAATATCTCCTTCCGTTCGGCCGCAATGGCAAGAAGCTTGTGCATCTTCTCTGTTCGTCGCGGTCAATGGGAAAAGGCGCTTATCTGCAATCTAGGTGTTTCTGCGTGCTGCGCCCGCCCAAAGAGTGCCCGGGTGAAAACGACAACGCAGGCATGTCGGGTGCCACTGTCTGCACCAGCACAGCAAGTTTTGAGCAAATATCTCCTTCCGTTCGGCCTCAATGGTAAGAAGCTTGAGCATCTTCTCTGTTCGTCGCGGTCAATGAGAAAAGGCGCTTATCTGCAATCTAGGTGTTTCTGCGTGCTGCGCCCGCCCAAAGAGTGCCCGGGTGAAAACGACAACGCAGGCATGTCGGGTGCCACTGTCTGCACCAGCACAGCAAGTTTTGAGCAAATATCTCCTTCCGTTCGGCTGCAATGGCAAGAAGCTTGTGCATCCTCTCTGTTCGTCGCGGTCAATGGGAAAAGGCGCTTATCTGCAATCTAGGTGTTTCTGCGTGCTGCGCCCGCCCAAAGAGTGCCCGGGTGAAAACGACAACGCAGGCATGTCGGGTGCCACTGTCTGCACCAGCACAGCAAGTTTTGAGCAAATATCTCCTTCCGTTCGGCCGCAATGGCAAGAAGCTTGTGCATCCTCTCTGTTCGTCGCGGTCAATGGGAAAAGGCGCTTATCTGCAATCTAGGTGTTTCTGCGTGCTGCGCCCGCCCAAAGAGTGCCCGGGTGAAAACGACAACGCAGGCATGTCGGGTGCCACTGTCTGCACCAGCACAGCAAGTTTTGAGCAAATATCTCCTTCCGTTCGGCCTCAATGGTAAGAAGCTTGTGCATCTTCTCTGTTCGTCGCGGTCAATGAGAAAAGGCGCTTATCTGCAATCTAGGTGTTTCTGCGTGCTGCGCCCGCCCAAAGAGTGCCCGGGTGAAAACGACAACGCAGGCATGTCGGGTGCCACTGTCTGCACCAGCACAGCAAGTTTTGAGCAAATATCTCCTTCCGTTCGGCCGCAATGGCAAGAAGCTTGTGCATCCTCTCTGTTCGTCGCGGTCAATGGGAAAAGGCGCTTATCTGCAATCTAGGTGTTTCTGCGTGCTGCGCCCGCCCAAAGAGTGCCCGGGTGAAAACGACAACGCAGGCATGTCGGGTGCCACTGTCTGCACCAGCACAGCAAGTTTTGAGCAAATATCTCCTTCCGTTCGGCCGCAATGGCAAGAAGCTTGTGCATCTTGTCTGTTCGTCGCGGTCAATGGGAAAAGGCGCTTATCTGCAATCTAGGTGTTTCTGCGTGCTGCGCCCGCCCAAAGAGTGCCCGGGTGAAAACGACAACGCAGGCATGTCGGGTGCCCCTGTCTGCACCAGCACAGCAATTTTTGAGCAAATATCTCCTTCCATTCGGCCGCAATGGCAAGAAGCTTGTGCATCCTCTCTGTTCGTCGCGGTCAATGGGAAAAGGCGCTTATCTGCAATCTAGGTGTTTCTGCGTGATGCGCCCGCCCAAAGAGTGCCCGAGTGAAAACGACAACGCAGGCATGTCGGGTGCCACTGTCTGCACCAGCACAGCAAGTTTTGAGCAAATATCTCCTTCCGTTCGGCCGCAATGGCAAGAAGCTTGTACATCTTGTCTGTTCGTCGCGGTCAATGGGAAAAGGCGCTTATCTGCAATCTAGGTGTTTCTGCGTGCTGCGCCCGCCCAAAGAGTGCCCGGGTTAAATCGACAACGCAGGCATGTCGGGTGCCACTGTCTGCACCAGCACAGCAAGTTTTGAGCAAATATCTCCTTCCGTTCGGCCTCAATGGTAAGAAGCTTGTGCATCTTCTCTGTTCGTCGCGGTCAATGAGAAAAGGCGCTTATCTGCAATCTAGGTGTTTCTGCGTGCTGCGCCCGCCCAAAGAGTGCCCGGGTGAAAACGACAACGCAGGCATGTCGGGTGCCACTGTCTGCACCAGCACAGCAAGTTTTGAGCAAATATCTCCTTCCGTTCGGCCGCAATGGCAAGAAGCTTGTGCATCTTCTCTGTTCGTCGCGGTCAATGGGAAAAGGCGCTTATCTGCAATCTAGGTGTTTCTGCGTGCTGCGCCCGCCAAAAGAGTGCCCGGGTTAAATCGACAACGCAGGCATGTCGGGTGCCACTGTCTGCACCAGCACAGCAAGTTTTGAGCAAATATCTCCTTCCGTTCGGCCTCAATGGTAAGAAGCTTGTGCATCTTCTCTGTTCGTCGCGGTCAATGAGAAAAGGCGCTTATCTGCAATCTAGGTGTTTCTGCGTGCTGCGCCCGCCCAAAGAGTGCCCGGGTGAAAACGACAACGCAGGCATGTCGGGTGCCACTGTCTGCACCAGCACAGCAAGTTTTGAGCAAATATCTCCTTCCGTTCGGCCACAATGGCAAGAAGCTTGTGCATCCTCTCTGTTCGTCGCGGTCAATGGGAAAAGGCGCTTATCTGCAATCTAGGTGTTTCTGCGTGCTGCGCCCGCCCAAAGAGTGCCCGGGTGAAAACGACAACGCAGGCATGTCGGGTGCCACTGTCTGCACCAGCACAGCAAGTTTTGAGCAAATATCTCCTTCCATTCGGCCGCAATGGCAAGAAGCTTGTGCATCCTCTCTGTTCGTCGCGGTCAATGGGAAAAGGCGCTTATCTGCAATCTAGGTGTTTCTGCGTGCTGCGCCCGCCCAAAGAGTGCCCGGGTGAAAACGACAACGCAGGCATGTCGGGTGCCACTGTCTGCACCAGCACAGCAAGTTTTGAGCAAATATCTCCTTCCGTTCGGCCGCAATGGCAAGAAGCTTGTGCATCCTCTCTGTTCGTCGCGGTCAATGGGAAAAGGCGCTTATCTGCAATCTAGGTGTTTCTGCGTGCTGCGCCCGCCCAAAGAGTGCCCGGGTTAAATCGACAACGCAGGCATGTCGGGTGCCACTGTCTGCACCAGCACAGCAAGTTTTGAGCAAATATCTCCTTCCGTTCGGCCTCAATGGTAAGAAGCTTGTGCATCTTCTCTGTTCGTCGCGGTCAATGAGAAAAGGCGCTTATCTGCAATCTAGGTGTTTCTGCGTGCTGCGCCCGCCCAAAGAGTGCCCGGGTGAAAACGACAACGCAGGCATGTCGGGTGCCACTGTCTGCACCAGCACAGCAAGTTTTTAGCAAATATCTCCTTCCGTTCGGCCGCAATGGCAAGAAGCTTGTGCATCCTCTCTGTTCGTCGCGGTCAATGGGAAAAGGCGCTTATCTGCAATCTAGGTGTTTCTGCGTGCTGCGCCCGCCCAAAGAGTGCCCGGGTGAAAACGACAACGCAGGCATGTCGGGTGCCACTGTCTGCACCAGCACAGCAAATTTTGAGCAAATATCTCCTTCCGTTCGTCCGCAATGGCAAGAAGCTTGTACATCTTGTCTGTTCGTCGCGGTCAATGGGAAAAGGAGCTTATCTGCAATCTAGGTGTTTCTGCGTGCTGCGCCCGCCCAAAGAGTGCCCGGGTTAAATCGACAACGCAGGCATGTCGAGTGCCACTGTCTGCACCAGCACAGCAAGTTTTGAGCAAATATCTCCTTCCGTTCGGCCGCAATGGCAAGAAGCTTGTGCATCTTCTATGTTCGTCGCAGTCAATGGGAAAAGGCGCTTATCTGCAATCTAGGTGTTTCTGCGTGCTGCGCCCGCCCAAAGAGTGCCCGGGTGAAAACGACAACGCAGGCATGTCGGGTGCCACTGTCTGCACCAGCACAGCAAGTTTTGAGCAAATATCTCCTTCCGTTCGGCCTCAATGGTAAGAAGCTTGTGCATCTTCTCTGTTCGTCGCGGTCAATGAGAAAAGGCGCTAATCTGCAATCTAGGTGTTTCTGCGTGCTGCGCCCGCCCAAAGAGTGCCCGGGTGAAAACGACAACGCAGGCATGTCGGGTGCCACTGTCTGCACCAGCACAGCAAGTTTTGAGCAAATATCTCCTTCCGTTCGGCCGCAATGGCAAGAAGCTTGTGCATCTTCTCTGTTCGTCGCGGTCAATGGGAAAAGGCGCTTATCTGCAATCTAGGTGTTTCTGCGTGCTGCGCCCGCCCAAAGAGTGCCCGGGTGAAAACGACAACGCAGGCATGTCGGGTGCCACTGTCTGCACCAGCACAGCAATTTTTGAGCAAATATCTCCTTCCATTCGGCCGCAATGGCAAGAAGCTTGTGCATCCTCTCTGTTCGTCGCGGTCAATGGGAAAAGGCGCTTATCTGCAATCTAGGTGTTTCTGCGTGCTGCGCCCGCCCAAAGAGTGCCCGGGTTAAATCGACAACGCAGGCATGTCGGGTGCCACTGTCTGCACCAGCACAGCAAGTTTTGAGCAAATATCTCCTTCCGTTCGGCCGCAATGGCAAGAAGCTTGTACATCTTGTCTGTTCGTCGCGGTCAATGGGAAAAGGCGCTTATCTGCAATCTAGGTGTTTCTGCGTGCTGCGCCAACCCAAAGAGTGCCCGGGTGAAAACGACAACGCAGGCATGTCGGGTGCCCCTGTCTGCACCAGCACAGCAATTTTTGAGCAAATATCTCCTTCCATTCGGCCGCAATGGCAAGAAGCTTGTGCATCCTCTCTGTTCGTCGCGGTCAATGGGAAAAGGCGCTTATCTGCAATCTAGGTGTTTCTGCGTGCTGCGCCCGCCCAAAGAGTGCCCGGGTGAAAACGACAACGCAGGCATGTCGGGTGCCACTGTCTGCACCAGCACAGCAAGTTTTGAGCAAATATCTCCTTCCGTTCGGCCGCAATGGCAAGAAGCTTGTGCATCTTCTCTGTTCGTCGCGGTCAATGGGAAAAGGCGCTTATCTGCAATCTAGGTGTTTCTGCGTGCTGCGCCCGCCCAAAGAGTGCCCGGGTGAAAACGACAACGCAGGCATGTCGGGTGCCACTGTCTGCACCAGCACAGCAAGTTTTGAGCAAATATCTCCTTCCGTTCGGCCTCAATGGTAAGAAGCTTGTGCATCTTCTCTGTTCGTCGCGGTCAATGAGAAAAGGCGCTTATCTGCAATCTAGGTGTTTCTGCGTGCTGCGCCCGCCCAAAGAGTGCCCGGGTGAAAACGACAACGCAAGCATGTCGGGTGCCACTGTCTGCACCAGCACAGCAAGTTTTGAGCAAATATCTCCTTCCGTTCGGCCGCAATGGCAAGAAGCTTGTGCATCCTCTCTGTTCGTCGCGGTCAATGGGAAAAGGCGCTTATCTGCAATCTAGGTGTTTCTGCGTGCTGCGCCCGCCCAAAGAGTGCCCGGGTGAAAACGACAACGCAGGCATGTCGGGTGCCACTGTCTGCACCAGCACAGCAAGTTTTGAGCAAATATCTCCTTCCGTTCGGCCGCAATGGCAAGAAGCTTGTGCATCCTCTCTGTTCGTCGCGGTCAATGGGAAAAGGCGCTTATCTGCAATCTAGGTGTTTCTGCGTGCTGCGCCCGCCCAAAGAGTGCCCGGGTTAAATCGACAACGCAGGCATGTCGGGTGCCACTGTCTGCACCAGCACAGCAAGTTTTGAGCAAATATCTCCTTCCGTTCGGCCTCAATGGTAAGAAGCTTGTGCATCTTCTCTGTTCGTCGCGGTCAATGAGAAAAGGCGCTTATCTGCAATCTAGGTGTTTCTGCGTGCTGCGCCCGCCCAAAGAGTGCCCGGGTGAAAACGACAACGCAGGCATGTCGGGTGCCACTGTCTGCACCAGCACAGCAAGTTTTTAGCAAATATCTCCTTCCGTTCGGCCGCAATGGCAAGAAGCTTGTGCATCCTCTCTGTTCTTCGCGGTCAATGGGAAAAGGCGCTTATCTGCAATCTAGGTGTTTCTGCGTGCTGCGCCCGCCCAAAGAGTGCCCGGGTGAAAACGACAACGCAGGCATGTCGGGTGCCACTGTCTGCACCAGCACAGCAAATTTTGAGCAAATATCTCCTTCCGTTCGGCCGCAATGGCAAGAAGCTTGTACATCTTGTCTGTTCGTCGCGGTCAATGGGAAAAGGCGCTTATCTGCAATCTAGGTGTTTCTGCGTGCTGCGCCCGCCCAAAGAGTGCCCGGGTGAAAACGACAACGCAGGCATGTCGGGTGCCCCTGTCTGCACCAGCACAGCAATTTTTGAGCAAATATCTCCTTCCATTCGGCCGCAATGGCAAGAAGCTTGTGCATCCTCTCTGTTCGTCGCGGTCAATGGGAAAAGGCGCTTATCTGCAATCTAGGTGTTTCTGCGTGCTGCGCCCGCCCAAAGAGTGCCCGGGTGAAAACGACAACGCAGGCATGTCGGGTGCCACTGTCTGCACCAGCACAGCAAGTTTTGAGCAAATATCTCCTTCCGTTCGGCCGCAATGGCAAGAAGCTTGTGCATCCTCTCTGTTCGTCGCGGTCAATGGGAAAAGGCGCTTATCTGCAATCTAGGTGTTTCTGCGTGCTGCGCCCGCCCAAAGAGTGCCCGGGTTAAATCGACAACGCAGGCATGTCGGGTGCCACTGTCTGCACCAGCACAGCAAGTTTTGAGCAAATATCTCCTTCCGTTCGGCCTCAATGGTAAGAAGCTTGTGCATCTTCTCTGTTCGTCGCGGTCAATGAGAAAAGGCGCTTATCTGCAATCTAGGTGTTTCTGCGTGCTGCGCCCGCCCAAAGAGTGCCCGGGTGAAAACGACAACGCAGGCATGTCGGGTGCCACTGTCTGCACCAGCACAGCAAGTTTTTAGCAAATATCTCCTTCCGTTCGGCCGCAATGGCAAGAAGCTTGTGCATCCTCTCTGTTCGTCGCGGTCAATGGGAAAAGGCGCTTATCTGCAATCTAGGTGTTTCTGCGTGCTGCGCCCGCCCAAAGAGTGCCCGGGTGAAAACGACAACGCAGGCATGTCGGGTGCCACTGTCTGCACCAGCACAGCAAATTTTGAGCAAATATCTCCTTCCGTTCGGCCGCAATGGCAAGAAGCTTGTACATCTTGTCTGTTCGTCGCGGTCAATGGGAAAAGGCGCTTATCTGCAATCTAGGTGTTTCTGCGTGCTGCGCCCGCCCAAAGAGTGCCCGGGTGAAAACGACAACGCAGGCATGTCGGGTGCCCCTGTCTGCACCAGCACAGCAATTTTTGAGCAAATATCTCCTTCCATTCGGCCGCAATGGCAAGAAGCTTGTGCATCCTCTCTGTTCGTCGCGGTCAATGGGAAAAGGCGCTTATCTGCAATCTAGGTGTTTCTGCGTGCTGCGCCCGCCCAAAGAGTGCCCGGGTGAAAACGACAACGCAGGCATGTCGGGTGCCACTGTCTGCACCAGCACAGCAAGTTTTGAGCAAATATCTCCTTCCGTTCGGCCGCAATGGCAAGAAGCTTGTGCATCTTCTCTGTTCGTCGCGGTCAATGGGAAAAGGCGCTTATCTGCAATCTAGGTGTTTCTGCGTGCTGCGCCCGCCCAAAGAGTGCCCGGGTGAAAACGACAACGCAGGCATGTCGGGTGCCACTGTCTGCACCAGCACAGCAAGTTTTGAGCAAATATCTCCTTCCGTTCGGCCTCAATGGTAAGAAGCTTGTGCATCTTCTCTGTTCGTCGCGGTCAATGAGAAAAGGCGCTTATCTGCAATCTAGGTGTTTCTGCGTGCTGCGCCCGCCCAAAGAGTGCCCGGGTGAAAACGACAACGCAAGCATGTCGGGTGCCACTGTCTGCACCAGCACAGCAAGTTTTGAGCAAATATCTCCTTCCGTTCGGCCGCAATGGCAAGAAGCTTGTGCATCCTCTCTGTTCGTCGCGGTCAATGGGAAAAGGCGCTTATCTGCAATCTAGGTGTTTCTGCGTGCTGCGCCCGCCCAAAGAGTTCCCGGGTGAAAACGACAACGCAGGCATGTCGGGTGCCACTGTCTGCACCAGCACAGCAAGTTTTGAGCAAATATCTCCTTCCGTTCGGCCGCAATGGCAAGAAGCTTGTGCATCCTCTCTGTTCGTCGCGGTCAATGGGAAAAGGCGCTTATCTGCAATCTAGGTGTTTCTGCGTGCTGCGCCCGCCCAAAGAGTGCCCGGGTTAAATCGACAACGCAGGCATGTCGGGTGCCACTGTCTGCACCAGCACAGCAAGTTTTGAGCAAATATCTCCTTCCGTTCGGCCTCAATGGTAAGAAGCTTGTGCATCTTCTCTGTTCGTCGCGGTCAATGAGAAAAGGCGCTTATCTGCAATCTAGGTGTTTCTGCGTGCTGCGCCCGCCCAAAGAGTGCCCGGGTGAAAACGACAACGCAGGCATGTCGGGTGCCACTGTCTGCACCAGCACAGCAAGTTTTTAGCAAATATCTCCTTCCGTTCGGCCGCAATGGCAAGAAGCTTGTGCATCCTCTCTGTTCTTCGCGGTCAATGGGAAAAGGCGCTTATCTGCAATCTAGGTGTTTCTGCGTGCTGCGCCCGCCCAAAGAGTGCCCGGGTGAAAACGACAACGCAGGCATGTCGGGTGCCACTGTCTGCACCAGCACAGCAAATTTTGAGCAAATATCTCCTTCCGTTCGGCCGCAATGGCAAGAAGCTTGTACATCTTGTCTGTTCGTCGCGGTCAATGGGAAAAGGCGCTTATCTGCAATCTAGGTGTTTCTGCGTGCTGCGCCCGCCCAAAGAGTGCCCGGGTGAAAACGACAACGCAGGCATGTCGGGTGCCCCTGTCTGCACCAGCACAGCAATTTTTGAGCAAATATCTCCTTCCATTCGGCCGCAATGGCAAGAAGCTTGTGCATCCTCTCTGTTCGTCGCGGTCAATGGGAAAAGGCGCTTATCTGCAATCTAGGTGTTTCTGCGTGCTGCGCCCGCCCAAAGAGTGCCCGGGTGAAAACGACAACGCAGGCATGTCGGGTGCCACTGTCTGCACCAGCACAGCAAGTTTTGAGCAAATATCTCCTTCCGTTCGGCCGCAATGGCAAGAAGCTTGTGCATCCTCTCTGTTCGTCGCGATCAATGGGAAAAGGCGCTTATCTGCAATCTAGGTGTTTCTGCGTGCTGCGCCCGCCCAAAGAGTGCCCGGGTTAAATCGACAACGCAGGCATGTCGGGTGCCACTGTCTGCACCAGCACAGCAAGTTTTGAGCAAATATCTCCTTCCGTTCGGCCTCAATGGTAAGAAGCTTGTGCATCTTCTCTGTTCGTCGCGGTCAATGAGAAAAGGCGCTTATCTGCAATCTAGGTGTTTCTGCGTGCTGCGCCCGCCCAAAGAGTGCCCGGGTGAAAACGACAACGCAGGCATGTCGGGTGCCACTGTCTGCACCAGCACAGCAAGTTTTTAGCAAATATCTCCTTCCGTTCGGCCGCAATGGCAAGAAGCTTGTGCATCCTCTCTGTTCGTCGCGGTCAATGGGAAAAGGCGCTTATCTGCAATCTAGGTGTTTCTGCGTGCTGCGCCCGCCCAAAGAGTGCCCGGGTGAAAACGACAACGCAGGCATGTCGGGTGCCACTGTCTGCACCAGCACAGCAAATTTTGAGCAAATATCTCCTTCCGTTCGGCCGCAATGGCAAGAAGCTTGTACATCTTGTCTGTTCGTCGCGGTCAATGGGAAAAGGCGCTTATCTGCAATCTAGGTGTTTCTGCGTGCTGCGCCCGCCCAAAGAGTGCCCGGGTGAAAACGACAACGCAGGCATGTCGGGTGCCCCTGTCTGCACCAGCACAGCAATTTTTGAGCAAATATCTCCTTCCATTCGGCCGCAATGGCAAGAAGCTTGTGCATCCTCTCTGTTCGTCGCGGTCAATGGGAAAAGGCGCTTATCTGCAATCTAGGTGTTTCTGCGTGCTGCGCCCGCCCAAAGAGTGCCCGGGTGAAAACGACAACGCAGGCATGTCGGGTGCCACTGTCTGCACCAGCACAGCAAGTTTTGAGCAAATATCTCCTTCCGTTCGGCCGCAATGGCAAGAAGCTTGTGCATCCTCTCTGTTCGTCGCGGTCAATGGGAAAAGGCGCTTATCTGCAATCTAGGTGTTTCTGCGTGCTGCGCCCGCCCAAAGAGTGCCCGGGTGAAAACGACAACGCAGGCATGTCGGGTGCCACTGTCTGCACCAGCACAGCAAGTTTTGAGCAAATATCTCCTTCCGTTCGGCCGCAATGGCAAGAAGCTTGTGCATCCTCTCTGTTCGTCGCGGTCAATGGGAAAAGGCGCTTATCTGCAATCTAGGTGTTTCTGCGTGCTGCGCCCGCCCAAAGAGTGCCCGGGTGAAAACGACAACGCAGGCATGTCGGGTGCCACTGTCTGCACCAGCACAGCAAGTTTTGAGCAAATATCTCCTTCCGTTCGGCCGCAATGGCAAGAAGCTTGTGCATCTTCTCTGTTCGTCGCGGTCAATGGGAAAAGGCGCTTATCTGCAATCTAGGTGTTTCTGCGAGCTGCGCCCGCCCAAAGAGTGCCCGGGTGAAAACGACAACGCAGGCATGTTGGGTGCCACTGTCTGCACCAGCACAGCAAGTTTTGAGCAAATATCTCCTTCCGTTCGGCCGCAATGGCAAGAAGCTTGTGCATCTTCTCTGTTCGTCGCGGTCAATGGGAAAAGGCGCTTATCTGCAATCTAGGTGTTTCTGCGTGCTGCGCCCGCCCAAAGAGTGCCCGGGTTAAATCGACAACGCAGGCATGTCGGGTGCCACTGTCTGCACCAGCACAGCAAGTTTTGAGCAAATATCTCCTTCCGTTCGGCCTCAATGGTAAGAAGCTTGTGCATCTTCTCTGTTCGTCGCGGTCAATGAGAAAAGGCGCTTATCTGCAATCTAGGTGTTTCTGCGTTCTGCGCCCGCCCAAAGAGTGCCCGGGTGAAAACGACAACGCAGGCATGTCGGGTGCCACTGTCTGCACCAGCACAGCAAGTTTTGAGCAAATATCTCCTTCCGTTCGGCCGCAATGGCAAGAAGCTTGTGCATCCTCTCTGTTCGTCGCGGTCAATGGGAAAAGGCGCTTATCTGCAATCTAGGTGTTTCTGCGTGCTGCGCCCGCCCAAAGAGTGCCCGGGTGAAAACGACAACGCAGGCATGTCGGGTGCCACTGTCTGCACCAGCACAGCAAGTTTTGAGCAAATATCTCCTTCCGTTCGGCCGCAATGGCAAGAAGCTTGTGCATCTTGTCTGTTCGTCGCGGTCAATGGGAAAAGGCGCTTATCTGCAATCTAGGTGTTTCTGCGTGCTGCGCCCGCCCAAAGAGTGCCCTGGTGAAAACGACAACGCAGGCATGTCGGGTGCCCCTGTCTGCACCAGCACAGCAATTTTTGAGCAAATATCTCCTTCCATTCGGCCGCAATGGCAAGAAGCTTGTGCATCTTCTCTGTTCGTCGCGGTCAATGGGAAAAGGCGCTTATCTGCAATCTAGGTGTTTCTGCGTGCTGCGCCCGCCCAAAGAGTGCCCGGGTGAAAACGACAACGCAGGCATGTCGGGTGCCACTGTCTGCACCAGCACAGCAAGTTTTGAGCAAATATCTCCTTCCGTTCGGCCGCAATGGCAAGAAGCTTGTACATCTTTCTGTTCGTCGCGGTCAATGGGAAAAGGCGCTTATCTGCAATCTAGGTGTTTCTGCGTGCTGCGCCCGCCCAAAGAGTGCCCGGGTGAAAACGACAACGCAGGCATGTCGGGTGCCCCTGTCTGCACCAGAACAGCAATTTTTGAGCAAATATCTCCTTCCATTCGGCCGCAATGGCTAGAAGCTTGTGCATCCTCTCTGTTCGTCGCGGTCAATGGGAAAAGGCGCTTATCTGCAATCTAGGTGTTTCTGCGTGCTGCGCCCGCCCAAAGAGTGCCCGGGTGAAAACGACAACGCAGGCATGTCGGGTGCCACTGTCTGCACCAGCACAGCAAGTTTTGAGCAAATATTTCCTTCCGTTCGGCCGCAATGGCAAGAAGCTTGTGCATCTTCTCTGTTCGTCGCGGTCAATGGGAAAAGGCGCTTATCTGCAATCTAGGTGTTTCTGCGTGCTGCGCCCGCCCAAAGAGTGCCCGGGTGAAAACGACAACGCAGGCATGTCGGGTGCCACTGTCTGCACCAGCACAGCAAGTTTTGAGCAAATATCTCCTTCCGTTCGGCCGCAATGGCAAGAAGCTTGTGCATCTTGTCTGTTCGTCGCGGTCAATGGGAAAAGGCGCTTATCTGCAATCTAGGTGTTTCTGCGTGCTGCGCCCGCCCAAAGAGTGCCCTGGTGAAAACGACAACGCAGGCATGTCGGGTGCCCCTGTCTGCACCAGCACAGCAATTTTTGAGCAAATATCTCCTTCCATTCGGCCGCAATGGCAAGAAGCTTGTGCATCCTCTCTGTTCGTCGCGGTCAATGGGAAAAGGCGCTTATCTGCAATCTAGGTGTTTCTGCGTGCTGCGCCCGCCCAAAGAGTGCCCGGGTGAAAACGACAACGCAGTCATGTCGGGTGCCACTGTCTGCACCAGCACAGCAAGTTTTGAGCAAATATCTAATTCCGTTCGGCCGCAATGGCAAGAAGCTTGTGCATCTTGTCTGTTCGTCGCGGTCAATGGGAAAAGGCGCTTATCTGCAATCTAGGTGTTTCTGCGTGCTGCGCCCGCCCAAAGAGTGCCCTGGTGAAAACGACAACGCAGGCATGTCGTGTGCCCCTGTCTGCACCAGCACAGCAATTTTTGAGCAAATATCTCCTTCCCTTCGGCCGCAATGGCAAGAAGCTTGTGCATCCTCTCTGTTCGTCGCGGTCAATGGGAAAAGGCGCTTATCTGCAATCTAGGTGTTTCTGCGTGCTGCGCCCGCCCAAAGAGTGCCCGGGTGAAAACGACAACGCAGGCATGTCGGGTGCCACTGTCTGCACCAGCACAGCAAGTTTTTGAGCAAATATCTAATTCCGTTCGGCCGCAATGGCAAGAAGCTTGTGCATCTTCTCTGTTCGTCGCGGTCAATGGGAAAAGGCGCTTATCTGCAATCTAGGTGTTTCTGCTTGCTGCGCCCGCCCAAAGAGTGCCCGGGTTAAATCGACAACGCAGGCATGTCGGGTGCCACTGTCTGCACCAGCACAGCAAGTTTTGAGCAAATATCTCCTTCCGTTCGGCCGCAATGGCAAGAAGCTTGTGCATCCTCTCTGTTCGTCGCGGTCAATGGGAAAAGGCGCTTATCTGCAATCTAGGTGTTTCTGCGTGCTGCGCCCGCCCAAAGAGTGCCCGGGTGAAAACGACAACGCAGGCATGTCGGGTGCCACTGTCTGCACCAGCACAGCAAGTTTTGAGCAAATATCTCCTTCCGTTCGGCCGCAATGGCAAGAAGCTTGTACATCTTGTCTGTTCGTCGCGGTCAATGGGAAAAGGCGCTTATCTGCAATCTAGGTGTTTCTGCGTGCTGCGCCCGCCCAAAGAGTGCCCGGGTGAAAACGACAACGCAGGCATGTCGGGTGCCCCTGTCTGCACCAGCACAGCAATTTTTGAGCAAATATCTCCTTCCATTCGGCCGCAATGGCAAGAAGCTTGTGCATCCTCTCTGTTCGTCGCGGTCAATGGGAAAAGGCGCTTATCTGCAATCTAGGTGTTTCTGCGTGCTGCGCCCGCCCAAAGAGTGCCCGGGTGAAAACGACAACGCAGGCATGTCGGGTGCCACTGTCTGCACCAGCACAGCAAGTTTTGAGCAAATATCTCCTTCCGTTCGGCCGCAATGGCAAGAAGCTTGTGCATCTTCTCTGTTCGTCGCGGTCAATGGGAAAAGGCGCTTATCTGCAATCTAGGTGTTTCTGCGTGCTGCGCCCGCCCAAAGAGTGCCCGGGTGAAAACGACAACGCAGGCATGTCGGGTGCCACTGTCTGCACCAGCACAGCAAGTTTTGAGCAAATATCTCCTTCCGTTCGGCCTCAATGGTAAGAAGCTTGAGCATCTTCTCTGTTCGTCGCGGTCAATGAGAAAAGGCGCTTATCTGCAATCTAGGTGTTTCTGCGTGCTGCGCCCGCCCAAAGAGTGCCCGGGTGAAAACGACAACGCAGGCATGTCGGGTGCCACTGTCTGCACCAGCACAGCAAGTTTTGAGCAAATATCTCCTTCCGTTCGGCCTCAATGGTAAGAAGCTTGAGCATCTTCTCTGTTCGTCGCGGTCAATGAGAAAAGGCGCTTATCTGCAATCTAGGTGTTTCTGCGTGCTGCGCCCGCCCAAAGAGTGCCCGGGTGAAAACGACAACGCAGGCATGTCGGGTGCCACTGTCTGCACCAGCACAGCAAGTTTTGAGCAAATATCTCCTTCCGTTCGGCCGCAATGGCAAGAAGCTTGTACATCTTGTCTGTTCGTCGCGGTCAATGGGAAAAGGCGCTTATCTGCAATCTAGGTGTTTCTGCGTGCTGCGCCCCGCCCAAAGAGTGCCCGGGTGAAAACGACAACGCAGGCATGTCGGGTGCCCCTATCTGCACCAGCACAGCAATTTTTGAGCAAATATCTCCTTCCATTCGGCCGCAATGGCAAGAAGCTTGTGCATCCTCTCTGTTCGTCGCGGTCAATGGGAAAAGGCGCTTATCTGCAATCTAGGTGTTTCTGCGTGCTGCGCCCGCCCAAAGAGTGCCCGGGTGAAAACGACAACGCAGGCATGTCGGGTGCCACTGTCTGCACCAGCACAGCAAGTTTTGAGCAAATATCTCCTTCCGTTCGGCCTCAATGGTAAGAAGCTTGTGCATCTTCTCTGTTCGTCGCGGTCAATGGGAAAAGGCGCTTATCTGCAATCTAGGTGTTTCTGCGTGCTGCGCCCGCCCAAAGAGTGCCCGGGTAAAAACGACAACGCAGGCATGTCGGGTGCCACTGTCTGCACCAGCACAGCAAGTTTTGAGCAAATATCTCCTTCCGTTCGGCCGCAATGGCAAGAAGCTTGTGCATCCTCTCTGTTCGTCGCGGTCAATGGGAAAAGGCGCTTATCTGCAATCTAGGTGTTTCTGCGTGCTGCGCCCGCCCAAAGAGTGCCCGGGTGAAAACGACAACGCAGGCATGTCGGGTGCCACTGTCTGCACCAGCACAGCAAGTTTAGAGCAAATATCTCCTTCCGTTCGGCCGCAATGGCAAGAAGCTTGTGCATCTTCTCTGTTCGTCGCGGTCAATGGGAAAAGGCGCTTATCTGCAATCTAGGTGTTTCTGCGTGCTGCGCCCGCCCAAAGAGTGCCCGGGTGAAAACGACAACGCAGGCATGTCGGGTGCCACTGTCTGCACCAGCACAGCAAGTTTTGAGCAAATATCTCCTTCCGTTCGGCCGCAATGGCAAGAAGCTTGTGCATCTTCTCTGTTCGTCGCGGTCAATGGGAAAAGGCGCTTATCTGCAATCTAGGTGTTTCTGCGTGCTGCGCCCGCCCAAAGAGTGCCCGGGTGAAAACGACAACGCAGGCATGTCGGGTGCCCCTGTCTGCACCAGCACAGCAATTTTTTAGCAAATATCTCCTTCCATTTGGCCGCAATGGCAAGAAGCTTGTGCATCCTCTCTGTTCGTCGCGGTCAATGGGAAAAGGCGCTTATCTGCAATCTAGGTGTTTCTGCGTGCTGCGCCCGCCTAAAGAGTGCCCGGGTGAAAACAACAACGCAGGCATGTCGGGTGCCACTGTCTGCACCAGCACAGCAAGTTTTGAGCAAATATCTCCTTGCGTTCGGCCGCAATGGCAAGAAGCTTGTGCATCTTCTCTGTTCGTCGCGGTCAATGGGAAAAGGCGCTTATCTGCAATCTAGGTGTTTCTGCGTGCTGCACCCGCCCAAAGAGTGCCCGGGTGAAAACGACAACGCAGGCATGTCTAGTGCCACTGTCTGCATCAGCACAGCAAGTTTTGAGCAAATATCTCCTTCCGTTCGGCCGCAATGGCAAGAAGCTTGTGCATCTTCTATGTTCGTCGCAGTCAATGGGAAAAGGCGCTTATCTGCAATCTAGGTGTTTCTGCGTGCTGCGCCCGCCCAAAGAGTGCCCGGGTGAAAACGACAACGCAGGCATGTCGGGTGCCACTGTCTGCACCAGCACAGCAAGTTTTGAGCAAATATCTCCTTCCGTTCGGCCGCAATGGCAAGAAGCTTGTGCATCCTCTCTGTTCGTCGCGGTCAATGGGAAAAGGCGCTTATCTGCAATCTAGGTGTTTCTGCGTGCTGCGCCCGCCCAAAGAGTGCCCGGGTGAAAACGACAACGCAGGCATGTCGGGTGCCACTGTCTGCACCAGCACAGCAAGTTTTGAGCAAATATCTCCTTCCGTTCGGCCGCAATGGCAAGAAGCTTGTACATCTTGTCTGTTCGTCGCGGTCAATGGGAAAAGGCGCTTATCTGCAATCTAGGTGTTTCTGCGTGCTGCGCCCGCCCAAAGAGTGCCCGGGTGAAAACGACAACGCAGGCATGTCGGGTGCCCCTGTCTGCACCAGCACAGCAATTTTTGAGCAAATATCTCCTTCCATTCGGCCGCAATGGCAAGAAGCTTGTGCATCCTCTCTGTTCGTCGCGGTCAATGGGAAAAGGCGCTTATCTGCAATCTAGGTGTTTCTGCGTGCTGCGCCCGCCCAAAGAGTGCCCGGGTGAAAACGACAACGCAGGCATGTCGGGTGCCACTGTCTGCACCAGCACAGCAAGTTTTGAGCAAATATCTCCTTCCGTTCGGCCGCAATGGCAAGAAGCTTGTGCATCTTCTCTGTTCGTCGCGGTCAATGGGAAAAGGCGCTTATCTGCAATCTAGGTGTTTCTGCGTGCTGCGTCCGCCCAAAGAGTACCCGGGTGAAAACGACAACGCAGGCATGTCGGGTGCCACTGTCTGCACCAGCACAGCAAGTTTTGAGCAAATATCTCCTTCCGTTCGGCCTCAATGGTAAGAAGCTTGTGCATCTTCTCTGTTCGTCGCGGTCAATGAGAAAAGGCGCTTATCTGCAATCTAGGTGTTTCTGCGTGTTGCGCCCGCCCAAAGAGTGCCCGGGTGAAAACGACAACGCAGGCATGTCGGGTGCCACTGTCTGCACCAGCACAGCAAGTTTTGAGCAAATATCTCCTTCCGTTCGGCCGCAATGGCAAGAAGCTTGTGCATCCTCTCTGTTCGTCGCGGTCAATGGGAAAAGGCGCTTATCTGCAATCTAGGTGTTTCTGCGTGCTGCGCCCGCCCAAAGAGTGCCCGGGTGAAAACGACAACGCAGGCATGTCGGGTGCCACTGTCTGCACCAGCACAGCAAGTTTTGAGCAAATATCTCCTTCCGTTCGGCCGCAATGGCAAGAAGCTTGTGCATCCTCTCTGTTCGTCGCGGTCAATGGGAAAAGGCGCTTATCTGCAATCTAGGTGTTTCTGCGTGCTGCGCCCGCCCAAAGAGTGCCCGGGTTAAATCGACAACGCAGGCATGTCGGGTGCCACTGTCTGCACCAGCACAGCAAGTTTTGAGCAAATATCTCCTTCCGTTCGGCCTCAATGGTAAGAAGCTTGTGCATCTTCTCTGTTCGTCGCGGTCAATGAGAAAAGGCGCTTATCTGCAATCTAGGTGTTTCTGCGTGCTGCGCCCGCCCAAAGAGTGCCCGGGTGAAAACGACAACGCAGGCATGTCGGGTGCCACTGTCTGCACCAGCACAGCAAGTTTTGAGCAAATATCTCCTTCCGTTCGGCCGCAATGGCAAGAAGCTTGTGCATCCTCTCTGTTCGTCGCGGTCAATGGGAAAAGGCGCTTATCTGCAATCTAGGTGTTTCTGCGTGCTGCGCCCGCCCAAAGAGTGCCCGGGTGAAAACGACAACGCAGGCATGTCGGGTGCCACTGTCTGCACCAGCACAGCAAGTTTTGAGCAAATATCTCCTTCCGTTCGGCCGCAATGGCAAGAAGCTTGTACATCTTGTCTGTTCGTCGCGGTCAATGGGAAAAGGCGCTTATCTGCAATCTAGGTGTTTCTGCGTGCTGCGCCCGCCCAAAGAGTGCCCGGGTGAAAACGACAACGCAGGCATGTCGGGTGCCCCTATCTGCACCAGCACAGCAATTTTTGAGCAAATATCTCCTTCCATTCGGCCGCAATGGCAAGAAGCTTGTGCATCCTCTCTGTTCGTCGCGGTCAATGGGAAAAGGCGCTTATCTGCAATCTAGGTGTTTCTGCGTGCTGCGCCCGCCCAAAGAGTGCCCGGGTGAAAACGACAACGCAGGCATGTCGGGTGCCACTGTCTGCACCAGCACAGCAAGTTTTGAGCAAATATCTCCTTCCGTTCGGCCGCAATGGCAAGAAGCTTGTGCATCTTCTCTGTTCGTCGCGGTCAATGGGAAAAGGCGCTTATCTGCAATCTAGGTGTTTCTGCGTGCTGCGCCCGCCCAAAGAGTGCCCGGGTGAAAACGACAACGCAGGCATGTCGGGTGCCACTGTCTGCACCAGCACAGCAAGTTTTGAGCAAATATCTCCTTCCGTTCGGCCTCAATGGTAAGAAGCTTGTGCATCTTCTCTGTTCGTCGCGGTCAATGAGAAAAGGCGCTTATCTGCAATCTAGGTGTTTCTGCGTGCTGCGCCCGCCCAAAGAGTGCCCGGGTTAAATCGACAACGCAGGCATGTCGGGTGCCACTGTCTGCACCAGCACAGCAAGTTTTGAGCAAATATCTCCTTCCGTTCGGCCTCAATGGTAAGAAGCTTGTGCATCTTCTCTGTTCGTCGCGGTCAATGAGAAAAGGCGCTTATCTGCAATCTAGGTGTTTCTGCGTGCTGCGCCCGCCCAAAGAGTGCCCGGGTGAAAACGACAACGCAGGCATGTCGGGTGCCACTGTCTGCACCAGCACAGCAAGTTTTGAGCAAATATCTCCTTCCGTTCGGCCGCAATGGCAAGAAGCTTGTACATCTTGTCTGTTCGTCGCGGTCAATGGGAAAAGGCGCTTATCTGCAATCTAGGTGTTTCTGCGTGCTGCGCCCGCCCAAAGAGTGCCCGGGTGAAAACGACAACGCAGGCATGTCGGGTGCCCCTGTCTGCACCAGAACAGCAATTTTTGAGCAAATATCTCCTTCCATTCGGCCGCAATGGCTAGAAGCTTGTGCATCCTCTCTGTTCGTCGCGGTCAATGGGAAAAGGCGCTTATCTGCAATCTAGGTGTTTCTGCGTGCTGCGCCCGCCCAAAGAGTGCCCGGGTGAAAACGACAACGCAGGCATGTCGGGTGCCACTGTCTGCACCAGCACAGCAAGTTTTGAGCAAATATTTCCTTCCGTTCGGCCGCAATGGCAAGAAGCTTGTGCATCTTCTCTGTTCGTCGCGGTCAATGGGAAAAGGCGCTTATCTGCAATCTAGGTGTTTCTGCGTGCTGCGCCCGCCCAAAGAGTGCCCGGGTGAAAACGACAACGCAGGCATGTCGGGTGCCACTGTCTGCACCAGCACAGCAAGTTTTGAGCAAATATCTCCTTCCGTTCGGCCGCAATGGCAAGAAGCTTGTGCATCTTGTCTGTTCGTCGCGGTCAATGGGAAAAGGCGCTTATCTGCAATCTAGGTGTTTCTGCGTGCTGCGCCCGCCCAAAGAGTGCCCTGGTGAAAACGACAACGCAGGCATGTCGGGTGCCCCTGTCTGCACCAGCACAGCAATTTTTGAGCAAATATCTCCTTCCATTCGGCCGCAATGGCAAGAAGCTTGTGCATCCTCTCTGTTCGTCGCGGTCAATGGGAAAAGGCGCTTATCTGCAATCTAGGTGTTTCTGCGTGCTGCGCCCGCCCAAAGAGTGCCCGGGTGAAAACGACAACGCAGTCATGTCGGGTGCCACTGTCTGCACCAGCACAGCAAGTTTTGAGCAAATATCTCCTTCCGTTCGGCCTCAATGGTAAGAAGCTTGTGCATCTTCTCTGTTCGTCGCGGTCAATGGGAAAAGGCGCTTATCTGCAATCTAGGTGTTTCTGCGTGCTGCGCCCGCCCAAAGAGTGCCCGGGTGAAAACGACAACGCAGGCATGTCGGGTGCCACTGTCTGCACCAGCACAGCAAGTTTTGAGCAAATATCTCCTTCCGTTCGGCCGCAATGGCAAGAAGCTTGTGCATCTTGTCTGTTCGTCGCGGTCAATGGGAAAAGGCGCTTATCTGCAATCTAGGTGTTTCTGCGTGCTGCGCCCGCCCAAAGAGTGCCCTGGTGAAAACGACAACGCAGGCATGTCGGGTGCCCCTGTCTGCACCAGCACAGCAATTTTTGAGCAAATATCTCCTTCCATTCGGCCGCAATGGCAAGAAGCTTGTGCATCCTCTCTGTTCGTCGCGGTCAATGGGAAAAGGCGCTTATCTGCAATCTAGGTGTTTCTGCGTGCTGCGCCCGCCCAAAGAGTGCCCGGGTGAAAACGACAACGCAGTCATGTCGGGTGCCACTGTCTGCACCAGCACAGCAAGTTTTGAGCAAATATCTCCTTCCGTTCGGCCTCAATGGTAAGAAGCTTGTGCATCTTCTCTGTTCGTCGCGGTCAATGGGAAAAGGCGCTTATCTGCAATCTAGGTGTTTCTGCGTGCTGCGCCCGCCCAAAGAGTGCCCGGGTAAAAACGACAACGCAGGCATGTCGGGTGCCACTGTCTGCACCAGCACAGCAAGTTTTGAGCAAATATCTCCTTCCGTTCGGCCGCAATGGCAAGAAGCTTGTGCATCCTCTCTGTTCGTCGCGGTCAATGGGAAAAGGCGCTTATCTGCAATCTAGGTGTTTCTGCGTGCTGCGCCCGCCCAAAGAGTGCCCGGGTGAAAACGACAACGCAGGCATGTCGGGTGCCACTGTCTGCACCAGCACAGCAAGTTTAGAGCAAATATCTCCTTCCGTTCGGCCGCAATGGCAAGAAGCTTGTGCATCTTCTCTGTTCGTCGCGGTCAATGGGAAAAGGCGCTTATCTGCAATCTAGGTGTTTCTGCGTGCTGCGCCCGCCCAAAGAGTGCCCGGGTGAAAACGACAACGCAGGCATGTCGGGTGCCACTGTCTGCACCAGCACAGCAAGTTTTGAGCAAATATCTCCTTCCGTTCGGCCGCAATGGCAAGAAGCTTGTGCATCTTGTCTGTTCGTCGCGGTCAATGGGAAAAGGCGCTTATCTGCAATCTAGGTGTTTCTGCGTGCTGCGCCCGCCCAAAGAGTGCCCTGGTGAAAACGACAACGCAGGCATGTCGGGTGCCCCTGTCTGCACCAGCACAGCAATTTTTGAGCAAATATCTCCTTCCATTCGGCCGCAATGGCAAGAAGCTTGTGCATCCTCTCTGTTCGTCGCGGTCAATGGGAAAAGGCGCTTATCTGCAATCTAGGTGTTTCTGCGTGCTGCGCCCGCCCAAAGAGTGCCCGGGTGAAAACGACAACGCAGTCATGTCGGGTGCCACTGTCTGCACCAGCACAGCAAGTTTTGAGCAAATATCTAATTCCGTTCGGCCGCAATGGCAAGAAGCTTGTGCATCTTGTCTGTTCGTCGCGGTCAATGGGAAAAGGCGCTTATCTGCAATCTAGGTGTTTCTGCGTGCTGCGCCCGCCCAAAGAGTGCCCTGGTGAAAACGACAACGCAGGCATGTCGTGTGCCCCTGTCTGCACCAGCACAGCAATTTTTGAGCAAATATCTCCTTCCCTTCGGCCGCAATGGCAAGAAGCTTGTGCATCCTCTCTGTTCGTCGCGGTCAATGGGAAAAGGCGCTTATCTGCAATCTAGGTGTTTCTGCGTGCTGCGCCCGCCCAAAGAGTGCCCGTGTGAAAACGACAACGCAGGCATGTCGGGTGCCACTGTCTGCACCAGCACAGCAAGTTTTTGAGCAAATATCTAATTCCGTTCGGCCGCAATGGCAAGAAGCTTGTGCATCTTCTCTGTTCGTCGCGGTCAATGGGAAAAGGCGCTTATCTGCAATCTAGGTGTTTCTGCTTGCTGCGCCCCGCCCAAAGAGTGCCCGGGTTAAATCGACAACGCAGGCATGTCGGGTGCCACTGTCTGCACCAGCACAGCAAGTTTTGAGCAAATATCTCCTTCCGTTCGAGCCGCAATGGCAAGAAGCTTGTGCATCCTCTCTGTTCGTCGCGGTCAATGGGAAAAGGCGCTTATCTGCAATCTAGGTGTTTCTGCGTGCTGCGCCCGCCCAAAGAGTGCCCGGGTGAAAACGACAACGCAGGCATGTCGGGTGCCACTGTCTGCACCAGCACAGCAAGTTTTGAGCAAATATCTCCTTCCGTTCGGCCGCAATGGCAAGAAGCTTGTACATCTTGTCTGTTCGTCGCGGTCAATGGGAAAAGGCGCTTATCTGCAATCTAGGTGTTTCTGCGTGCTGCGCCCGCCCAAAGAGTGCCCGGGTGAAAACGACAACGCAGGCATGTCGGGTGCCCCTGTCTGCACCAGCACAGCAATTTTTGAGCAAATATCTCCTTCCATTCGGCCGCAATGGCAAGAAGCTTGTGCATCCTCTCTGTTCGTCGCGGTCAATGGGAAAAGGCGCTTATCTGCAATCTAGGTGTTTCTGCGTGCTGCGCCCCGCCCAAAGAGTGCCCGGGTGAAAACGACAACGCAGGCATGTCGGGTGCCACTGTCTGCACCAGCACAGCAAGTTTTGAGCAAATATCTCCTTCCGTTCGGCCGCAATGGCAAGAAGCTTGTGCATCTTCTCTGTTCGTCGCGGTCAATGGGAAAAGGCGCTTATCTGCAATCTAGGTGTTTCTGCGTGCTGCGCCCGCCCAAAGAGTGCCCGGGTGAAAACGACAACGCAGGCATGTCGGGTGCCACTGTCTGCACCAGCACAGCAAGTTTTGAGCAAATATCTCCTTCCGTTCGGCCTCAATGGTAAGAAGCTTGAGCATCTTCTCTGTTCGTCGCGGTCAATGAGAAAAGGCGCTTATCTGCAATCTAGGTGTTTCTGCGTGCTGCGCCCGCCCAAAGAGTGCCCGGGTGAAAACGACAACGCAGGCATGTCGGGTGCCACTGTCTGCACCAGCACAGCAAGTTTTGAGCAAATATCTCCTTCCGTTCGGCCTCAATGGTAAGAAGCTTGAGCATCTTCTCTGTTCGTCGCGGTCAATGAGAAAAGGCGCTTATCTGCAATCTAGGTGTTTCTGCGTGCTGCGCCCGCCCAAAGAGTGCCCGGGTGAAAACGACAACGCAGGCATGTCGGGTGCCACTGTCTGCACCAGCACAGCAAGTTTTGAGCAAATATCTCCTTCCGTTCGGCCGCAATGGCAAGAAGCTTGTGCATCCTCTCTGTTCGTCGCGGTCAATGGGAAAAGGCGCTTATCTGCAATCTAGGTGTTTCTGCGTGCTGCGCCCGCCCAAAGAGTGCCCGGGTGAAAACGACAACGCAGGCATGTCGGGTGCCACTGTCTGCACCAGCACAGCAAGTTTTGAGCAAATATCTCCTTCCGTTCGGCCGCAATGGCAAGAAGCTTGTGCATCCTCTCTGTTCGTCGCGGTCAATGGGAAAAGGCGCTTATCTGCAATCTAGGTGTTTCTGCGTGCTGCGCCCGCCCAAAGAGTGCCCGGGTTAAATCGACAACGCAGGCATGTCGGGTGCCACTGTCTGCACCAGCACAGCAAGTTTTGAGCAAATATCTCCTTCCGTTCGGCCTCAATGGTAAGAAGCTTGTGCATCTTCTCTGTTCGTCGCGGTCAATGAGAAAAGGCGCTTATCTGCAATCTAGGTGTTTCTGCGTGCTGCGCCCGCCCAAAGAGTGCCCGGGTGAAAACGACAACGCAGGCATGTCGGGTGCCACTGTCTGCACCAGCACAGCAAGTTTTGAGCAAATATCTCCTTCCGTTCGGCCGCAATGGCAAGAAGCTTGTGCATCCTCTCTGTTCGTCGCGGTCAATGGGAAAAGGCGCTTATCTGCAATCTAGGTGTTTCTGCGTGCTGCGCCCGCCCAAAGAGTGCCCGGGTGAAAACGACAACGCAGGCATGTCGGGTGCCACTGTCTGCACCAGCACAGCAAGTTTTGAGCAAATATCTCCTTCCGTTCGGCCGCAATGGCAAGAAGCTTGTACATCTTGTCTGTTCGTCGCGGTCAATGGGAAAAGGCGCTTATCTGCAATCTAGGTGTTTCTGCGTGCTGCGCCCGCCCAAAGAGTGCCCGGGTGAAAACGACAACGCAGGCATGTCGGGTGCCCCTATCTGCACCAGCACAGCAATTTTTGAGCAAATATCTCCTTCCATTCGGCCGCAATGGCAAGAAGCTTGTGCATCCTCTCTGTTCGTCGCGGTCAATGGGAAAAGGCGCTTATCTGCAATCTAGGTGTTTCTGCGTGCTGCGCCCGCCCAAAGAGTGCCCGGGTGAAAACGACAACGCAGGCATGTCGGGTGCCACTGTCTGCACCAGCACAGCAAGTTTTGAGCAAATATCTCCTTCCGTTCGGCCGCAATGGCAAGAAGCTTGTGCATCTTCTCTGTTCGTCGCGGTCAATGGGAAAAGGCGCTTATCTGCAATCTAGGTGTTTCTGCGTGCTGCGCCCGCCCAAAGAGTGCCCGGGTGAAAACGACAACGCAGGCATGTCGGGTGCCACTGTCTGCACCAGCACAGCAAGTTTTGAGCAAATATCTCCTTCCGTTCGGCCTCAATGGTAAGAAGCTTGTGCATCTTCTCTGTTCGTCGCGGTCAATGAGAAAAGGCGCTTATCTGCAATCTAGGTGTTTCTGCGTGCTGCGCCCGCCCAAAGAGTGCCCGGGTGAAAACGACAACGCAGGCATGTCGGGTGTCACTGTCTGCACCAGCACAGCAAGTTTTGAGCAAATATCTCCTTCCGTTCGGCCGCAATGGCAAGAAGCTTGTGCATCCTCTCTGTTCGTCGCGGTCAATGGGAAAAGGCGCTTATCTGCAATCTAGGTGTTTCTGCGTGCTGCGCCCGCCCAAAGAGTGCCCGGGTGAAAACGACAACGCAGGCATGTCGGGTGCCACTGTCTGCACCAGCACAGCAAGTTTTGAGCAAATATCTCCTTCCGTTCGGCCGCAATGGCAAGAAGCTTGTGCATCCTCTCTGTTCGTCGCGGTCAATGGGAAAAGGCGCTTATCTGCAATCTAGGTGTTTCTGCGTGCTGCGCCCGCCCAAAGAGTGCCCGGGTTAAATCGACAACGCAGGCATGTCGGGTGCCACTGTCTGCACCAGCACAGCAAGTTTTGAGCAAATATCTTCCTTCCGTTCGGCCTCAATGGTAAGAAGCTTGTGCATCTTCTCTGTTCGTCGCGGTCAATGAGAAAAGGCGCTTATCTGCAATCTAGGTGTTTCTGCGTGCTGCGCCCGCCCAAAGAGTGCCCGGGTGAAAACGACAACGCAGGCATGTCGGGTGCCACTGTCTGCACCAGCACAGCAAGTTTTGAGCAAATATCTCCTTCCGTTCGGCCGCAATGGCAAGAAGCTTGTGCATCCTCTCTGTTCGTCGCGGTCAATGGGAAAAGGCGCTTATCTGCAATCTAGGTGTTTCTGCGTGCTGCGCCCGCCCAAAGAGTGCCCGGGTGAAAACGACAACGCAGGCATGTCGGGTGCCACTGTCTGCACCAGCACAGCAAGTTTTGAGCAAATATCTCCTTCCGTTCGGCCGCAATGGCAAGAAGCTTGTACATCTTGTCTGTTCGTCGCGGTCAATGGGAAAAGGCGCTTATCTGCAATCTAGGTGTTTCTGCGTGCTGCGCCCGCCCAAAGAGTGCCCGGGTGAAAACGACAACGCAGGCATGTCGGGTGCCCCTGTCTGCACCAGAACAGCAATTTTTGAGCAAATATCTCCTTCCATTCGGCCGCAATGGCAAGAAGCTTGTGCATCCTCTCTGTTCGTCGCGGTCAATGGGAAAAGGCGCTTATCTGCAATCTAGGTGTTTCTGCGTGCTGCGCCCGCCCAAAGAGTGCCCGGGTGAAAACGACAACGCAGGCATGTCGGGTGCCACTGTCTGCACCAGCACAGCAAGTTTTGAGCAAATATTTCCTTCCGTTCGGCCGCAATGGCAAGAAGCTTGTGCATCTTCTCTGTTCGTCGCGGTCAATGGGAAAAGGCGCTTATCTGCAATCTAGGTGTTTCTGCGTGCTGCGCCCGCCCAAAGAGTGCCCGGGTGAAAACGACAACGCAGGCATGTCGGGTGCCACTGTCTGCACCAGCACAGCAAGTTTTGAGCAAATATCTCCTTCCGTTCGGCCGCAATGGCAAGAAGCTTGTGCATCTTGTCTGTTCGTCGCGGTCAATGGGAAAAGGCGCTTATCTGCAATCTAGGTGTTTCTGCGTGCTGCGCCCGCCCAAAGAGTGCCCTGGTGAAAACGACAACGCAGGCATGTCGGGTGCCCCTGTCTGCACCAGCACAGCAATTTTTGAGCAAATATCTCCTTCCATTCGGCCGCAATGGCAAGAAGCTTGTGCATCCTCTCTGTTCGTCGCGGTCAATGGGAAAAGGCGCTTATCTGCAATCTAGGTGTTTCTGCGTGCTGCGCCCGCCCAAAGAGTGCCCGGGTGAAAACGACAACGCAGGCATGTCGGGTGCCACTGTCTGCACCAGCACAGCAAGTTTTGAGCAAATATCTAATTCCGTTCGGCCGCAATGGCAAGAAGCTTGTGCATCTTGTCTGTTCGTCGCGGTCAATGGGAAAAGGCGCTTATCTGCAATCTAGGTGTTTCTGCGTGCTGCGCCCGCCCAAAGAGTGCCCTGGTGAAAACGACAACGCAGGCATGTCGGGTGCCCCTGTCTGCACCAGCACAGCAATTTTTGAGCAAATATCTCCTTCCCTTCGGCCGCAATGGCAAGAAGCTTGTGCATCCTCTCTGTTCGTCGCGGTCAATGGGAAAAGGCGCTTATCTGCAATCTAGGTGTTTCTGCGTGCTGCGCCCGCCCAAAGAGTGCCCGGGTGAAAACGACAACGCAGGCATGTCGGGTGCCACTGTCTGCACCAGCACAGCAAGTTTTTGAGCAAATATCTAATTCCGTTCGGCCGCAATGGCAAGAAGCTTGTGCATCTTCTCTGTTCGTCGCGGTCAATGGGAAAAGGCGCTTATCTGCAATCTAGGTGTTTCTGCGTGCTGCGCCCGCCCAAAGAGTGCCCGGGTGAAAACGACAACGCAGGCATGTCGGGTGCCACTGTCTGCACCAGCACAGCAAGTTTTGAGCAAATATCTCCTTCCGTTCGGCCGCAATGGCAAGAAGCTTGTGCATCTTCTCTGTTCGTCGCGGTCAATGGGAAAAGGCGCTTATCTGCAATCTATGTGTTTCTGCGTGCTGCGCCCGCCCAAAGAGTGCCCGGGTTAAATCGACAACGCAGGCATGTCGGGTGCCACTGTCTGCACCAGCACAGCAAGTTTTGAGCAAATATCTCCTTCCGTTCGGCCTCAATGGTAAGAAGCTTGTGCATCTTCTCTGTTCGTCGCGGTCAATGAGAAAAGGCGCTTATCTGCAATCTAGGTGTTTCTGCGTGCTGCGCCCGCCCAAAGAGTGCCCGGGTGAAAACGACAACGCAGGCATGTCGGGTGCCACTGTCTGCACCAGCACAGCAAGTTTTGAGCAAATATCTCCTTCCGTTCGGCCGCAATGGCAAGAAGCTTGTGCATCCTCTCTGTTCGTCGCGGTCAATGGGAAAAGGCGCTTATCTGCAATCTAGGTGTTTCTGCGTGCTGCGCCCGCCCAAAGAGTGCCCGGGTGAAAACGACAACGCAGGCATGTCGGGTGCCACTGTCTGCACCAGCACAGCAAGTTTTGAGCAAATATCTCCTTCCGTTCGGCCGCAATGGCAAGAAGCTTGTGCATCTTGTCTGTTCGTCGCGGTCAATGGGAAAAGGCGCTTATCTGCAATCTAGGTGTTTCTGCGTGCTGCGCCCGCCCAAAGAGTGCCCGGGTGAAAACGACAACGCAGGCATGTCGGGTGCCCCTGTCTGCACCAGCACAGCAATTTTTGAGCAAATATCTCCTTCCATTCGGCCGCAATGGCAAGAAGCTTGTGCATCCTCTCTGTTCGTCGCGGTCAATGGGAAAAGGCGCTTATCTGCAATCTAGGTGTTTCTGCGTGCTGCGCCCGCCCAAAGAGTGCCCGGGTGAAAACGACAACGCAGGCATGTCGGGTGCCACTGTCTGCACCAGCACAGCAAGTTTTGAGCAAATATCTCCTTCCGTTCGGCCGCAATGGCAAGAAGCTTGTACATCTTGTCTGTTCGTCGCGGTCAATGGGAAAAGGCGCTTATCTGCAATCTAGGTGTTTCTGCTTGCTGCGCCCGCCCAAAGAGTGCCCGGGTTAAATCGACAACGCAGGCATGTCGGGTGCCACTGTCTGCACCAGCACAGCAAGTTTTGAGCAAATATCTCCTTCCGTTCGGCCGCAATGGCAAGAAGCTTGTGCATCCTCTCTGTTCGTCGCGGTCAATGGGAAAAGGCGCTTATCTGCAATCTAGGTGTTTCTGCGTGCTGCGCCCGCCCAAAGAGTGCCCGGGTGAAAACGACAACGCAGGCATGTCGGGTGCCACTGTCTGCACCAGCACAGCAAGTTTTGAGCAAATATCTCCTTCCGTTCGGCCGCAATGGCAAGAAGCTTGTACATCTTGTCTGTTCGTCGCGGTCAATGGGAAAAGGCGCTTATCTGCAATCTAGGTGTTTCTGCGTGCTGCGCCCGCCCAAAGAGTGCCCGGGTGAAAACGACAACGCAGGCATGTCGGGTGCCCCTGTCTGCACCAGCACAGCAATTTTTGAGCAAATATCTCCTTCCATTCGGCCGCAATGGCAAGAAGCTTGTGCATCCTCTCTGTTCGTCGCGGTCAATGGGAAAAGGCGCTTATCTGCAATCTAGGTGTTTCTGCGTGCTGCGCCCGCCCAAAGAGTGCCCGGGTGAAAACGACAACGCAGGCATGTCGGGTGCCACTGTCTGCACCAGCACAGCAAGTTTTGAGCAAATATCTCCTTCCGTTCGGCCGCAATGGCAAGAAGCTTGTGCATCTTCTCTGTTCGTCGCGGTCAATGGGAAAAGGCGCTTATCTGCAATCTAGGTGTTTCTGCGTGCTGCGCCCGCCCAAAGAGTGCCCGGGTGAAAACGACAACGCAGGCATGTCGGGTGCCACTGTCTGCACCAGCACAGCAAGTTTTGAGCAAATATCTCCTTCCGTTCGGCCTCAATGGTAAGAAGCTTGAGCATCTTCTCTGTTCGTCGCGGTCAATGAGAAAAGGCGCTTATCTGCAATCTAGGTGTTTCTGCGTGCTGCGCCCGCCCAAAGAGTGCCCGGGTGAAAACGACAACGCAGGCATGTCGGGTGCCACTGTCTGCACCAGCACAGCAAGTTTTGAGCAAATATCTCCTTCCGTTCGGCTGCAATGGCAAGAAGCTTGTGCATCCTCTCTGTTCGTCGCGGTCAATGGGAAAAGGCGCTTATCTGCAATCTAGGTGTTTCTGCGTGCTGCGCCCGCCCAAAGAGTGCCCGGGTGAAAACGACAACGCAGGCATGTCGGGTGCCACTGTCTGCACCAGCACAGCAAGTTTTGAGCAAATATCTCCTTCCGTTCGGCCGCAATGGCAAGAAGCTTGTGCATCCTCTCTGTTCGTCGCGGTCAATGGGAAAAGGCGCTTATCTGCAATCTAGGTGTTTCTGCGTGCTGCGCCCGCCCAAAGAGTGCCCGGGTGAAAACGACAACGCAGGCATGTCGGGTGCCACTGTCTGCACCAGCACAGCAAGTTTTGAGCAAATATCTCCTTCCGTTCGGCCTCAATGGTAAGAAGCTTGTGCATCTTCTCTGTTCGTCGCGGTCAATGAGAAAAGGCGCTTATCTGCAATCTAGGTGTTTCTGCGTGCTGCGCCCGCCCAAAGAGTGCCCGGGTGAAAACGACAACGCAGGCATGTCGGGTGCCACTGTCTGCACCAGCACAGCAAGTTTTGAGCAAATATCTCCTTCCGTTCGGCCGCAATGGCAAGAAGCTTGTGCATCCTCTCTGTTCGTCGCGGTCAATGGGAAAAGGCGCTTATCTGCAATCTAGGTGTTTCTGCGTGCTGCGCCCGCCCAAAGAGTGCCCGGGTGAAAACGACAACGCAGGCATGTCGGGTGCCACTGTCTGCACCAGCACAGCAAGTTTTGAGCAAATATCTCCTTCCGTTCGGCCGCAATGGCAAGAAGCTTGTGCATCTTGTCTGTTCGTCGCGGTCAATGGGAAAAGGCGCTTATCTGCAATCTAGGTGTTTCTGCGTGCTGCGCCCGCCCAAAGAGTGCCCGGGTGAAAACGACAACGCAGGCATGTCGGGTGCCCCTGTCTGCACCAGCACAGCAATTTTTGAGCAAATATCTCCTTCCATTCGGCCGCAATGGCAAGAAGCTTGTGCATCCTCTCTGTTCGTCGCGGTCAATGGGAAAAGGCGCTTATCTGCAATCTAGGTGTTTCTGCGTGATGCGCCCGCCCAAAGAGTGCCCGAGTGAAAACGACAACGCAGGCATGTCGGGTGCCACTGTCTGCACCAGCACAGCAAGTTTTGAGCAAATATCTCCTTCCGTTCGGCCGCAATGGCAAGAAGCTTGTACATCTTGTCTGTTCGTCGCGGTCAATGGGAAAAGGCGCTTATCTGCAATCTAGGTGTTTCTGCGTGCTGCGCCCGCCCAAAGAGTGCCCGGGTTAAATCGACAACGCAGGCATGTCGGGTGCCACTGTCTGCACCAGCACAGCAAGTTTTGAGCAAATATCTCCTTCCGTTCGGCCTCAATGGTAAGAAGCTTGTGCATCTTCTCTGTTCGTCGCGGTCAATGAGAAAAGGCGCTTATCTGCAATCTAGGTGTTTCTGCGTGCTGCGCCCGCCCAAAGAGTGCCCGGGTGAAAACGACAACGCAGGCATGTCGGGTGCCACTGTCTGCACCAGCACAGCAAGTTTTGAGCAAATATCTCCTTCCGTTCGGCCGCAATGGCAAGAAGCTTGTGCATCTTCTCTGTTCGTCGCGGTCAATGGGAAAAGGCGCTTATCTGCAATCTAGGTGTTTCTGCGTGCTGCGCCCGCCAAAAGAGTGCCCGGGTTAAATCGACAACGCAGGCATGTCGGGTGCCACTGTCTGCACCAGCACAGCAAGTTTTGAGCAAATATCTCCTTCCGTTCGGCCTCAATGGTAAGAAGCTTGTGCATCTTCTCTGTTCGTCGCGGTCAATGAGAAAAGGCGCTTATCTGCAATCTAGGTGTTTCTGCGTGCTGCGCCCGCCCAAAGAGTGCCCGGGTGAAAACGACAACGCAGGCATGTCGGGTGCCACTGTCTGCACCAGCACAGCAAGTTTTGAGCAAATATCTCCTTCCGTTCGGCCACAATGGCAAGAAGCTTGTGCATCCTCTCTGTTCGTCGCGGTCAATGGGAAAAGGCGCTTATCTGCAATCTAGGTGTTTCTGCGTGCTGCGCCCGCCCAAAGAGTGCCCGGGTGAAAACGACAACGCAGGCATGTCGGGTGCCACTGTCTGCACCAGCACAGCAAGTTTTGAGCAAATATCTCCTTCCATTCGGCCGCAATGGCAAGAAGCTTGTGCATCCTCTCTGTTCGTCGCGGTCAATGGGAAAAGGCGCTTATCTGCAATCTAGGTGTTTCTGCGTGCTGCGCCCGCCCAAAGAGTGCCCGGGTGAAAACGACAACGCAGGCATGTCGGGTGCCACTGTCTGCACCAGCACAGCAAGTTTTGAGCAAATATCTCCTTCCGTTCGGCCGCAATGGCAAGAAGCTTGTGCATCCTCTCTGTTCGTCGCGGTCAATGGGAAAAGGCGCTTATCTGCAATCTAGGTGTTTCTGCGTGCTGCGCCCGCCCAAAGAGTGCCCGGGTTAAATCGACAACGCAGGCATGTCGGGTGCCACTGTCTGCACCAGCACAGCAAGTTTTGAGCAAATATCTCCTTCCGTTCGGCCTCAATGGTAAGAAGCTTGTGCATCTTCTCTGTTCGTCGCGGTCAATGAGAAAAGGCGCTTATCTGCAATCTAGGTGTTTCTGCGTGCTGCGCCCGCCCAAAGAGTGCCCGGGTGAAAACGACAACGCAGGCATGTCGGGTGCCACTGTCTGCACCAGCACAGCAAGTTTTTAGCAAATATCTCCTTCCGTTCGGCCGCAATGGCAAGAAGCTTGTGCATCCTCTCTGTTCGTCGCGGTCAATGGGAAAAGGCGCTTATCTGCAATCTAGGTGTTTCTGCGTGCTGCGCCCGCCCAAAGAGTGCCCGGGTGAAAACGACAACGCAGGCATGTCGGGTGCCACTGTCTGCACCAGCACAGCAAATTTTGAGCAAATATCTCCTTCCGTTCGTCCGCAATGGCAAGAAGCTTGTACATCTTGTCTGTTCGTCGCGGTCAATGGGAAAAGGAGCTTATCTGCAATCTAGGTGTTTCTGCGTGCTGCGCCCGCCCAAAGAGTGCCCGGGTTAAATCGACAACGCAGGCATGTCGAGTGCCACTGTCTGCACCAGCACAGCAAGTTTTGAGCAAATATCTCCTTCCGTTCGGCCGCAATGGCAAGAAGCTTGTGCATCTTCTATGTTCGTCGCAGTCAATGGGAAAAGGCGCTTATCTGCAATCTAGGTGTTTCTGCGTGCTGCGCCCGCCCAAAGAGTGCCCGGGTGAAAACGACAACGCAGGCATGTCGGGTGCCACTGTCTGCACCAGCACAGCAAGTTTTGAGCAAATATCTCCTTCCGTTCGGCCTCAATGGTAAGAAGCTTGTGCATCTTCTCTGTTCGTCGCGGTCAATGAGAAAAGGCGCTAATCTGCAATCTAGGTGTTTCTGCGTGCTGCGCCCGCCCAAAGAGTGCCCGGGTGAAAACGACAACGCAGGCATGTCGGGTGCCACTGTCTGCACCAGCACAGCAAGTTTTGAGCAAATATCTCCTTCCGTTCGGCCGCAATGGCAAGAAGCTTGTGCATCTTCTCTGTTCGTCGCGGTCAATGGGAAAAGGCGCTTATCTGCAATCTAGGTGTTTCTGCGTGCTGCGCCCGCCCAAAGAGTGCCCGGGTGAAAACGACAACGCAGGCATGTCGGGTGCCACTGTCTGCACCAGCACAGCAATTTTTGAGCAAATATCTCCTTCCATTCGGCCGCAATGGCAAGAAGCTTGTGCATCCTCTCTGTTCGTCGCGGTCAATGGGAAAAGGCGCTTATCTGCAATCTAGGTGTTTCTGCGTGCTGCGCCCGCCCAAAGAGTGCCCGGGTTAAATCGACAACGCAGGCATGTCGGGTGCCACTGTCTGCACCAGCACAGCAAGTTTTGAGCAAATATCTCCTTCCGTTCGGCCGCAATGGCAAGAAGCTTGTACATCTTGTCTGTTCGTCGCGGTCAATGGGAAAAGGCGCTTATCTGCAATCTAGGTGTTTCTGCGTGCTGCGCCAACCCAAAGAGTGCCCGGGTGAAAACGACAACGCAGGCATGTCGGGTGCCCCTGTCTGCACCAGCACAGCAATTTTTGAGCAAATATCTCCTTCCATTCGGCCGCAATGGCAAGAAGCTTGTGCATCCTCTCTGTTCGTCGCGGTCAATGGGAAAAGGCGCTTATCTGCAATCTAGGTGTTTCTGCGTGCTGCGCCCGCCCAAAGAGTGCCCGGGTGAAAACGACAACGCAGGCATGTCGGGTGCCACTGTCTGCACCAGCACAGCAAGTTTTGAGCAAATATCTCCTTCCGTTCGGCCGCAATGGCAAGAAGCTTGTGCATCTTCTCTGTTCGTCGCGGTCAATGGGAAAAGGCGCTTATCTGCAATCTAGGTGTTTCTGCGTGCTGCGCCCGCCCAAAGAGTGCCCGGGTGAAAACGACAACGCAGGCATGTCGGGTGCCACTGTCTGCACCAGCACAGCAAGTTTTGAGCAAATATCTCCTTCCGTTCGGCCTCAATGGTAAGAAGCTTGTGCATCTTCTCTGTTCGTCGCGGTCAATGAGAAAAGGCGCTTATCTGCAATCTAGGTGTTTCTGCGTGCTGCGCCCGCCCAAAGAGTGCCCGGGTGAAAACGACAACGCAAGCATGTCGGGTGCCACTGTCTGCACCAGCACAGCAAGTTTTGAGCAAATATCTCCTTCCGTTCGGCCGCAATGGCAAGAAGCTTGTGCATCCTCTCTGTTCGTCGCGGTCAATGGGAAAAGGCGCTTATCTGCAATCTAGGTGTTTCTGCGTGCTGCGCCCGCCCAAAGAGTGCCCGGGTGAAAACGACAACGCAGGCATGTCGGGTGCCACTGTCTGCACCAGCACAGCAAGTTTTGAGCAAATATCTCCTTCCGTTCGGCCGCAATGGCAAGAAGCTTGTGCATCCTCTCTGTTCGTCGCGGTCAATGGGAAAAGGCGCTTATCTGCAATCTAGGTGTTTCTGCGTGCTGCGCCCGCCCAAAGAGTGCCCGGGTTAAATCGACAACGCAGGCATGTCGGGTGCCACTGTCTGCACCAGCACAGCAAGTTTTGAGCAAATATCTCCTTCCGTTCGGCCTCAATGGTAAGAAGCTTGTGCATCTTCTCTGTTCGTCGCGGTCAATGAGAAAAGGCGCTTATCTGCAATCTAGGTGTTTCTGCGTGCTGCGCCCGCCCAAAGAGTGCCCGGGTGAAAACGACAACGCAGGCATGTCGGGTGCCACTGTCTGCACCAGCACAGCAAGTTTTTAGCAAATATCTCCTTCCGTTCGGCCGCAATGGCAAGAAGCTTGTGCATCCTCTCTGTTCTTCGCGGTCAATGGGAAAAGGCGCTTATCTGCAATCTAGGTGTTTCTGCGTGCTGCGCCCGCCCAAAGAGTGCCCGGGTGAAAACGACAACGCAGGCATGTCGGGTGCCACTGTCTGCACCAGCACAGCAAATTTTGAGCAAATATCTCCTTCCGTTCGGCCGCAATGGCAAGAAGCTTGTACATCTTGTCTGTTCGTCGCGGTCAATGGGAAAAGGCGCTTATCTGCAATCTAGGTGTTTCTGCGTGCTGCGCCCGCCCAAAGAGTGCCCGGGTGAAAACGACAACGCAGGCATGTCGGGTGCCCCTGTCTGCACCAGCACAGCAATTTTTGAGCAAATATCTCCTTCCATTCGGCCGCAATGGCAAGAAGCTTGTGCATCCTCTCTGTTCGTCGCGGTCAATGGGAAAAGGCGCTTATCTGCAATCTAGGTGTTTCTGCGTGCTGCGCCCGCCCAAAGAGTGCCCGGGTGAAAACGACAACGCAGGCATGTCGGGTGCCACTGTCTGCACCAGCACAGCAAGTTTTGAGCAAATATCTCCTTCCGTTCGGCCGCAATGGCAAGAAGCTTGTGCATCCTCTCTGTTCGTCGCGGTCAATGGGAAAAGGCGCTTATCTGCAATCTAGGTGTTTCTGCGTGCTGCGCCCGCCCAAAGAGTGCCCGGGTTAAATCGACAACGCAGGCATGTCGGGTGCCACTGTCTGCACCAGCACAGCAAGTTTTGAGCAAATATCTCCTTCCGTTCGGCCTCAATGGTAAGAAGCTTGTGCATCTTCTCTGTTCGTCGCGGTCAATGAGAAAAGGCGCTTATCTGCAATCTAGGTGTTTCTGCGTGCTGCGCCCGCCCAAAGAGTGCCCGGGTGAAAACGACAACGCAGGCATGTCGGGTGCCACTGTCTGCACCAGCACAGCAAGTTTTTAGCAAATATCTCCTTCCGTTCGGCCGCAATGGCAAGAAGCTTGTGCATCCTCTCTGTTCGTCGCGGTCAATGGGAAAAGGCGCTTATCTGCAATCTAGGTGTTTCTGCGTGCTGCGCCCGCCCAAAGAGTGCCCGGGTGAAAACGACAACGCAGGCATGTCGGGTGCCACTGTCTGCACCAGCACAGCAAATTTTGAGCAAATATCTCCTTCCGTTCGGCCGCAATGGCAAGAAGCTTGTACATCTTGTCTGTTCGTCGCGGTCAATGGGAAAAGGCGCTTATCTGCAATCTAGGTGTTTCTGCGTGCTGCGCCCGCCCAAAGAGTGCCCGGGTGAAAACGACAACGCAGGCATGTCGGGTGCCCCTGTCTGCACCAGCACAGCAATTTTTGAGCAAATATCTCCTTCCATTCGGCCGCAATGGCAAGAAGCTTGTGCATCCTCTCTGTTCGTCGCGGTCAATGGGAAAAGGCGCTTATCTGCAATCTAGGTGTTTCTGCGTGCTGCGCCCGCCCAAAGAGTGCCCGGGTGAAAACGACAACGCAGGCATGTCGGGTGCCACTGTCTGCACCAGCACAGCAAGTTTTGAGCAAATATCTCCTTCCGTTCGGCCGCAATGGCAAGAAGCTTGTGCATCTTCTCTGTTCGTCGCGGTCAATGGGAAAAGGCGCTTATCTGCAATCTAGGTGTTTCTGCGTGCTGCGCCCGCCCAAAGAGTGCCCGGGTGAAAACGACAACGCAGGCATGTCGGGTGCCACTGTCTGCACCAGCACAGCAAGTTTTGAGCAAATATCTCCTTCCGTTCGGCCTCAATGGTAAGAAGCTTGTGCATCTTCTCTGTTCGTCGCGGTCAATGAGAAAAGGCGCTTATCTGCAATCTAGGTGTTTCTGCGTGCTGCGCCCGCCCAAAGAGTGCCCGGGTGAAAACGACAACGCAAGCATGTCGGGTGCCACTGTCTGCACCAGCACAGCAAGTTTTGAGCAAATATCTCCTTCCGTTCGGCCGCAATGGCAAGAAGCTTGTGCATCCTCTCTGTTCGTCGCGGTCAATGGGAAAAGGCGCTTATCTGCAATCTAGGTGTTTCTGCGTGCTGCGCCCGCCCAAAGAGTGCCCGGGTGAAAACGACAACGCAGGCATGTCGGGTGCCACTGTCTGCACCAGCACAGCAAGTTTTGAGCAAATATCTCCTTCCGTTCGGCCGCAATGGCAAGAAGCTTGTGCATCCTCTCTGTTCGTCGCGGTCAATGGGAAAAGGCGCTTATCTGCAATCTAGGTGTTTCTGCGTGCTGCGCCCGCCCAAAGAGTGCCCGGGTTAAATCGACAACGCAGGCATGTCGGGTGCCACTGTCTGCACCAGCACAGCAAGTTTTGAGCAAATATCTCCTTCCGTTCGGCCTCAATGGTAAGAAGCTTGTGCATCTTCTCTGTTCGTCGCGGTCAATGAGAAAAGGCGCTTATCTGCAATCTAGGTGTTTCTGCGTGCTGCGCCCGCCCAAAGAGTGCCCGGGTGAAAACGACAACGCAGGCATGTCGGGTGCCACTGTCTGCACCAGCACAGCAAGTTTTTAGCAAATATCTCCTTCCGTTCGGCCGCAATGGCAAGAAGCTTGTGCATCCTCTCTGTTCTTCGCGGTCAATGGGAAAAGGCGCTTATCTGCAATCTAGGTGTTTCTGCGTGCTGCGCCCGCCCAAAGAGTGCCCGGGTGAAAACGACAACGCAGGCATGTCGGGTGCCACTGTCTGCACCAGCACAGCAAATTTTGAGCAAATATCTCCTTCCGTTCGGCCGCAATGGCAAGAAGCTTGTACATCTTGTCTGTTCGTCGCGGTCAATGGGAAAAGGCGCTTATCTGCAATCTAGGTGTTTCTGCGTGCTGCGCCCGCCCAAAGAGTGCCCGGGTGAAAACGACAACGCAGGCATGTCGGGTGCCCCTGTCTGCACCAGCACAGCAATTTTTGAGCAAATATCTCCTTCCATTCGGCCGCAATGGCAAGAAGCTTGTGCATCCTCTCTGTTCGTCGCGGTCAATGGGAAAAGGCGCTTATCTGCAATCTAGGTGTTTCTGCGTGCTGCGCCCGCCCAAAGAGTGCCCGGGTGAAAACGACAACGCAGGCATGTCGGGTGCCACTGTCTGCACCAGCACAGCAAGTTTTGAGCAAATATCTCCTTCCGTTCGGCCGCAATGGCAAGAAGCTTGTGCATCCTCTCTGTTCGTCGCGGTCAATGGGAAAAGGCGCTTATCTGCAATCTAGGTGTTTCTGCGTGCTGCGCCCGCCCAAAGAGTGCCCGGGTTAAATCGACAACGCAGGCATGTCGGGTGCCACTGTCTGCACCAGCACAGCAAGTTTTGAGCAAATATCTCCTTCCGTTCGGCCTCAATGGTAAGAAGCTTGTGCATCTTCTCTGTTCGTCGCGGTCAATGAGAAAAGGCGCTTATCTGCAATCTAGGTGTTTCTGCGTGCTGCGCCCGCCCAAAGAGTGCCCGGGTGAAAACGACAACGCAGGCATGTCGGGTGCCACTGTCTGCACCAGCACAGCAAGTTTTTAGCAAATATCTCCTTCCGTTCGGCCGCAATGGCAAGAAGCTTGTGCATCCTCTCTGTTCGTCGCGGTCAATGGGAAAAGGCGCTTATCTGCAATCTAGGTGTTTCTGCGTGCTGCGCCCGCCCAAAGAGTGCCCGGGTGAAAACGACAACGCAGGCATGTCGGGTGCCACTGTCTGCACCAGCACAGCAAATTTTGAGCAAATATCTCCTTCCGTTCGGCCGCAATGGCAAGAAGCTTGTACATCTTGTCTGTTCGTCGCGGTCAATGGGAAAAGGCGCTTATCTGCAATCTAGGTGTTTCTGCGTGCTGCGCCCGCCCAAAGAGTGCCCGGGTGAAAACGACAACGCAGGCATGTCGGGTGCCCCTGTCTGCACCAGCACAGCAATTTTTGAGCAAATATCTCCTTCCATTCGGCCGCAATGGCAAGAAGCTTGTGCATCCTCTCTGTTCGTCGCGGTCAATGGGAAAAGGCGCTTATCTGCAATCTAGGTGTTTCTGCGTGCTGCGCCCGCCCAAAGAGTGCCCGGGTGAAAACGACAACGCAGGCATGTCGGGTGCCACTGTCTGCACCAGCACAGCAAGTTTTGAGCAAATATCTCCTTCCGTTCGGCCGCAATGGCAAGAAGCTTGTGCATCCTCTCTGTTCGTCGCGGTCAATGGGAAAAGGCGCTTATCTGCAATCTAGGTGTTTCTGCGTGCTGCGCCCGCCCAAAGAGTGCCCGGGTGAAAACGACAACGCAGGCATGTCGGGTGCCACTGTCTGCACCAGCACAGCAAGTTTTGAGCAAATATCTCCTTCCGTTCGGCCGCAATGGCAAGAAGCTTGTGCATCCTCTCTGTTCGTCGCGGTCAATGGGAAAAGGCGCTTATCTGCAATCTAGGTGTTTCTGCGTGCTGCGCCCGCCCAAAGAGTGCCCGGGTGAAAACGACAACGCAGGCATGTCGGGTGCCACTGTCTGCACCAGCACAGCAAGTTTTGAGCAAATATCTCCTTCCGTTCGGCCGCAATGGCAAGAAGCTTGTGCATCTTCTCTGTTCGTCGCGGTCAATGGGAAAAGGCGCTTATCTGCAATCTAGGTGTTTCTGCGAGCTGCGCCCGCCCAAAGAGTGCCCGGGTGAAAACGACAACGCAGGCATGTTGGGTGCCACTGTCTGCACCAGCACAGCAAGTTTTGAGCAAATATCTCCTTCCGTTCGGCCGCAATGGCAAGAAGCTTGTGCATCTTCTCTGTTCGTCGCGGTCAATGGGAAAAGGCGCTTATCTGCAATCTAGGTGTTTCTGCGTGCTGCGCCCGCCCAAAGAGTGCCCGGGTTAAATCGACAACGCAGGCATGTCGGGTGCCACTGTCTGCACCAGCACAGCAAGTTTTGAGCAAATATCTCCTTCCGTTCGGCCTCAATGGTAAGAAGCTTGTGCATCTTCTCTGTTCGTCGCGGTCAATGAGAAAAGGCGCTTATCTGCAATCTAGGTGTTTCTGCGTTCTGCGCCCGCCCAAAGAGTGCCCGGGTGAAAACGACAACGCAGGCATGTCGGGTGCCACTGTCTGCACCAGCACAGCAAGTTTTGAGCAAATATCTCCTTCCGTTCGGCCGCAATGGCAAGAAGCTTGTGCATCCTCTCTGTTCGTCGCGGTCAATGGGAAAAGGCGCTTATCTGCAATCTAGGTGTTTCTGCGTGCTGCGCCCGCCCAAAGAGTGCCCGGGTGAAAACGACAACGCAGGCATGTCGGGTGCCACTGTCTGCACCAGCACAGCAAGTTTTGAGCAAATATCTCCTTCCGTTCGGCCGCAATGGCAAGAAGCTTGTGCATCTTGTCTGTTCGTCGCGGTCAATGGGAAAAGGCGCTTATCTGCAATCTAGGTGTTTCTGCGTGCTGCGCCCGCCCAAAGAGTGCCCTGGTGAAAACGACAACGCAGGCATGTCGGGTGCCCCTGTCTGCACCAGCACAGCAATTTTTGAGCAAATATCTCCTTCCATTCGGCCGCAATGGCAAGAAGCTTGTGCATCTTCTCTGTTCGTCGCGGTCAATGGGAAAAGGCGCTTATCTGCAATCTAGGTGTTTCTGCGTGCTGCGCCCGCCCAAAGAGTGCCCGGGTGAAAACGACAACGCAGGCATGTCGGGTGCCACTGTCTGCACCAGCACAGCAAGTTTTGAGCAAATATCTCCTTCCGTTCGGCCTCAATGGTAAGAAGCTTGAGCATCTTCTCTGTTCGTCGCGGTCAATGAGAAAAGGCGCTTATCTGCAATCTAGGTGTTTCTGCGTGCTGCGCCCGCCCAAAGAGTGCCCGGGTGAAAACGACAACGCAGGCATGTCGGGTGCCACTGTCTGCACCAGCACAGCAAGTTTTGAGCAAATATCTCCTTCCGTTCGGCTGCAATGGCAAGAAGCTTGTGCATCCTCTCTGTTCGTCGCGGTCAATGGGAAAAGGCGCTTATCTGCAATCTAGGTGTTTCTGCGTGCTGCGCCCGCCCAAAGAGTGCCCGGGTGAAAACGACAACGCAGGCATGTCGGGTGCCACTGTCTGCACCAGCACAGCAAGTTTTGAGCAAATATCTCCTTCCGTTCGGCCGCAATGGCAAGAAGCTTGTGCATCCTCTCTGTTCGTCGCGGTCAATGGGAAAAGGCGCTTATCTGCAATCTAGGTGTTTCTGCGTGCTGCGCCCGCCCAAAGAGTGCCCGGGTGAAAACGACAACGCAGGCATGTCGGGTGCCACTGTCTGCACCAGCACAGCAAGTTTTGAGCAAATATCTCCTTCCGTTCGGCCTCAATGGTAAGAAGCTTGTGCATCTTCTCTGTTCGTCGCGGTCAATGAGAAAAGGCGCTTATCTGCAATCTAGGTGTTTCTGCGTGCTGCGCCCGCCCAAAGAGTGCCCGGGTGAAAACGACAACGCAGGCATGTCGGGTGCCACTGTCTGCACCAGCACAGCAAGTTTTGAGCAAATATCTCCTTCCGTTCGGCCGCAATGGCAAGAAGCTTGTGCATCCTCTCTGTTCGTCGCGGTCAATGGGAAAAGGCGCTTATCTGCAATCTAGGTGTTTCTGCGTGCTGCGCCCGCCCAAAGAGTGCCCGGGTGAAAACGACAACGCAGGCATGTCGGGTGCCACTGTCTGCACCAGCAGAGCAAGTTTTGAGCAAATATCTCCTTCCGTTCGGCCGCAATGGCAAGAAGCTTGTGCATCTTGTCTGTTCGTCGCGGTCAATGGGAAAAGGCGCTTATCTGCAATCTAGGTGTTTCTGCGTGCTGCGCCCGCCCAAAGAGTGCCCGGGTGAAAACGACAACGCAGGCATGTCGGGTGCCCCTGTCTGCACCAGCACAGCAATTTTTGAGCAAATATCTCCTTCCATTCGGCCGCAATGGCAAGAAGCTTGTGCATCCTCTCTGTTCGTCGCGGTCAATGGGAAAAGGCGCTTATCTGCAATCTAGGTGTTTCTGCGTGATGCGCCCGCCCAAAGAGTGCCCGAGTGAAAACGACAACGCAGGCATGTCGGGTGCCACTGTCTGCACCAGCACAGCAAGTTTTGAGCAAATATCTCCTTCCGTTCGGCCGCAATGGCAAGAAGCTTGTACATCTTGTCTGTTCGTCGCGGTCAATGGGAAAAGGCGCTTATCTGCAATCTAGGTGTTTCTGCGTGCTGCGCCCGCCCAAAGAGTGCCCGGGTTAAATCGACAACGCAGGCATGTCGGGTGCCACTGTCTGCACCAGCACAGCAAGTTTTGAGCAAATATCTCCTTCCGTTCGGCCTCAATGGTAAGAAGCTTGTGCATCTTCTCTGTTCGTCGCGGTCAATGAGAAAAGGCGCTTATCTGCAATCTAGGTGTTTCTGCGTGCTGCGCCCGCCCAAAGAGTGCCCGGGTGAAAACGACAACGCAGGCATGTCGGGTGCCACTGTCTGCACCAGCACAGCAAGTTTTGAGCAAATATCTCCTTCCGTTCGGCCGCAATGGCAAGAAGCTTGTGCATCTTCTCTGTTCGTCGCGGTCAATGGGAAAAGGCGCTTATCTGCAATCTAGGTGTTTCTGCGTGCTGCGCCCGCCAAAAGAGTGCCCGGGTTAAATCGACAACGCAGGCATGTCGGGTGCCACTGTCTGCACCAGCACAGCAAGTTTTGAGCAAATATCTCCTTCCGTTCGGCCTCAATGGTAAGAAGCTTGTGCATCTTCTCTGTTCGTCGCGGTCAATGAGAAAAGGCGCTTATCTGCAATCTAGGTGTTTCTGCGTGCTGCGCCCGCCCAAAGAGTGCCCGGGTGAAAACGACAACGCAGGCATGTCGGGTGCCACTGTCTGCACCAGCACAGCAAGTTTTGAGCAAATATCTAATTCCGTTCGGCCGCAATGGCAAGAAGCTTGTGCATCTTGTCTGTTCGTCGCGGTCAATGGGAAAAGGCGCTTATCTGCAATCCAGGTGTTTCTGCGTGCTGCGCCCGCCCAAAGAGTGCCCTGGTGAAAACGACAACGCAGGCATGTCGGGTGCCCCTGTCTGCACCAGCACAGCAATTTTTGAGCAAATATCTCCTTCCCTTCGGCCGCAATGGCAAGAAGCTTGTGCATCCTCTCTGTTCGTCGCGGTCAATGGGAAAAGGCGCTTATCTGCAATCTAGGTGTTTCTGCGTGCTGCGCCCGCCCAAAGAGTGCCCGGGTGAAAACGACAACGCAGGCATGTCGGGTGCCACTGTCTGCACCAGCACAGCAAGTTTTTGAGCAAATATCTAATTCCGTTCGGCCGCAATGGCAAGAAGCTTGTGCATCTTCTCTGTTCGTCGCGGTCAATGGGAAAAGGCGCTTATCTGCAATCTAGGTGTTTCTGCGTGCTGCGCCCGCCCAAAGAGTGCCCGGGTGAAAACGACAACGCAGGCATGTCGGGTGCCACTGTCTGCACCAGCACAGCAAGTTTTGAGCAAATATCTCCTTCCGTTCGGCCGCAATGGCAAGAAGCTTGTGCATCTTCTCTGTTCGTCGCGGTCAATGGGTAAAGGCGCTTATCTGCAATCTATGTGTTTCTGCGTGCTGCGCCCGCCCAAAGAGTGCCCGGGTTAAATCGACAACGCAGGCATGTCGGGTGCCACTGTCTGCACCAGCACAGCAAGTTTTGAGCAAATATCTCCTTCCGTTCGGCCTCAATGGTAAGAAGCTTGTGCATCTTCTCTGTTCGTCGCGGTCAATGAGAAAAGGCGCTTATCTGCAATCTAGGTGTTTCTGCGTGCTGCGCCCGCCCAAAGAGTGCCCGGGTGAAAACGACAACGCAGGCATGTCGGGTGCCACTGTCTGCACCAGCACAGCAAGTTTTGAGCAAATATCTCCTTCCGTTCGGCCGCAATGGCAAGAAGCTTGTGCATCCTCTCTGTTCGTCGCGGTCAATGGGAAAAGGCGCTTATCTGCAATCTAGGTGTTTCTGCGTGCTGCGCCCGCCCAAAGAGTGCCCGGGTGAAAACGACAACGCAGGCATGTCGGGTGCCACTGTCTGCACCAGCACAGCAAGTTTTGAGCAAATATCTCCTTCCGTTCGGCCGCAATGGCAAGAAGCTTGTGCATCTTGTCTGTTCGTCGCGGTCAAAGGGAAAAGGCGCTTATCTGCAATCTAGGTGTTTCTGCGTGCTGCGCCCGCCCAAAGAGTGCCCGGGTGAAAACGACAACGCAGGCATGTCGGGTGCCCCTGTCTGCACCAGCACAGCAATTTTTGAGCAAATATCTCCTTCCATTCGGCCGCAATGGCAAGAAGCTTGTGCATCCTCTCTGTTCGTCGCGGTCAATGGGAAAAGGCGCTTATCTGCAATCTAGGTGTTTCTGCGTGCTGCGCCCGCCCAAAGAGTGCCCGGGTGAAAACGACAACGCAGGCATGTCGGGTGCCACTGTCTGCACCAGCACAGCAAGTTTTGAGCAAATATCTCCTTCCGTTCGGCCGCAATGGCAAGAAGCTTGTACATCTTGTCTGTTCGTCGCGGTCAATGGGAAAAGGCGCTTATCTGCAATCTAGGTGTTTCTGCTTGCTGCGCCCGCCCAAAGAGTGCCCGGGTTAAATCGACAACGCAGGCATGTCGGGTGCCACTGTCTGCACCAGCACAGCAAGTTTTGAGCAAATATCTCCTTCCGTTCGGCCGCAATGGCAAGAAGCTTGTGCATCCTCTCTGTTCGTCGCGGTCAATGGGAAAAGGCGCTTATCTGCAATCTAGGTGTTTCTGCGTGCTGCGCCCGCCCAAAGAGTGCCCGGGTGAAAACGACAACGCAGGCATGTCGGGTGCCACTGTCTGCACCAGCACAGCAAGTTTTGAGCAAATATCTCCTTCCGTTCGGCCGCAATGGCAAGAAGCTTGTACATCTTGTCTGTTCGTCGCGGTCAATGGGAAAAGGTGCTTATTTGCAATCTAGGTGTTTCTGCGTGCTGCGCCCGCCCAAAGAGTGCCCGGGTGAAAACGACAACGCAGGCATGTCGGGTGCCCCTGTCTGCACCAGCACAGCAATTTTTGAGCAAATATCTCCTTCCATTCGGCCGCAATGGCAAGAAGCTTGTGCATCCTCTCTGTTCGTCGCGGTCAATGGGAAAAGGCGCTTATCTGCAATCTAGGTGTTTCTGCGTGCTGCGCCCGCCCAAAGAGTGCCCGGGTGAAAACGACAACGCAGGCATGTCGGGTGCCACTGTCTGCACCAGCACAGCAAGTTTTGAGCAAATATCTCCTTCCGTTCGGCCGCAATGGCAAGAAGCTTGTGCATCTTCTCTGTTCGTCGCGGTCAATGGGAAAAGGCGCTTATCTGCAATCTAGGTGTTTCTGCGTGCTGCGCCCGCCCAAAGAGTGCCCGGGTGAAAACGACAACGCAGGCATGTCGGGTGCCACTGTCTGCACCAGCACAGCAAGTTTTGAGCAAATATCTCCTTCCGTTCGGCCTCAATGGTAAGAAGCTTGAGCATCTTCTCTGTTCGTCGCGGTCAATGAGAAAAGGCGCTTATCTGCAATCTAGGTGTTTCTGCGTGCTGCGCCCGCCCAAAGAGTGCCCGGGTGAAAACGACAACGCAGGCATGTCGGGTGCCACTGTCTGCACCAGCACAGCAAGTTTTGAGCAAATATCTCCTTCCGTTCGGCTGCAATGGCAAGAAGCTTGTGCATCCTCTCTGTTCGTCGCGGTCAATGGGAAAAGGCGCTTATCTGCAATCTAGGTGTTTCTGCGTGCTGCGCCCGCCCAAAGAGTGCCCGGGTGAAAACGACAACGCAGGCATGTCGGGTGCCACTGTCTGCACCAGCACAGCAAGTTTTGAGCAAATATCTCCTTCCGTTCGGCCGCAATGGCAAGAAGCTTGTGCATCCTCTCTGTTCGTCGCGGTCAATGGGAAAAGGCGCTTATCTGCAATCTAGGTGTTTCTGCGTGCTGCGCCCGCCCAAAGAGTGCCCGGGTGAAAACGACAACGCAGGCATGTCGGGTGCCACTGTCTGCACCAGCACAGCAAGTTTTGAGCAAATATCTCCTTCCGTTCGGCCTCAATGGTAAGAAGCTTGTGCATCTTCTCTGTTCGTCGCGGTCAATGAGAAAAGGCGCTTATCTGCAATCTAGGTGTTTCTGCGTGCTGCGCCCGCCCAAAGAGTGCCCGGGTGAAAACGACAACGCAGGCATGTCGGGTGCCACTGTCTGCACCAGCACAGCAAGTTTTGAGCAAATATCTCCTTCCGTTCGGCCGCAATGGCAAGAAGCTTGTGCATCCTCTCTGTTCGTCGCGGTCAATGGGAAAAGGCGCTTATCTGCAATCTAGGTGTTTCTGCGTGCTGCGCCCGCCCAAAGAGTGCCCGGGTGAAAACGACAACGCAGGCATGTCGGGTGCCACTGTCTGCACCAGCACAGCAAGTTTTGAGCAAATATCTCCTTCCGTTCGGCCGCAATGGCAAGAAGCTTGTGCATCTTGTCTGTTCGTCGCGGTCAATGGGAAAAGGCGCTTATCTGCAATCTAGGTGTTTCTGCGTGCTGCGCCCGCCCAAAGAGTGCCCGGGTGAAAACGACAACGCAGGCATGTCGGGTGCCCCTGTCTGCACCAGCACAGCAATTTTTGAGCAAATATCTCCTTCCATTCGGCCGCAATGGCAAGAAGCTTGTGCATCCTCTCTGTTCGTCGCGGTCAATGGGAAAAGGCGCTTATCTGCAATCTAGGTGTTTCTGCGTGATGCGCCCGCCCAAAGAGTGCCCGAGTGAAAACGACAACGCAGGCATGTCGGGTGCCACTGTCTGCACCAGCACAGCAAGTTTTGAGCAAATATCTCCTTCCGTTCGGCCGCAATGGCAAGAAGCTTGTACATCTTGTCTGTTCGTCGCGGTCAATGGGAAAAGGCGCTTATCTGCAATCTAGGTGTTTCTGCGTGCTGCGCCCGCCCAAAGAGTGCCCGGGTTAAATCGACAACGCAGGCATGTCGGGTGCCACTGTCTGCACCAGCACAGCAAGTTTTGAGCAAATATCTCCTTCCGTTCGGCCTCAATGGTAAGAAGCTTGTGCATCTTCTCTGTTCGTCGCGGTCAATGAGAAAAGGCGCTTATCTGCAATCTAGGTGTTTCTGCGTGCTGCGCCCGCCCAAAGAGTGCCCGGGTGAAAACGACAACGCAGGCATGTCGGGTGCCACTGTCTGCACCAGCACAGCAAGTTTTGAGCAAATATCTCCTTCCGTTCGGCCGCAATGGCAAGAAGCTTGTGCATCTTCTCTGTTCGTCGCGGTCAATGGGAAAAGGCGCTTATCTGCAATCTAGGTGTTTCTGCGTGCTGCGCCCGCCAAAAGAGTGCCCGGGTTAAATCGACAACGCAGGCATGTCGGGTGCCACTGTCTGCACCAGCACAGCAAGTTTTGAGCAAATATCTCCTTCCGTTCGGCCTCAATGGTAAGAAGCTTGTGCATCTTCTCTGTTCGTCGCGGTCAATGAGAAAAGGCGCTTATCTGCAATCTAGGTGTTTCTGCGTGCTGCGCCCGCCCAAAGAGTGCCCGGGTGAAAACGACAACGCAGGCATGTCGGGTGCCACTGTCTGCACCAGCACAGCAAGTTTTGAGCAAATATCTCCTTCCGTTCGGCCACAATGGCAAGAAGCTTGTGCATCCTCTCTGTTCGTCGCGGTCAATGGGAAAAGGCGCTTATCTGCAATCTAGGTGTTTCTGCGTGCTGCGCCCGCCCAAAGAGTGCCCGGGTGAAAACGACAACGCAGGCATGTCGGGTGCCACTGTCTGCACCAGCACAGCAAGTTTTGAGCAAATATCTCCTTCCATTCGGCCGCAATGGCAAGAAGCTTGTGCATCCTCTCTGTTCGTCGCGGTCAATGGGAAAAGGCGCTTATCTGCAATCTAGGTGTTTCTGCGTGCTGCGCCCGCCCAAAGAGTGCCCGGGTGAAAACGACAACGCAGGCATGTCGGGTGCCACTGTCTGCACCAGCACAGCAAGTTTTGAGCAAATATCTCCTTCCGTTCGGCCGCAATGGCAAGAAGCTTGTGCATCCTCTCTGTTCGTCGCGGTCAATGGGAAAAGGCGCTTATCTGCAATCTAGGTGTTTCTGCGTGCTGCGCCCGCCCAAAGAGTGCCCGGGTTAAATCGACAACGCAGGCATGTCGGGTGCCACTGTCTGCACCAGCACAGCAAGTTTTGAGCAAATATCTCCTTCCGTTCGGCCTCAATGGTAAGAAGCTTGTGCATCTTCTCTGTTCGTCGCGGTCAATGAGAAAAGGCGCTTATCTGCAATCTAGGTGTTTCTGCGTGCTGCGCCCGCCCAAAGAGTGCCCGGGTGAAAACGACAACGCAGGCATGTCGGGTGCCACTGTCTGCACCAGCACAGCAAGTTTTTAGCAAATATCTCCTTCCGTTCGGCCGCAATGGCAAGAAGCTTGTGCATCCTCTCTGTTCGTCGCGGTCAATGGGAAAAGGCGCTTATCTGCAATCTAGGTGTTTCTGCGTGCTGCGCCCGCCCAAAGAGTGCCCGGGTGAAAACGACAACGCAGGCATGTCGGGTGCCACTGTCTGCACCAGCACAGCAAATTTTGAGCAAATATCTCCTTCCGTTCGTCCGCAATGGCAAGAAGCTTGTACATCTTGTCTGTTCGTCGCGGTCAATGGGAAAAGGAGCTTATCTGCAATCTAGGTGTTTCTGCGTGCTGCGCCCGCCCAAAGAGTGCCCGGGTTAAATCGACAACGCAGGCATGTCGAGTGCCACTGTCTGCACCAGCACAGCAAGTTTTGAGCAAATATCTCCTTCCGTTCGGCCGCAATGGCAAGAAGCTTGTGCATCTTCTATGTTCGTCGCAGTCAATGGGAAAAGGCGCTTATCTGCAATCTAGGTGTTTCTGCGTGCTGCGCCCGCCCAAAGAGTGCCCGGGTGAAAACGACAACGCAGGCATGTCGGGTGCCACTGTCTGCACCAGCACAGCAAGTTTTGAGCAAATATCTCCTTCCGTTCGGCCTCAATGGTAAGAAGCTTGTGCATCTTCTCTGTTCGTCGCGGTCAATGAGAAAAGGCGCTAATCTGCAATCTAGGTGTTTCTGCGTGCTGCGCCCGCCCAAAGAGTGCCCGGGTGAAAACGACAACGCAGGCATGTCGGGTGCCACTGTCTGCACCAGCACAGCAAGTTTTGAGCAAATATCTCCTTCCGTTCGGCCGCAATGGCAAGAAGCTTGTGCATCTTCTCTGTTCGTCGCGGTCAATGGGAAAAGGCGCTTATCTGCAATCTAGGTGTTTCTGCGTGCTGCGCCCGCCCAAAGAGTGCCCGGGTGAAAACGACAACGCAGGCATGTCGGGTGCCACTGTCTGCACCAGCACAGCAATTTTTGAGCAAATATCTCCTTCCATTCGGCCGCAATGGCAAGAAGCTTGTGCATCCTCTCTGTTCGTCGCGGTCAATGGGAAAAGGCGCTTATCTGCAATCTAGGTGTTTCTGCGTGCTGCGCCCGCCCAAAGAGTGCCCGGGTTAAATCGACAACGCAGGCATGTCGGGTGCCACTGTCTGCACCAGCACAGCAAGTTTTGAGCAAATATCTCCTTCCGTTCGGCCGCAATGGCAAGAAGCTTGTACATCTTGTCTGTTCGTCGCGGTCAATGGGAAAAGGCGCTTATCTGCAATCTAGGTGTTTCTGCGTGCTGCGCCAACCCAAAGAGTGCCCGGGTGAAAACGACAACGCAGGCATGTCGGGTGCCCCTGTCTGCACCAGCACAGCAATTTTTGAGCAAATATCTCCTTCCATTCGGCCGCAATGGCAAGAAGCTTGTGCATCCTCTCTGTTCGTCGCGGTCAATGGGAAAAGGCGCTTATCTGCAATCTAGGTGTTTCTGCGTGCTGCGCCCGCCCAAAGAGTGCCCGGGTGAAAACGACAACGCAGGCATGTCGGGTGCCACTGTCTGCACCAGCACAGCAAGTTTTGAGCAAATATCTCCTTCCGTTCGGCCGCAATGGCAAGAAGCTTGTGCATCTTCTCTGTTCGTCGCGGTCAATGGGAAAAGGCGCTTATCTGCAATCTAGGTGTTTCTGCGTGCTGCGCCCGCCCAAAGAGTGCCCGGGTGAAAACGACAACGCAGGCATGTCGGGTGCCACTGTCTGCACCAGCACAGCAAGTTTTGAGCAAATATCTCCTTCCGTTCGGCCTCAATGGTAAGAAGCTTGTGCATCTTCTCTGTTCGTCGCGGTCAATGAGAAAAGGCGCTTATCTGCAATCTAGGTGTTTCTGCGTGCTGCGCCCGCCCAAAGAGTGCCCGGGTGAAAACGACAACGCAAGCATGTCGGGTGCCACTGTCTGCACCAGCACAGCAAGTTTTGAGCAAATATCTCCTTCCGTTCGGCCGCAATGGCAAGAAGCTTGTGCATCCTCTCTGTTCGTCGCGGTCAATGGGAAAAGGCGCTTATCTGCAATCTAGGTGTTTCTGCGTGCTGCGCCCGCCCAAAGAGTGCCCGGGTGAAAACGACAACGCAGGCATGTCGGGTGCCACTGTCTGCACCAGCACAGCAAGTTTTGAGCAAATATCTCCTTCCGTTCGGCCGCAATGGCAAGAAGCTTGTGCATCCTCTCTGTTCGTCGCGGTCAATGGGAAAAGGCGCTTATCTGCAATCTAGGTGTTTCTGCGTGCTGCGCCCGCCCAAAGAGTGCCCGGGTTAAATCGACAACGCAGGCATGTCGGGTGCCACTGTCTGCACCAGCACAGCAAGTTTTGAGCAAATATCTCCTTCCGTTCGGCCTCAATGGTAAGAAGCTTGTGCATCTTCTCTGTTCGTCGCGGTCAATGAGAAAAGGCGCTTATCTGCAATCTAGGTGTTTCTGCGTGCTGCGCCCGCCCAAAGAGTGCCCGGGTGAAAACGACAACGCAGGCATGTCGGGTGCCACTGTCTGCACCAGCACAGCAAGTTTTTAGCAAATATCTCCTTCCGTTCGGCCGCAATGGCAAGAAGCTTGTGCATCCTCTCTGTTCTTCGCGGTCAATGGGAAAAGGCGCTTATCTGCAATCTAGGTGTTTCTGCGTGCTGCGCCCGCCCAAAGAGTGCCCGGGTGAAAACGACAACGCAGGCATGTCGGGTGCCACTGTCTGCACCAGCACAGCAAATTTTGAGCAAATATCTCCTTCCGTTCGGCCGCAATGGCAAGAAGCTTGTACATCTTGTCTGTTCGTCGCGGTCAATGGGAAAAGGCGCTTATCTGCAATCTAGGTGTTTCTGCGTGCTGCGCCCGCCCAAAGAGTGCCCGGGTGAAAACGACAACGCAGGCATGTCGGGTGCCCCTGTCTGCACCAGCACAGCAATTTTTGAGCAAATATCTCCTTCCATTCGGCCGCAATGGCAAGAAGCTTGTGCATCCTCTCTGTTCGTCGCGGTCAATGGGAAAAGGCGCTTATCTGCAATCTAGGTGTTTCTGCGTGCTGCGCCCGCCCAAAGAGTGCCCGGGTGAAAACGACAACGCAGGCATGTCGGGTGCCACTGTCTGCACCAGCACAGCAAGTTTTGAGCAAATATCTCCTTCCGTTCGGCCGCAATGGCAAGAAGCTTGTGCATCCTCTCTGTTCGTCGCGGTCAATGGGAAAAGGCGCTTATCTGCAATCTAGGTGTTTCTGCGTGCTGCGCCCGCCCAAAGAGTGCCCGGGTTAAATCGACAACGCAGGCATGTCGGGTGCCACTGTCTGCACCAGCACAGCAAGTTTTGAGCAAATATCTCCTTCCGTTCGGCCTCAATGGTAAGAAGCTTGTGCATCTTCTCTGTTCGTCGCGGTCAATGAGAAAAGGCGCTTATCTGCAATCTAGGTGTTTCTGCGTACTGCGCCCGCCCAAAGAGTGCCCGGGTGAAAACGACAACGCAGGCATGTCGGGTGCCACTGTCTGCACCAGCACAGCAAGTTTTTAGCAAATATCTCCTTCCGTTCGGCCGCAATGGCAAGAAGCTTGTGCATCCTCTCTGTTCGTCGCGGTCAATGGGAAAAGGCGCTTATCTGCAATCTAGGTGTTTCTGCGTGCTGCGCCCGCCCAAAGAGTGCCCGGGTGAAAACGACAACGCAGGCATGTCGGGTGCCACTGTCTGCACCAGCACAGCAAATTTTGAGCAAATATCTCCTTCCGTTCGGCCGCAATGGCAAGAAGCTTGTACATCTTGTCTGTTCGTCGCGGTCAATGGGAAAAGGCGCTTATCTGCAATCTAGGTGTTTCTGCGTGCTGCGCCCGCCCAAAGAGTGCCCGGGTGAAAACGACAACGCAGGCATGTCGGGTGCCCCTGTCTGCACCAGCACAGCAATTTTTGAGCAAATATCTCCTTCCATTCGGCCGCAATGGCAAGAAGCTTGTGCATCCTCTCTGTTCGTCGCGGTCAATGGGAAAAGGCGCTTATCTGCAATCTAGGTGTTTCTGCGTGCTGCGCCCGCCCAAAGAGTGCCCGGGTGAAAACGACAACGCAGGCATGTCGGGTGCCACTGTCTGCACCAGCACAGCAAGTTTTGAGCAAATATCTCCTTCCGTTCGGCCGCAATGGCAAGAAGCTTGTGCATCCTCTCTGTTCGTCGCGGTCAATGGGAAAAGGCGCTTATCTGCAATCTAGGTGTTTCTGCGTGCTGCGCCCGCCCAAAGAGTGCCCGGGTGAAAACGACAACGCAGGCATGTCGGGTGCCACTGTCTGCACCAGCACAGCAAGTTTTGAGCAAATATCTCCTTCCGTTCGGCCGCAATGGCAAGAAGCTTGTGCATCCTCTCTGTTCGTCGCGGTCAATGGGAAAAGGCGCTTATCTGCAATCTAGGTGTTTCTGCGTGCTGCGCCCGCCCAAAGAGTGCCCGGGTGAAAACGACAACGCAGGCATGTCGGGTGCCACTGTCTGCACCAGCACAGCAAGTTTTGAGCAAATATCTCCTTCCGTTCGGCCGCAATGGCAAGAAGCTTGTGCATCTTCTCTGTTCGTCGCGGTCAATGGGAAAAGGCGCTTATCTGCAATCTAGGTGTTTCTGCGAGCTGCGCCCGCCCAAAGAGTGCCCGGGTGAAAACGACAACGCAGGCATGTTGGGTGCCACTGTCTGCACCAGCACAGCAAGTTTTGAGCAAATATCTCCTTCCGTTCGGCCGCAATGGCAAGAAGCTTGTGCATCTTCTCTGTTCGTCGCGGTCAATGGGAAAAGGCGCTTATCTGCAATCTAGGTGTTTCTGCGTGCTGCGCCCGCCCAAAGAGTGCCCGGGTTAAATCGACAACGCAGGCATGTCGGGTGCCACTGTCTGCACCAGCACAGCAAGTTTTGAGCAAATATCTCCTTCCGTTCGGCCTCAATGGTAAGAAGCTTGTGCATCTTCTCTGTTCGTCGCGGTCAATGAGAAAAGGCGCTTATCTGCAATCTAGGTGTTTCTGCGTTCTGCGCCCGCCCAAAGAGTGCCCGGGTGAAAACGACAACGCAGGCATGTCGGGTGCCACTGTCTGCACCAGCACAGCAAGTTTTGAGCAAATATCTCCTTCCGTTCGGCCGCAATGGCAAGAAGCTTGTGCATCCTCTCTGTTCGTCGCGGTCAATGGGAAAAGGCGCTTATCTGCAATCTAGGTGTTTCTGCGTGCTGCGCCCGCCCAAAGAGTGCCCGGGTGAAAACGACAACGCAGGCATGTCGGGTGCCACTGTCTGCACCAGCACAGCAAGTTTTGAGCAAATATCTCCTTCCGTTCGGCCGCAATGGCAAGAAGCTTGTGCATCTTGTCTGTTCGTCGCGGTCAATGGGAAAAGGCGCTTATCTGCAATCTAGGTGTTTCTGCGTGCTGCGCCCGCCCAAAGAGTGCCCTGGTGAAAACGACAACGCAGGCATGTCGGGTGCCCCTGTCTGCACCAGCACAGCAATTTTTGAGCAAATATCTCCTTCCATTCGGCCGCAATGGCAAGAAGCTTGTGCATCTTCTCTGTTCGTCGCGGTCAATGGGAAAAGGCGCTTATCTGCAATCTAGGTGTTTCTGCGTGCTGCGCCCGCCCAAAGAGTGCCCGGGTGAAAACGACAACGCAGGCATGTCGGGTGCCACTGTCTGCACCAGCACAGCAAGTTTTGAGCAAATATCTCCTTCCGTTCGGCCTCAATGGTAAGAAGCTTGAGCATCTTCTCTGTTCGTCGCGGTCAATGAGAAAAGGCGCTTATCTGCAATCTAGGTGTTTCTGCGTGCTGCGCCCGCCCAAAGAGTGCCCGGGTGAAAACGACAACGCAGGCATGTCGGGTGCCACTGTCTGCACCAGCACAGCAAGTTTTGAGCAAATATCTCCTTCCGTTCGGCTGCAATGGCAAGAAGCTTGTGCATCCTCTCTGTTCGTCGCGGTCAATGGGAAAAGGCGCTTATCTGCAATCTAGGTGTTTCTGCGTGCTGCGCCCGCCCAAAGAGTGCCCGGGTGAAAACGACAACGCAGGCATGTCGGGTGCCACTGTCTGCACCAGCACAGCAAGTTTTGAGCAAATATCTCCTTCCGTTCGGCCGCAATGGCAAGAAGCTTGTGCATCCTCTCTGTTCGTCGCGGTCAATGGGAAAAGGCGCTTATCTGCAATCTAGGTGTTTCTGCGTGCTGCGCCCGCCCAAAGAGTGCCCGGGTGAAAACGACAACGCAGGCATGTCGGGTGCCACTGTCTGCACCAGCACAGCAAGTTTTGAGCAAATATCTCCTTCCGTTCGGCCTCAATGGTAAGAAGCTTGTGCATCTTCTCTGTTCGTCGCGGTCAATGAGAAAAGGCGCTTATCTGCAATCTAGGTGTTTCTGCGTGCTGCGCCCGCCCAAAGAGTGCCCGGGTGAAAACGACAACGCAGGCATGTCGGGTGCCACTGTCTGCACCAGCACAGCAAGTTTTGAGCAAATATCTCCTTCCGTTCGGCCGCAATGGCAAGAAGCTTGTGCATCCTCTCTGTTCGTCGCGGTCAATGGGAAAAGGCGCTTATCTGCAATCTAGGTGTTTCTGCGTGCTGCGCCCGCCCAAAGAGTGCCCGGGTGAAAACGACAACGCAGGCATGTCGGGTGCCACTGTCTGCACCAGCAGAGCAAGTTTTGAGCAAATATCTCCTTCCGTTCGGCCGCAATGGCAAGAAGCTTGTGCATCTTGTCTGTTCGTCGCGGTCAATGGGAAAAGGCGCTTATCTGCAATCTAGGTGTTTCTGCGTGCTGCGCCCGCCCAAAGAGTGCCCGGGTGAAAACGACAACGCAGGCATGTCGGGTGCCCCTGTCTGCACCAGCACAGCAATTTTTGAGCAAATATCTCCTTCCATTCGGCCGCAATGGCAAGAAGCTTGTGCATCCTCTCTGTTCGTCGCGGTCAATGGGAAAAGGCGCTTATCTGCAATCTAGGTGTTTCTGCGTGATGCGCCCGCCCAAAGAGTGCCCGAGTGAAAACGACAACGCAGGCATGTCGGGTGCCACTGTCTGCACCAGCACAGCAAGTTTTGAGCAAATATCTCCTTCCGTTCGGCCGCAATGGCAAGAAGCTTGTACATCTTGTCTGTTCGTCGCGGTCAATGGGAAAAGGCGCTTATCTGCAATCTAGGTGTTTCTGCGTGCTGCGCCCGCCCAAAGAGTGCCCGGGTTAAATCGACAACGCAGGCATGTCGGGTGCCACTGTCTGCACCAGCACAGCAAGTTTTGAGCAAATATCTCCTTCCGTTCGGCCACAATGGCAAGAAGCTTGTGCATCCTCTCTGTTCGTCGCGGTCAATGGGAAAAGGCGCTTATCTGCAATCTAGGTGTTTCTGCGTGCTGCGCCCGCCCAAAGAGTGCCCGGGTGAAAACGACAACGCAGGCATGTCGGGTGCCACTGTCTGCACCAGCACAGCAAGTTTTGAGCAAATATCTCCTTCCATTCGGCCGCAATGGCAAGAAGCTTGTGCATCCTCTCTGTTCGTCGCGGTCAATGGGAAAAGGCGCTTATCTGCAATCTAGGTGTTTCTGCGTGCTGCGCCCGCCCAAAGAGTGCCCGGGTGAAAACGACAACGCAGGCATGTCGGGTGCCACTGTCTGCACCAGCACAGCAAGTTTTGAGCAAATATCTCCTTCCGTTCGGCCGCAATGGCAAGAAGCTTGTGCATCCTCTCTGTTCGTCGCGGTCAATGGGAAAAGGCGCTTATCTGCAATCTAGGTGTTTCTGCGTGCTGCGCCCGCCCAAAGAGTGCCCGGGTTAAATCGACAACGCAGGCATGTCGGGTGCCACTGTCTGCACCAGCACAGCAAGTTTTGAGCAAATATCTCCTTCCGTTCGGCCTCAATGGTAAGAAGCTTGTGCATCTTCTCTGTTCGTCGCGGTCAATGAGAAAAGGCGCTTATCTGCAATCTAGGTGTTTCTGCGTGCTGCGCCCGCCCAAAGAGTGCCCGGGTGAAAACGACAACGCAGGCATGTCGGGTGCCACTGTCTGCACCAGCACAGCAAGTTTTTAGCAAATATCTCCTTCCGTTCGGCCGCAATGGCAAGAAGCTTGTGCATCCTCTCTGTTCGTCGCGGTCAATGGGAAAAGGCGCTTATCTGCAATCTAGGTGTTTCTGCGTGCTGCGCCCGCCCAAAGAGTGCCCGGGTGAAAACGACAACGCAGGCATGTCGGGTGCCACTGTCTGCACCAGCACAGCAAATTTTGAGCAAATATCTCCTTCCGTTCGTCCGCAATGGCAAGAAGCTTGTACATCTTGTCTGTTCGTCGCGGTCAATGGGAAAAGGAGCTTATCTGCAATCTAGGTGTTTCTGCGTGCTGCGCCCGCCCAAAGAGTGCCCGGGTTAAATCGACAACGCAGGCATGTCGAGTGCCACTGTCTGCACCAGCACAGCAAGTTTTGAGCAAATATCTCCTTCCGTTCGGCCGCAATGGCAAGAAGCTTGTGCATCTTCTATGTTCGTCGCAGTCAATGGGAAAAGGCGCTTATCTGCAATCTAGGTGTTTCTGCGTGCTGCGCCCGCCCAAAGAGTGCCCGGGTGAAAACGACAACGCAGGCATGTCGGGTGCCACTGTCTGCACCAGCACAGCAAGTTTTGAGCAAATATCTCCTTCCGTTCGGCCGCAATGGCAAGAAGCTTGTGCATCTTGTCTGTTCGTCGCGGTCAATGGGAAAAGGCGCTTATCTGCAATCTAGGTGTTTCTGCGTGCTGCGCCCGCCCAAAGAGTGCCCGGGTGAAAACGACAACGCAGGCATGTCGGGTGCCACTGTCTGCACCAGCACAGCAAGTTTTGAGCAAATATCTCCTTCCGTTCGGCCGCAATGGCAAGAAGCTTGTGCATCTTGTCTGTTCGTCGCGGTCAATGGGAAAAGGCGCTTATCTGCAATCTAGGTGTTTCTGCGTGCTGCGCCCGCCCAAAGAGTGCCCGGGTGAAAACGACAACGCAGGCATGTCGGGTGCCCCTGTCTGCACCAGCACAGCAATTTTTGAGCAAATATCTCCTTCCATTCGGCCGCAATGGCAAGAAGCTTGTGCATCCTCTCTGTTCGTCGCGGTCAATGGGAAAAGGCGCTTATCTGCAATCTAGGTGTTTCTGCGTGCTGCGCCCGCCCAAAGAGTGCCCGGGTGAAAACAACAACGCAGGCATGTCGGGTGCCACTGTCTGCACCAGCACAGCAAGTTTTGAGCAAATATCTCCTTCCGTTCGGCCTCAATGGTAAGAAGCTTGTGCATCTTCTCTGTTCGTCGCGGTCAATGAGAAAAGGCGCTAATCTGCAATCTAGGTGTTTCTGCGTGCTGCGCCCGCCCAAAGAGTGCCCGGGTGAAAACGACAACGCAGGCATGTCGGGTGCCACTGTCTGCACCAGCACAGCAAGTTTTGAGCAAATATCTCCTTCCGTTCGGCCGCAATGGCAAGAAGCTTGTGCATCCTCTCTGTTCGTCGCGGTCAATGGGAAAAGGCGCTTATCTGCAATCTAGGTGTTTCTGCGTGCTGCGCCCGCCCAAAGAGTGCCCGGGTGAAAACGACAACGCAGGCATGTCGGGTGCCACTGTCTGCACCAGCACAGCAATTTTTGAGCAAATATCTCCTTCCATTCGGCCGCAATGGCAAGAAGCTTGTGCATCCTCTCTGTTCGTCGCGGTCAATGGGAAAAGGCGCTTATCTGCAATCTAGGTGTTTCTGCGTGCTGCGCCCGCCCAAAGAGTGCCCGGGTTAAATCGACAACGCAGGCATGTCGGGTGCCACTGTCTGCACCAGCACAGCAAGTTTTGAGCAAATATCTCCTTCCGTTCGGCCGCAATGGCAAGAAGCTTGTACATCTTGTCTGTTCGTCGCGGTCAATGGGAAAAGGCGCTTATCTGCAATCTAGGTGTTTCTGCGTGCTGCGCCAACCCAAAGAGTGCCCGGGTGAAAACGACAACGCAGGCATGTCGGGTGCCCCTGTCTGCACCAGCACAGCAATTTTTGAGCAAATATCTCCTTCCATTCGGCCGCAATGGCAAGAAGCTTGTGCATCCTCTCTGTTCGTCGCGGTCAATGGGAAAAGGCGCTTATCTGCAATCTAGGTGTTTCTGCGTGCTGCGCCCGCCCAAAGAGTGCCCGGGTGAAAACGACAACGCAGGCATGTCGGGTGCCACTGTCTGCACCAGCACAGCAAGTTTTGAGCAAATATCTCCTTCCGTTCGGCCGCAATGGCAAGAAGCTTGTGCATCTTCTCTGTTCGTCGCGGTCAATGGGAAAAGGCGCTTATCTGCAATCTAGGTGTTTCTGCGTGCTGCGCCCGCCCAAAGAGTGCCCGGGTGAAAACGACAACGCAGGCATGTCGGGTGCCACTGTCTGCACCAGCACAGCAAGTTTTGAGCAAATATCTCCTTCCGTTCGGCCTCAATGGTAAGAAGCTTGTGCATCTTCTCTGTTCGTCGCGGTCAATGAGAAAAGGCGCTTATCTGCAATCTAGGTGTTTCTGCGTGCTGCGCCCGCCCAAAGAGTGCCCGGGTGAAAACGACAACGCAGGCATGTCGGGTGCCACTGTCTGCACCAGCACAGCAAGTTTTGAGCAAATATCTCCTTCCGTTCGGCCGCAATGGCAAGAAGCTTGTGCATCCTCTCTGTTCGTCGCGGTCAATGGGAAAAGGCGCTTATCTGCAATCTAGGTGTTTCTGCGTGCTGCGCCCGCCCAAAGAGTGCCCGGGTGAAAACGACAACGCAGGCATGTCGGGTGCCACTGTCTGCACCAGCACAGCAAGTTTTGAGCAAATATCTCCTTCCGTTCGGCCGCAATGGCAAGAAGCTTGTGCATCCTCTCTGTTCGTCGCGGTCAATGGGAAAAGGCGCTTATCTGCAATCTAGGTGTTTCTGCGTGCTGCGCCCGCCCAAAGAGTGCCCGGGTTAAATCGACAACGCAGGCATGTCGGGTGCCACTGTCTGCACCAGCACAGCAAGTTTTGAGCAAATATCTCCTTCCGTTCGGCCTCAATGGTAAGAAGCTTGTGCATCTTCTCTGTTCGTCGCGGTCAATGAGAAAAGGCGCTTATCTGCAATCTAGGTGTTTCTGCGTGCTGCGCCCGCCCAAAGAGTGCCCGGGTGAAAACGACAACGCAGGCATGTCGGGTGCCACTGTCTGCACCAGCACAGCAAGTTTTTAGCAAATATCTCCTTCCGTTCGGCCGCAATGGCAAGAAGCTTGTGCATCCTCTCTGTTCTTCGCGGTCAATGGGAAAAGGCGCTTATCTGCAATCTAGGTGTTTCTGCGTGCTGCGCCCGCCCAAAGAGTGCCCGGGTGAAAACGACAACGCAGGCATGTCGGGTGCCACTGTCTGCACCAGCACAGCAAGTTTTGAGCAAATATCTCCTTCCGTTCGGCCGCATTGGCAAGAAGCTTGTGCATCTTCTCTGTTCGTCGCGGTCAATGGGAAAAGGCGCTTATCTGCAATCTAGGTGTTTCTGCGTGCTGCGCCCGCCCAAAGAGTGCCCGGGTGAAAACGACAACGCAGGCATGTCGGGTGCCCCTGTCTGCACCAGCACAGCAAGTTTTGAGCAAATATCTCCTTCCATTCGGCCGCATAGGCAAGAAGCTTGTGCATCTTCTCTGTTCGTCGCGGTCAATGGGAAAAGGCGCTTATCTGCAATCTAGGTGTTTCTGCGTGCTGCGCCCGCCCAAAGAGTGCCCGGGTGAAAACGACAACGCAGGCATGTCGGGTGCCAATGTCTGCACCAGCACAGCAAGTTTTGAGCAAATATCTCCTTCCGTTCGGCCGCAATGGCAAGAAGCTTGTGCATCTTCTCTGTTCGTCGCGGTCAATGGGAAAAGGCGCTTATCTGCAATCTAGGTGTTTCTGCGTGCTGCGCCCGCCCAAAGAGTGCCCGGGTGAAAACGACAACGCAGGCATGTCGGGTGCCACTGTCTGCATCAGCACAGCAAGTTTTGAGCAAATATCTCCTTCCGTTCGGCCGCAATGGCAAGAAGCTTGTGCATCTTCTATGTTCGTCGCGGTCAATGGGAAAAGGCGCTTATCTGCAATCTAGGTGTTTCTGCGTGCTGCGCCCGCCCAAAGAGTGCCCGGGTGAAAACGACAACGCAGGCATGTCGGGTGCCACTGTCTGCACCAGCACAGCAAGTTTTGAGCAAATATCTCCTTCCGTTCGGCCGCAATGGAAAGAAGCTTGTGCATCTTCTCTGTTCGTCGCGGTCAATGGGAAAAGGCGCTTATCTGCAATCTAGGTGTTTCTGCGTGCTGCGCCCGCCCAAAGAGTGCCCGGGTGAAAACGACAACTCAGGCATGTCGGGTGCCACTGTCTGCACCAGCACAGCAAGTTTTGAGCAAATATCTCCTTCCGTTCGGCCGCAATGGCAAGAAGCTTGTGCATCCTCTCTGTTCGTCACGGTCAATGGGAAAAGGCGCTTATCTGCAATCTAGGTGTTTCTGCGTGCTAAGCCCGCCCAAAGAGTGCCCGGGTGAAAACGACAACGCAGGCATGTCGGGTGCCACAGTCTGCACCAGCACAGCAAGTTTTGAGCAAATATCTCCTTCCGTTCGGCCGCAATGGCAAGAAGCTTGTGCATCTTGTCTGTTCGTCGCGGTCAATGGGAAAAGGCGCTTATCTGCAATCTAGGTGTTTCTGCGTGCTGCGCCCGCCCAAAGAGTGCCCGGGTGAAAACGACAACGCAGGCATGTCGGGTGCCCCTGTCTGCACCAGCACAGCAATTTTTGAGCAAATATCTCCTTCCATTCGGCCGCAATGGCAAGAAGCTTGTGCATCCTCTCTGTTCGTCGCGGTCAATGGGAAAAGGCGCTTATCTGCAATCTAGGTGTTTCTGCGTGCTGCGCCGACCCAAAGAGTGCCCTGGTGAAAACGACAACGCAGGCATGTCGGGTGCCACTGTCTGCACCAGCACAGCAAGTTTTGAGCAAATATCTCCTTCCGTTCGGCCGCAATGGCAAGAAGCTTGTGCATCTTCTCTGTTCGTCGCGGTCAATGGGAAAAGGCGCTTATCTGCAATCTAGGTGTTTCTGCGTGCTGCGCCCGCCCAAAGAGTGCCCGGGTGAAAACGACAACGCAGGCATGTCGGGTGCCACTGTCTGCATCAGCACAGCAAGTTTTGAGCAAATATCTCCTTCCGTTCGGCCGCAATGGCAAGAAGCTTGTGCATCTTCTATGTTCGTCGCGGTCAATGGGAAAAGGCGCTTATCTGCAATCTAGGTGTTTCTGCGTGCTGCGCCCGCCCAAAGAGTGCCCGGGTGAAAACGACAACGCAGTCATGTCGGGTGCCACTGTCTGCACCAGCACAGCAAGTTTTGAGCAAATATCTCCTTCCGTTCGGCCGCAATGGCAAGAAGCTTGTGCATCTTGTCTGTTCGTCGCGGTCAATGGGAAAAGGCGCTTATCTGCAATCTAGGTGTTTCTGCGTGCTGCGCCCGCCCAAAGAGTGCCCGGGTGAAAACGACAACGCAGGCATGTCGGGTGCCACTGTCTGCACCAGCACAGCAAGTTTTGAGCAAATATCTCCTTCCGTTCGGCCGCAATGGCAAGAAGCTTGTGCATCCTCTCTGTTCGTCGCGGTCAATGGGAAAAGGCGCTTATCTGCAATCTAGGTGTTTCTGCGTGCTGCGCCCGCCCAAAGAGTGCCCGGGTTAAATCGACAACGCAGGCATGTCGGGTGCCACTGTCTGCACCAGCACAGCAAGTTTTGAGCAAATATCTCCTTCCGTTCGGCCGCAATGGCAAGAAGCTTGTGCATCCTCTCTGTTCGTCGCGGTCAATGGGTAAAGGCGCTTATCTGCAATCTAGGTGTTTCTGCGTGCTGCGCCCGCCCAAAGAGTGCCCGGGTGAAAACGACAACGCAGGCATGTCGGGTGCCACTGTCTGCACCAGCACAGCAAGTTTTGAGCAAATATCTCCTTCCGTTCGGCCGCAATGGCAAGAAGCTTGTGCATCCTCTCTGTTCGTCGCGGTCAATGGGAAAAGGCGCTTATCTGCAATCTAGGTGTTTCTGCGTGCTGCGCCCGCCCAAAGAGTGCCCGGGTGAAAACGACAACGCAGGCATGTCGGGTGCCACTGTCTGCACCAGCACAGCAAGTTTTGAGCAAATATCTCCTTCCGTTCGGCCGCAATGGCAAGAAGCTTGTGCATCTTGTCTGTTCGTCGCGGTCAATGGGAAAAGGCGCTTATCTGCAATCTAGGTGTTTCTGCGTGCTGCGCCCGCCCAAAGAGTGCCCGGGTGAAAACGACAACGCAGGCATGTCGGGTGCCACTGTCTGCACCAGCACAGCAAGTTTTGAGCAAATATCTCCTTCCGTTCGGCCGCAATGGCAAGAAGCTTGTGCATCTTGTCTGTTCGTCGCGGTCAATGGGAAAAGGCGCTTATCTGCAATCTAGGTGTTTCTGCGTGCTGCGCCCGCCCAAAGAGTGCCCGGGTGAAAACGACAACGCAGGCATGTCGGGTGCCCCTGTCTGCACCAGCACAGCAAGTTTTGAGCAAATATCTCCTTCCGTTCGGCCGCATTGGCAAGAAGCTTGTGCATCTTCTCTGTTCGTCGCGGTCAATGGGAAAAGGCGCTTATCTGCAATCTAGGTGTTTCTGCGTGCTGCGCCCGCCCAAAGAGTGCCCGGGTGAAAACGACAACGCAGGCATGTCGGGTGCCACTGTCTGCACCAGCACAGCAAGTTTTGAGCAAATATCTAATTCCGTTCGGCCGCAATGGCAAGAAGCTTGTGCATCTTCTCTGTTCGTCGCGGTCAATGAGAAAAGGCGCTTATCTGCAATCTAGGTGTTTCTGCGTGCTGCGCCCGCCCAAAGAGTGCCCGGGTGAAAACGACAACGCAGGCATGTCGGGTGCCACTGTCTGCACCAGCACAGCAAGTTTTGAGCAAATATCTCCTTCCGTTCGGCCGCAATGGCAAGAAGCTTGTGCATCCTCTCTGTTCGTCGCGGTCAATGGGAAAAGGCGCTTATCTGCAATCTAGGTGTTTCTGCGTGCTGCGCCCGCCCAAAGAGTGCCCGGGTGAAAACGACAACGCAGGCATGTGGGGTGCCACTGTCTGCACCAGCACAGCAAGTTTTGAGCAAATATCTCCTTCCGTTCGGCCGCAATGGCAAGAAGCTTGTGCATCTTGTCTGTTCGTCGCGGTCAATGGGAAAAGGCGCTTATCTGCAATCTAGGTGTTTCTGCGTGCTGCGCCCGCCCAAAGAGTGCCCGGGTGAAAACGACAACGCAGGCATGTCGGGTGCCCCTGTCTGCACCAGCACAGCAAGTTTTGAGCAAATATCTCCTTCCATTCGGCCGCATAGGCAAGAAGCTTGTGCATCTTCTCTGTTCGTCGCGGTCAATGGGAAAAGGCGCTTATCTGCAATCTAGGTGTTTCTGCGTGCTGCGCCCGCCCAAAGAGTGCCCGGGTGAAAACGACAACGCAGGCATGTCGGGTGCCACTGTCTGCACCAGCACAGCAAGTTTTGAGCAAATATCTCCTTCCGTTCGGCCGCAATGGCAAGAAGCTTGTGCATCTTCTCTGTTCGTCGCGGTCAATGGGAAAAGGCGCTTATCTGCAATCTAGGTGTTTCTGCGTGCTGCGCCCGCCCAAAGAGTGCCCGGGTGAAAACGACAACGCAGGCATGTCGGGTGCCACTGTCTGCATCAGCACAGCAAGTTTTGAGCAAATATCTCCTTCCGTTCGGCCGCAATGGCAAGAAGCTTGTGCATCTTCTATGTTCGTCGCGGTCAATGGGAAAAGGCGCTTATCTGCAATCTAGGTGTTTCTGCGTGCTGCGCCCGCCCAAAGAGTGCCCGGGTGAAAACGACAACGCAGGCATGTCGGGTGCCACTGTCTGCACCAGCACAGCAAGTTTTGAGCAAATATCTCCTTCCGTTCGGCCGCAATGGAAAGAAGCTTGTGCATCTTCTCTGTTCGTCGCGGTCAATGGGAAAAGGCGCTTATCTGCAATCTAGGTGTTTCTGCGTGCTAAGCCCGCCCAAAGAGTGCCCGGGTGAAAACGACAACGCAGGCATGTCGGGTGCCACTGTCTGCACCAGCACAGCAAGTTTTGAGCAAATATCTCCTTCCGTTCGGCCGCAATGGCAAGAAGCTTGTGCATCTTGTCTGTTCGTCGCGGTCAATGGGAAAAGGCGCTTATCTGCAATCTAGGTGTTTCTGCGTGCTGCGCCCGCCCAAAGAGTGCCCGGGTGAAAACGACAACGCAGGCATGTCGGGTGCCCCTGTCTGCACCAGCACAGCAATTTTTGAGCAAATATCTCCTTCCATTCGGCCGCAATGGCAAGAAGCTTGTGCATCCTCTCTGTTCGTCGCGGTCAATGGGAAAAGGCGCTTATCTGCAATCTAGGTGTTTCTGCGTGCTGCGCCGACCCAAAGAGTGCCCTGGTGAAAACGACAACGCAGGCATGTCGGGTGCCACTGTCTGCACCAGCACAGCAAGTTTTGAGCAAATATCTCCTTCCGTTCGGCCGCAATGGCAAGAAGCTTGTGCATCTTGTCTGTTCGTCGCGGTCAATGGGAAAAGGCGCTTATCTGCAATCTAGGTGTTTCTGCGTGCTGCGCCCGCCCAAAGAGTGCCCGGGTGAAAACGACAACGCAGGCATGTCGGGTGCCACTGTCTGCACCAGCACAGCAAGTTTTGAGCAAATATCTAATTCCGTTCGGCCGCAATGGCAAGAAGCTTGTGCATCTTCTCTGTTCGTCGCGGTCAATGGGAAAAGGCGCTTATCTGCAATCTAGGTGTTTCTGCGTGCTGCGCCCGCCCAAAGAGTGCCCGGGTGAAAACGACAACGCAGGCATGTCGGGTGCCACTGTCTGCACCAGCACAGCAAGTTTTGAGCAAATATCTCCTTCAGTTCGGCCGCAATGGCAAGAAGCTTGTGCATCTTCTCTGTTCGTCGCGGTCAATGGGAAAAGGCGCTTATCTGCAATCTAGGTGTTTCTGCGTGCTGCGCCCGCCCAAAGAGTGCCCGGGTGAAAACGACAACGCAGGCATGTCGGGTGCCACTGTCTGCACCAGCACAGCAAGTTTTGAGCAAATATCTCCTTCCGTTCGGCCGCAATGGCAAGAAGCTTGTGCATCTTCTCTGTTCGTCGGTGTCAATGGGAAAAGGCGCTTATCTGCAATCTAGGTGTTTCTGCGTGCTGCGCCCGCCCAAAGAGTGCCCGGGTGAAAACGACAACGCAGGCATGTCGGGTGCCACTGTCTGCATCAGCACAGCAAGTTTTGAGCAAATATCTCCTTCCGTTCGGCCGCAATGGCAAGAAGCTTGTGCATCTTCTATGTTCGTCGCGGTCAATGGGAAAAGGCGCTTATCTGCAATCTAGGTGTTTCTGCGTGCTGCGCCCGCCCAAAGAGTGCCCGGGTGAAAACGACAACGCAGTCATGTCGGGTGCCACTGTCTGCACCAGCACAGCAAGTTTTGAGCAAATATCTCCTTCCGTTCGGCCGCAATGGCAAGAAGCTTGTGCATCTTGTCTGTTCGTCGCGGTCAATGGGAAAAGGCGCTTATCTGCAATCTAGGTGTTTCTGCGTGCTGCGCCCGCCCAAAGAGTGCCCGGGTGAAAACGACAACGCAGGCATGTCGGGTGCCACTGTCTGCACCAGCACAGCAAGTTTTGAGCAAATATCTCCTTCCGTTCGGCCGCAATGGCAAGAAGCTTGTGCATCCTCTCTGTTCGTCGCGGTCAATGGGAAAAGGCGCTTATCTGCAATCTAGGTGTTTCTGCGTGCTGCGCCCGCCCAAAGAGTGCCCGGGTGAAAACGACAACGCAGGCATGTCGGGTGCCACTGTCTGCACCAGCACAGCAAGTTTTGAGCAAATAGCTCCTTCCGTTCGGCCGCAATGGCAAGAAGCTTGTGCATCCTCTCTGTTCGTCGCGGTCAAAGGGAAAAGGCGCTTATCTGCAATCTAGGTGTTTCTGCGTGCTGCGCCCGCCCAAAGAGTGCCCGGGTGAAAACGACAACGCAGGCATGTCGGGTGCCACTGTCTGCACCAGCACAGCAAGTTTTGAGCAAATATCTCCTTCCGTTCGGCCGCAATGGCAAGAAGCTTGTGCATCTTCTCTGTTCGTCGCGGTCAATGGGAAAAGGCGCTTATCTGCAATCTAGGTGTTTCTGCGTGCTGCGCCCGCCCAAAGAGTGCCCGGGTGAAAACGACAACGCAGGCATGTCGGGTGCCACTGTCTGCACCAGCACAGCAAGTTTTGAGCAAATATCTAATTCCGTTCGGCCGCAATGGCAAGAAGCTTGTGCATCTTCTCTGTTCGTCGCGGTCAATGGGAAAAGGCGCTTATCTGCAATCTAGGTGTTTCTGCGTGCTGCGCCCGCCCAAAGAGTGCCCGGGTGAAAACGACAACGCAGGCATGTCGGGTGCCACTGTCTGCACCAGCACAGCAAGTTTTGAGCAAATATCTCCTTCAGTTCGGCCGCAATGGCAAGAAGCTTGTGCATCTTCTCTGTTCGTCGCGGTCAATGGGAAAAGGCGCTTATCTGCAATCTAGGTGTTTCTGCGTGCTGCGCCCGCCCAAAGAGTGCCCGGGTGAAAACGACAACGCAGGCATGTCGGGTGCCACTGTCTGCACCAGCACAGCAAGTTTTGAGCAAATATCTCCTTCCGTTCGGCCGCAATGGCAAGAAGCTTGTGCATCTTCTCTGTTCGTCGCGGTCAATGGGAAAAGGAGCTTATCTGCAATCTAGGTGTTTCTGCGTGCTGCGCCCGCCCAAAGAGTGCCCGGGTGAAAACGACAACGCAGGCATGTCGGGTGCCACTGTCTGCACCAGCACAGCACGTTTTGAGCAAATATCTCCTTCCGTTCGGCCGCAATGGCAAGAAGCTTGTGCATCCTCTCTGTTCGTCGCGGTCAATGGGAAAAGGCGCTTATCTGCAATCTAGGTGTTTCTGCGTGCTGCGCCCGCCCAAAGAGTGCCCGGGTGAAAACGACAACGCAGGCATGTCGGGTGCCACTGTCTGCACCAGCACAGCAAGTTTTGAGCAAATATCTCCTTCCGTTCGGCCGCAATGGCAAGAAGCTTGTGCATCTTCTCTGTTCGTCGCGGTCAATGGGAAAAGGCGCTTATCTGCAATCTAGGTGTTTCTGCGTGCTGCGGCCGCCCAAAGAGTGCCCGGGTGAAAACGACAACGCAGGCATGTCGGGTGCCACTGTCTGCACCAGCACAGCAAGTTTTGAGCAAATATCTCCTTCCGTTCGGCCGCAATGGCAAGAAGCTTGTGCATCTTCTCTGTTCGTCGCGGTCAATGGGAAAAGGCGCTTATCTGCAATCTAGGTGTTTCTGCGTGCTGCGCCCGCCCAAAGAGTGCCCGGGTGAAAACGACAACGCAGGCATGTCGGGTGCCACTGTCTGCACCAGCACAGTAAGTTTTGAGCAAATATCTCCTTCCGTTCGACCGCAATGGCAAGAAGCTTGTGCATCTTCTCTGTTCGTCGCGGTCAATGGGAAAAGGCGCTTATCTGCAATCTAGGTGTTTCTGCGTGCTGCGCCCGCCCAAAGAGTGCCCGGGTGAAAACGACAACGCAGGCATGTCGGGTGCCACTGTCTGCACCAGCACAGCAAGTTTTGAGCAAATATCTCCTTCCGTTCGGCCGCAATGGCAAGAAGCTTGTGCATCCTCTCTGTTCGTCGCGGTCAATGGGAAAAGGCGCTTATCTGCAATCTAGGTGTTTCTGCGTGCTGCGCCCGCCCAAAGAGTGCCCGGGTGAAAACGACAACGCAGGCATGTCGGGTGCCACTGTCTGCACCAGCACAGCAAGTTTTGAGCAAATATCTCCTTCCGTTCGGCCGCAATGGCAAGAAGCTTGTGCATCTTGTCTGTTCGTCGCGGTCAATGGGAAAAGGCGCTTATCTGCAATCTAGGTGTTTCTGCGTGCTGCGCCCGCCCAAAGAGTGCCCGGGTGAAAACGACAACGCAGGCATGTCGGGTGCCCCTGTCTGCACCAGCACAGCAATTTTTGAGCAAATATCTCCTTCCATTCGGCCGCAATGGCAAGAAGCTTGTGCATCCTCTCTGTTCGTCGCGGTCAATGGGAAAAGGCGCTTATCTGCAATCTAGGTGTTTCTGCGTGCTGCGCCCGCCCAAAGAGTGCCCGGGTGAAAACGACAACGCAGGCATGTCGGGTGCCACTGTCTGCACCAGCACAGTAAGTTTTGAGCAAATATCTCCTTCCGTTCGACCGCAATGGCAAGAAGCTTGTGCATCTTCTCTGTTCGTCGCGGTCAATGGGAAAAGGCGCTTATCTGCAATCTAGGTGTTTCTGCGTGCTGCGCCCGCCCAAAGAGTGCCCGGGTGAAAACGACAACGCAGGCATGTCGGGTGCCACTGTCTGCACCAGCACAGCAAGTTTTGAGCAAATATCTCCTTCCGTTCGGCCGCAATGGCAAGAAGCTTGTGCATCCTCTCTGTTCGTCGCGGTCAATGGGAAAAGGCGCTTATCTGCAATCTAGGTGTTTCTGCGTGCTGCGCCCGCCCAAAGAGTGCCCGGGTGAAAACGACAACGCAGGCATGTCGGGTGCCACTGTCTGCACCAGCACAGCAAGTTTTGAGCAAATATCTCCTTCCGTTCGGCCGCAATGGCAAGAAGCTTGTGCATCTTGTCTGTTCGTCGCGGTCAATGGGAAAAGGCGCTTATCTGCAATCTAGGTGTTTCTGCGTGCTGCGCCCGCCCAAAGAGTGCCCGGGTGAAAACGACAACGCAGGCATGTCGGGTGCCCCTGTCTGCACCAGCACAGCAATTTTTGAGCAAATATCGCCTTCCATTCGGCCGCAATGGCAAGAAGCTTGTGCATCCTCTCTGTTCGTCGCGGTCAATGGGAAAAGGCGCTTATCTGCAATCTAGGTGTTTCTGCGTGCTGCGCCCGCCCAAAGAGTGCCCGGGTGAAAACGACAACGCAGGCATGTCGGGTGCCACTGTCTGCACCAGCACAGCAAGTTTTGAGCAAATATCTCCTTCCGTTCGGCCGCAATGGCAAGAAGCTTGTGCATCTTCTCTGTTCGTCGCGGTCAATGGGAAAAGGCGCTTATCTGCAATCTAGGTGTTTCTGCGTGCTGCGCCCGCCCAAAGAGTGCCCGGGTGAAAACGACAACGCAGGCATGTCGGGTGCCACTGTCTGCACCAGCACAGCAAGTTTTGAGCAAATATCTCCTTCCGTTCGGCCGCAATGGCAAGAAGCTTGTGCATCTTGTCTGTTCGTCGCGGTCAATGGGAAAAGGCGCTTATCTGCAATCTAGGTGTTTCTGCGTGCTGCGCCCGCCCAAAGAGTGCCCGGGTGAAAACGACAACGCAGGCATGTCGGGTGCCACTGTCTGCACCAGCACAGCAAGTTTTGAGCAAATATCTCCTTCCGTTCGGCCGCAATGGCAAGAAGCTTGTGCATCTTGTCTGTTCGTCGCGGTCAATGGGAAAAGGCGCTTATCTGCAATCTAGGTGTTTCTGCGTGCTGCGCCCGCCCAAAGAGTGCCCGGGTGAAAACGACAACGCAGGCATGTCGGGTGCCACTGTCTGCACCAGCACAGCAAGTTTTGAGCAAATATCTCCTTCCGTTCGGCCGCAATGGCAAGAAGCTTGTGCATCCTCTCTGTTCGTCGCGGTCAATGGGAAAAGGCGCTTATCTGCAATCTAGGTGTTTCTGCGTGCTGCGCCCGCCCAAAGAGTGCCCGGGTGAAAACGACAACGCAGGCATGTCGGGTGCCACTGTCTGCACCAGCACAGCAAGTTTTGAGCAAATATCTCCTTCCGTTCGGCCGCAATGGCAAGAAGCTTGTGCATCTTGTCTGTTCGTCGCGGTCAATGGGAAAAGGCGCTTATCTGCAATCTAGGTGTTTCTGCGTGCTGCGCCCGCCCAAAGAGTGCCCGGGTGAAAACGACAACGCAGGCATGTCGGGTGCCCCTGTCTGCACCAGCACAGCAATTTTTGAGCAAATATCGCCTTCCATTCGGCCGCAATGGCAAGAAGCTTGTGCATCCTCTCTGTTCGTCGCGGTCAATGGGAAAAGGCGCTTATCTGCAATCTAGGTGTTTCTGCGTGCTGCGCCCGCCCAAAGAGTGCCCGGGTGAAAACGACAACGCAGGCATGTCGGGTGCCACTGTCTGCACCAGCACAGCAAGTTTTGAGCAAATATCTCCTTCCGTTCGGCCGCAATGGCAAGAAGCTTGTGCATCCTCTCTGTTCGTCGCGGTCAATGGGAAAAGGCGCTTATCTGCAATCTAGGTGTTTCTGCGTGCTGCGGCCGCCCAAAGAGTGCCCGGGTGAAAACGACAACGCAGGCATGTCGGGTGCCACTGTCTGCACCAGCACAGCAAGTTTTGAGCAAATATCTCCTTCCGTTCGGCCGCAATGGCAAGAAGCTTGTGCATCTTCTCTGTTCGTCGCGGTCAATGGGAAAAGGCGCTTATCTGCAATCTAGGTGTTTCTGCGTGCTGCGCCCGCCCAAAAAGTGCCCGGGTTAAATCGACAACGCAGGCATGTCGGGTGCCACTGTCTGCACCAGCACAGCAAGTTTTGAGCAAATATCTCCTTCCGTTCGGCCTCAATGGTAAGAAGCTTGTGCATCTTCTCTGTTCGTCGCGGTCAATGAGAAAAGGCGCTTATCTGCAATCTAGGTGTTTCTGCGTGCTGCGCCCGCCCAAAGAGTGCCCGTGTGAAAACGACAACGCAGGCATGTCGGGTACCACTGTCTGCACCAGCACAGCAAGTTTTGAGCAAATATCTCCTTCCGTTCGGCCGCAATGGCAAGAAGCTTGTGCATCCTCTCTGTTCGTCGCGGTCAATGGGAAAAGGCGCTTATCTGCAATCTAGGTGTTTCTGCGTGCTGCGCCCGCCCAATGAGTGCCCGGGTGAAAACGACAACGCAGGCATGTCGGGTGCCACTGTCTGCACCAGCACAGCAAGTTTTGAGCAAATATCTCCTTCCGTTCGGCCGCAATGGCAAGAAGCTTGTGCATCTTGTCTGTTCGTCGCGGTCAATGGGAAAAGGCGCTTATCTGCAATCTAGGTGTTTCTGCGTGCTGCGCCCGCCCAAAGAGTGCCCGGGTGAAAACGACAACGCAGGCATGTCGGGTGCCACTGTCTGCACCAGCACAGTAAGTTTTGAGCAAATATCTCCTTCCGTTCGACCGCAATGGCAAGAAGCTTGTGCATCTTCTCTGTTCGTCGCGGTCAATGGGAAAAGGCGCTTATCTGCAATCTAGGTGTTTCTGCGTGCTGCGCCCGCCCAAAGAGTGCCCGGGTGAAAACGACAACGCAGGCATGTCGGGTGCCACTGTCTGCACCAGCACAGCAAGTTTTGAGCAAATATCTCCTTCCGTTCGGCCGCAATGGCAAGAAGCTTGTGCATCCTCTCTGTTCGTCGCGGTCAATGGGAAAAGGCGCTTATCTGCAATCTAGGTGTTTCTGCGTGCTGCGCCCGCCCAAAGAGTGCCCGGGTGAAAACGACAACGCAGGCATGTCGGGTGCCACTGTCTGCACCAGCACAGCAAGTTTTGAGCAAATATCTCCTTCCGTTCGGCCGCAATGGCAAGAAGCTTGTGCATCTTGTCTGTTCGTCGCGGTCAATGGGAAAAGGCGCTTATCTGCAATCTAGGTGTTTCTGCGTGCTGCGCCCGCCCAAAGAGTGCCCGGGTGAAAACGACAACGCAGGCATGTCGGGTGCCCCTGTCTGCACCAGCACAGCAATTTTTGAGCAAATATCGCCTTCCATTCGGCCGCAATGGCAAGAAGCTTGTGCATCCTCTCTGTTCGTCGCGGTCAATGGGAAAAGGCGCTTATCTGCAATCTAGGTGTTTCTGCGTGCTGCGCCCGCCCAAAGAGTGCCCGGGTGAAAACGACAACGCAGACATGTCGGGTGCCACTGTCTGCACCAGCACAGCAAGTTTTGAGCAAATATCTCCTTCCGTTCGGCCGCAATGGCAAGAAGCTTGTGCATCTTCTCTGTTCGTCGCGGTCAATGGGAAAAGGCGCTTATCTGCAATCTAGGTGTTTCTGCGTGCTGCGCCCGCCCAAAGAGTGCCCGGGTGAAAACGACAACGCAGGCATGTCGGGTGCCACTGTCTGCACCAGCACAGCAAGTTTTGAGCAAATATCTCCTTCCGTTCGGCCGCAATGGCAAGAAGCTTGTGCATCTTGTCTGTTCGTCGCGGTCAATGGGAAAAGGCGCTTATCTGCAATCTAGGTGTTTCTGCGTGCTGCGCCCGCCCAAAGAGTGCCCGGGTGAAAACGACAACGCAGGCATGTCGGGTGCCACTGTCTGCACCAGCACAGCAAGTTTTGAGCAAATATCTCCTTCCGTTCGGCCGCAATGGCAAGAAGCTTGTGCATCTTGTCTGTTCGTCGCGGTCAATGGGAAAAGGCGCTTATCTGCAATCTAGGTGTTTCTGCGTGCTGCGCCCGCCCAAAGAGTGCCCGGGTGAAAACGACAACGCAGGCATGTCGGGTGCCACTGTCTGCACCAGCACAGCAAGTTTTGAGCAAATATCTCCTTCCGTTCGGCCGCAATGGCAAGAAGCTTGTGCATCTTCTCTGTTCGTCGCGGTCAATGGGAAAAGGCGCTTATCTGCAATCTAGGTGTTTCTGCGTGCTGCGCCCGCCCAAAGAGTGCCCGGGTGAAAACGACAACGCAGGCATGTCGGGTGCCCCTGTCTGCACCAGCACAGCAAGTTTTGAGCAAATATCTCCTTCCATTCGGCCGCATAGGCAAGAAGCTTGTGCATCCTCTCTGTTCGTCGCGGTCAATGGGAAAAGGCGCTTATCTGCAATCTAGGTGTTTCTGCGTGCTGCGCCCGCCCAAAGAGTGCCCGGGTGAAAACGACAACGCAGGCATGTCGGGTGCCACTGTCTGCACCAGCACAGCAAGTTTTGAGCAAATATCTCCTTCCGTTCGGCCGCAATGGCAAGAAGCTTGTGCATCTTGTCTGTTCGTCGCGGTCAATGGGAAAAGGCGCTTATCTGCAATCTAGGTGTTTCTGCGTGCTGCGCCCGCCCAAAGAGTGCCCGGGTGAAAACGACAACGCAGGCATGTCGGGTGCCACTGTCTGCACCAGCACAGCAAGTTTTGAGCAAATATCTCCTTCCGTTCGGCCGCAATGGCAAGAAGCTTGTGCATCTTGTCTGTTCGTCGCGGTCAATGGGAAAAGGCGCTTATCTGCAATCTAGGTGTTTCTGCGTGCTGCGCCCGCCCAAAGAGTGCCCGGGTGAAAACGACAACGCAGGCATGTCGGGTGCCCCTGTCTGCACCAGCACAGCAAGTTTTGAGCAAATATCTCCTTCCGTTCGGCCGCATTGGCAAGAAGCTTGTGCATCTTCTCTGTTCGTCGCGGTCAATGGGAAAAGGCGCTTATCTGCAATCTAGGTGTTTCTGCGTGCTGCGCCCGCCCAAAGAGTGCCCGGGTGAAAACGACAACGCAGGCATGTCGGGTGCCACTGTCTGCACCAGCACAGCAAGTTTTGAGCAAATATCTCCTTCCGTTCGGCCGCAATGGCAAGAAGCTTGTGCATCTTCTCTGTTCGTCGCGGTCAATGAGAAAAGGCGCTTATCTGCAATCTAGGTGTTTCTGCGTGCTGCGCCCGCCCAAAGAGTGCCCGGGTGAAAACGACAACGCAGGCATGTCGGGTGCCACTGTCTGCACCAGCACAGCAAGTTTTGAGCAAATATCTCCTTCCGTTCGGCCGCAATGGCAAGAAGCTTGTGCATCCTCTCTGTTCGTCGCGGTCAATGGGAAAAGGCGCTTATCTGCAATCTAGGTGTTTCTGCGTGCTGCGCCCGCCCAAAGAGTGCCCGGGTGAAAACGACAACGCAGGCATGTCGGGTGCCACTGTCTGCACCAGCACAGCAAGTTTTGAGCAAATATCTCCTTCCGTTCGGCCGCAATGGCAAGAAGCTTGTGCATCTTGTCTGTTCGTCGCGGTCAATGGGAAAAGGCGCTTATCTGCAATCTAGGTGTTTCTGCGTGCTGCGCCCGCCCAAAGAGTGCCCGGGTGAAAACGACAACGCAGGCATGTCGGGTGCCCCTGTCTGCACCAGCACAGCAATTTTTGAGCAAATATCTCCTTCCATTCGGCCGCAATGGCAAGAAGCTTGTGCATCCTCTCTGTTCGTCGCGGTCAATGGGAAAAGGCGCTTATCTGCAATCTAGGTGTTTCTGCGTGCTGCGCCCGCCCAAAGAGTGCCCGGGTGAAAACGACAACGCAGGCATGTCGGGTGCCACTGTCTGCACCAGCACAGCAAGTTTTGAGCAAATATCTAATTCCGTTCGGCCGCAATGGCAAGAAGCTTGTGCATCTTCTCTGTTCGTCGCGGTCAATGGGAAAAGGCGCTTATCTGCAATCTAGGTGTTTCTGCGTGCTGCGCCCGCCCAAAGAGTGCCCGGGTGAAAACGACAACGCAGGCATGTCGGGTGCCACTGTCTGCACCAGCACAGCAAGTTTTGAGCAAATATCTCCTTCAGTTCGGCCGCAATGGCAAGAAGCTTGTGCATCTTCTCTGTTCGTCGCGGTCAATGGGAAAAGGCGCTTATCTGCAATCTAGGTGTTTCTGCGTGCTGCGCCCGCCCAAAGAGTGCCCGGGTGAAAACGACAACGCAGGCATGTCGGGTGCCACTGTCTGCACCAGCACAGCAAGTTTTGAGCAAATATCTCCTTCCGTTCGACCGCAATGGCAAGAAGCTTGTGCATCTTGTCTGTTCGTCGCGGTCAATGGGAAAAGGCGCTTATCTGCAATCTAGGTGTTTCTGCGTGCTGCGCCCGCCCAAAGAGTGCCCGGGTGAAAACGACAACGCAGGCATGTCGGGTGCCACTGTCTGCACCAGCACAGCAAGTTTTGAGCAAATATCTCCTTCCGTTCGGCCGCAATGGCAAGAAGCTTGTGCATCTTGTCTGTTCGTCGCGGTCAATGGGAAAAGGCGCTTATCTGCAATCTAGGTGTTTCTGCGTGCTGCGCCCGCCCAAAGAGTGCCCGGGTGAAAACGACAACGCAGGCATGTCGGGTGCCCCTGTCTGCACCAGCACAGCAATTTTTGAGCAAATATCTCCTTCCATTCGGCCGCAATGGCAAGAAGCTTGTGCATCCTCTCTGTTCGTCGCGGTCAATGGGAAAAGGCGCTTATCTGCAATCTAGGTGTTTCTGCGTGCTGCGCCCGCCCAAAGAGTGCCCGGGTGAAAACGACAACGCAGGCATGTCGGGTGCCACTGTCTGCACCAGCACAGCAAGTTTTGAGCAAATATCTCCTTCCATTCGGCCGCAATGGCAAGAAGCTTGTGCATCCTCTCTGTTCGTCGCGGTCAATGGGAAAAGGCGCTTATCTGCAATCTAGGTGTTTCTGCGTGCTGCGCCCGCCCAAAGAGTGCCCGGGTGAAAACGACAACGCAGGCATGTCGGGTGCCACTGTCTGCACCAGCACAGCAAGTTTTGAGCAAATATCTCCTTCCGTTCGGCCGCAATGGCAAGAAGCTTGTGCATCTTGTCTGTTCGTCGCGGTCAATGGGAAAAGGCGCTTATCTGCAATCTAGGTGTTTCTGCGTGCTGCGCCCGCCCAAAGAGTGCCCGGGTGAAAACGACAACGCAGGCATGTCGGGTGCCCCTGTCTGCACCAGCACAGCAATTTTTGAGCAAATATCTCCTTCCATTCGGCCGCAATGGCAAGAAGCTTGTGCATCCTCTCTGTTCGTCGCGGTCAATGGGAAAAGGCGCTTATCTGCAATCTAGGTGTTTCTGCGTGCTGCGCCCGCCCAAAGAGTGCCCGGGTGAAAACGACAACGCAGGCATGTCGGGTGCCACTGTCTGCACCAGCACAGCAAGTTTTGAGCAAATATCTCCTTCCGTTCGGCCGCAATGGCAAGAAGCTTGTGCATCTTCTCTGTTCGTCGCGGTCAATGGGAAAAGGCGCTTATCTGCAATCTAGGTGTTTCTGTGTGCTGCGCACGCCCAAAGAGTGCCCGGGTTAAATCGACAACGCAGGCATGTCGGGTGCCACTGTCTGCACCAGCACAGCAAGTTTTGAGCAAGTATCTCCTTCCGTTCGGCCTCAATGGTAAGAAGCTTGTGCATCTTCTCTGTTCGTCGCGGTCAATGAGAAAAGGCGCTTATCTGCAATCTAGGTGTTTCTGCGTGCTGCGCCCGCCCAAAGAGTGCCCGGGTGAAAACGACAACGCAGGCATGTCGGGTGCCACTGTCTGCACCAGCACAGCAAGTTTTGAGCAAATATCTCCTTCCGTTCGGCCTCAATGGTAAGAAGCTTGTGCATCTTCTCTGTTCGTCGCGGTCAATGAGAAAAGGCGCTTATCTGCAATCTAGGTGTTTCTGCGTGCTGCGCCCGCCCAAAGAGTGCCCGGGTGAAAACGACAACGCAGGCATGTCGGGTGCCACTGTCTGCACCAGCACAGCAAGTTTTGAGCAAATATCTCCTTCCGTTCGGCCGCAATGGCAAGAAGCTTGTGCATCTTGTCTGTTCGTCGCGGTCAATGGGAAAAGGCGCTTATCTGCAATCTAGGTGTTTCTGCGTGCTGCGCCCGCCCAAAGAGTGCCCGGGTGAAAACGACAACGCAGGCATGTCGGGTGCCCCTGTCTGCACCAGCACAGCAATATTTGAGCAAATATCTCCTTCCGTTCGGCCGCAATGGCAAGAAGCTTGTGCATCCTCTCTGTTCGTCGCGGTCAATGGGAAAAGGCGCTTATCTGCAATCTAGGTGTTTCTGCGTGCTGCGCCCGCCCAAAGAGTGCCCGGGTGAAAACGACAACGCAGGCATGTCGGGTGCCACTGTCTGCACCAGCACAGCAAGTTTTGAGCAAATATCTCCTTCCGTTCGGCCGCAATGGCAAGAAGCTTGTGCATCTTGTCTGTTCGTCGCGGTCAATGGGAAAAGGCGCTTATCTGCAATCTAGGTGTTTCTGCGTGCTGCGCCCGCCCAAAGAGTGCCCGGGTGAAAACGACAACGCAGGCATGTCGGGTGCCCCTGTCTGCACCAGCACAGCAATTTTTGAGCAAATATCGCCTTCCATTCGGCCGCAATGGCAAGAAGCTTGTGCATCCTCTCTGTTCGTCGCGGTCAATGGGAAAAGGCGCTTATCTGCAATCTAGGTGTTTCTGCGTGCTGCGCCCGCCCAAAGAGTGCCCGGGTGAAAACGACAACGCAGGCATGTCGGGTGCCACTGTCTGCACCAGCACAGCAAGTTTTGAGCAAATATCTCCTTCCATTCGGCCGCAATGGCAAGAAGCTTGTGCATCCTCTCTGTTCGTCGCGGTCAATGGGAAAAGGCGCTTATCTGCAATCTAGGTGTTTCTGCGTGCTGCGCCCGCCCAAAGAGTGCCCGGGTGAAAACGAAAACGCAGGCATGTCGGGTGCCACTGTCTGCACCAGCACAGCAAGTTTTGAGCAAATATCTCCTTCCGTTCGGCCGCAATGGCAAGAAGCTTGTGCATCTTCTCTGTTCGTCGCGGTCAATGGGAAAAGGCGCTTATCTGCAATCTAGGTGTTTCTGCGTGCTGCGCCCGCCCAAAGAGTGCCCGGGTGAAAACGACAACGCAGGCATGTCGGGTGCCACTGTCTGCACCAGCACAGCAAGTTTTGAGCAAATATCTCCTTCCGTTCGGCCGCAATGGCAAGAAGCTTGTGCATCCTCTCTGTTCGTCGCGGTCAATGGGAAAAGGCGCTTATCTGCAATCTAGGTGTTTCTGCGTGCTGCGGCCGCCCAAAGAGTGCCCGGGTGAAAACGACAACGCAGGCATGTCGGGTGCCACTGTCTGCACCAGCACAGCAAGTTTTGAGCAAATATCTCCTTCCGTTCGGCCGCAATGGCAAGAAGCTTGTGCATCTTCTCTGTTCGTCGCGGTCAATGGGAAAAGGCGCTTATCTGCAATCTAGGTGTTTCTGCGTGCTGCGCCCGCCCAAAAAGTGCCCGGGTTAAATCGACAACGCAGGCATGTCGGGTGCCACTGTCTGCACCAGCACAGCAAGTTTTGAGCAAATATCTCCTTCCGTTCGGCCTCAATGGTAAGAAGCTTGTGCATCTTCTCTGTTCGTCGCGGTCAATGAGAAAAGGCGCTTATCTGCAATCTAGGTGTTTCTGCGTGCTGCGCCCGCCCAAAGAGTGCCCGTGTGAAAACGACAACGCAGGCATGTCGGGTACCACTGTCTGCACCAGCACAGCAAGTTTTGAGCAAATATCTCCTTCCGTTCGGCCGCAATGGCAAGAAGCTTGTGCATCCTCTCTGTTCGTCGCGGTCAATGGGAAAAGGCGCTTATCTGCAATCTAGGTGTTTCTGCGTGCTGCGCCCGCCCAAAGAGTGCCCGGGTGAAAACGACAACGCAGGCATGTCGGGTGCCACTGTCTGCACCAGCACAGCAAGTTTTGAGCAAATATCTCCTTCCGTTCGACCGCAATGGCAAGAAGCTTGTGCATCTTGTCTGTTCGTCGCGGTCAATGGGAAAAGGCGCTTATCTGCAATCTAGGTGTTTCTGCGTGCTGCGCCCGCCCAAAGAGTGCCCGGGTGAAAACGACAACGCAGGCATGTCGGGTGCCACTGTCTGCACCAGCACAGCAAGTTTTGAGCAAATATCTCCTTCCGTTCGGCCGCAATGGCAAGAAGCTTGTGCATCCTCTCTGTTCGTCGCGGTCAATGGGAAAAGGCGCTTATCTGCAATCTAGGTGTTTCTGCGTGCTGCGCCCGCCCAAAGAGTGCCCGGGTGAAAACGACAACGCAGGCATGTCGGGTGCCACTGTCTGCACCAGCACAGCAAGTTTTGAGCAAATATCTCCTTCCGTTCGACCGCAATGGCAAGAAGCTTGTGCATCTTGTCTGTTCGTCGCGGTCAATGGGAAAAGGCGCTTATCTGCAATCTAGGTGTTTCTGCGTGCTGCGCCCGCCCAAAGAGTGCCCGGGTGAAAACGACAACGCAGGCATGTCGGGTGCCACTGTCTGCACCAGCACAGCAAGTTTTGAGCAAATATCTCCTTCCGTTCGGCCGCAATGGCAAGAAGCTTGTGCATCTTGTCTGTTCGTCGCGGTCAATGGGAAAAGGCGCTTATCTGCAATCTAGGTGTTTCTGCGTGCTGCGCCCGCCCAAAGAGTGCCCGGGTGAAAACGACAACGCAGGCATGTCGGGTGCCCCTGTCTGCACCAGCACAGCAATTTTTGAGCAAATATCTCCTTCCATTCGGCCGCAATGGCAAGAAGCTTGTGCATCCTCTCTGTTCGTCGCGGTCAATGGGAAAAGGCGCTTATCTGCAATCTAGGTGTTTCTGCGTGCTGCGCCCGCCCAAAGAGTGCCCGGGTGAAAACGACAACGCAGGCATGTCGGGTGCCACTGTCTGCACCAGCACAGCAAGTTTTGAGCAAATATCTCCTTCCGTTCGGCCGCAATGGCAAGAAGCTTGTGCATCTTGTCTGTTCGTCGCGGTCAATGGGAAAAGGCGCTTATCTGCAATCTAGGTGTTTCTGCGTGCTGCGCCCGCCCAAAGAGTGCCCGGGTGAAAACGACAACGCAGGCATGTCGGGTGCCCCTGTCTGCACCAGCACAGCAATTTTTGAGCAAATATCTCCTTCCATTCGGCCGCAATGGCAAGAAGCTTGTGCATCCTCTCTGTTCGTCGCGGTCAATGGGAAAAGGCGCTTATCTGCAATCTAGGTGTTTCTGCGTGCTGCGCCCGCCCAAAGAGTGCCCGGGTGAAAACGACAACGCAGGCATGTCGGGTGCCACTGTCTGCACCAGCACAGCAAGTTTTGAGCAAATATCTCCTTCCGTTCGGCCGCAATGGCAAGAAGCTTGTGCATCTTCTCTGTTCGTCGCGGTCAATGGGAAAAGGCGCTTATCTGCAATCTAGGTGTTTCTGCGTGCTGCGCCCGCCCAAAGAGTGCCCGGGTTAAATCAACAACGCAGGCATGTCGGGTGCCACTGTCTGCACCAGCACAGCAAGTTTTGAGCAAATATCTCCTTCCGTTCGGCCTCAATGGTAAGAAGCTTGTGCATCTTCTCTGTTCGTCGTGGTCAATGAGAAAAGGCGCTTATCTGCAATCTAGGTGTTTCTGCGTGCTGCGCCCGCCCAAAGAGTGCCCGGGTGAAAACGACAACGCAGGCATGTCGGGTGCCACTGTCTGCACCAGCACAGCAAGTTTTGAGCAAATATCTCCTTCCGTTCGGCCGCAATGGCAAGAAGATTGTGCATCCTCTCTGTTCGGCGCGGTCAATGGGAAAAGGCGCTTATCTGCAATCTAGGTGTTTCTGCGTGCTGCGCCCGCCCAAAGAGTGCCCGGGTGAAAACGACAACGCAGGCATGTCGGGTGCCACTGTCTGCACCAGCACAGCAAGTTTTGAGCAAATATCTCCTTCCGTTCGGCCGCAATGGCAAGAAGATTGTGCATCCTCTCTGTTCGGCGCGGTCAATGGGAAAAGGCGCTTATCTGCAATCTAGGTGTTTCTGCGTGCTGCGCCCGCCCAAAGAGTGCCCGGGTGAAAACGACAACGCAGGCATGTCGGGTGCCACTGTCTGCACCAGCACAGCAAGTTTTGAGCATATATCTCCTTCCGTTCGGCCGCAATGGCAAGAAGCTTGTGCATCCTCTCTGTTCGTCGCGGTCAATGGGAAAAGGCGCTTATCTGCAATCTAGGTGTTTCTGCGTGCTGCGCCCGCCCAAAGAGTGCCCGGGTGAAAACGACAACGCAGGCATGTCGGGTGCCACTGTCTGCACCAGCACAGCAAGTTTTGAGCAAATATCTCCTTCCGTTCGGCCGCAATGGCAAGAAGCTTGTGCATCTTGTCTGTTCGTCGCGGTCAATGGGAAAAGGCGCTTATCTGCAATCTAGGTGTTTCTGCGTGCTGCGCCCGCCCAAAGAGTGCCCGGGTGAAAACGACAACGCAGGCATGTCGGGTGCCACTGTCTGCACCAGCACAGCAAGTTTTGAGCAAATATCTCCTTCCGTTCGGCCGCAATGGCAAGAAGCTTGTGCATCTTGTCTGTTCGTCGCGGTCAATGGGAAAAGGCGCTTATCTGCAATCTAGGTGTTTCTGCGTGCTGCGCCCGCCCAAAGAGTGCCCGGGTGAAAACGACAACGCAGGCATGTCGGGTGCCCCTGTCTGCACCAGCACAGCAAGTTTTGAGCAAATATCTCCTTCCGTTCGGCCGCATTGGCAAGAAGCTTGTGCATCTTCTCTGTTCGTCGCGGTCAATGGGAAAAGGCGCTTATCTGCAATCTAGGTGTTTCTGCGTGCTGCGCCCGCCCAAAGAGTGCCCGGGTGAAAACGACAACGCAGGCATGTCGGGTGCCACTGTCTGCACCAGCACAGCAAGTTTTGAGCAAATATCTCCTTCCGTTCGGCCGCAATGGCAAGAAGCTTGTGCATCTTCTCTGTTCGTCGCGGTCAATGAGAAAAGGCGCTTATCTGCAATCTAGGTGTTTCTGCGTGCTGCGCCCGCCCAAAGAGTGCCCGGGTGAAAACGACAACGCAGGCATGTCGGGTGCCACTGTCTGCACCAGCACAGCAAGTTTTGAGCAAATATCTCCTTCCGTTCGGCCGCAATGGCAAGAAGCTTGTGCATCCTCTCTGTTCGTCGCGGTCAATGGGAAAAGGCGCTTATCTGCAATCTAGGTGTTTCTGCGTGCTGCGCCCGCCCAAAGAGTGCCCGGGTGAAAACGACAACGCAGGCATGTGGGGTGCCACTGTCTGCACCAGCACAGCAAGTTTTGAGCAAATATCTCCTTCCGTTCGGCCGCAATGGCAAGAAGCTTGTTTATCCTCTCTGTTCGTCACGGTCAATGGGAAAAGGCGCTTATCTGCAATCTAGGTGTTTCTGCGTGCTAAGCCCGCCCAAAGAGTGCCCGGGTGAAAACGACAACGCAGGCATGTCGGGTGCCACTGTCTGCACCAGCACAGCAAGTTTTGAGCAAATATCTCCTTCCGTTCGGCCGCAATGGCAAGAAGCTTGTGCATCTTGTCTGTTCGTCGCGGTCAATGGGAAAAGGCGCTTATCTGCAATCTAGGTGTTTCTGCGTGCTGCGCCCGCCCAAAGAGTGCCCGGGTGAAAACGACAACGCAGGCATGTCGGGTGCCCCTGTCTGCACCAGCACAGCAATTTTTGAGCAAATATCTCCTTCCATTCGGCCGCAATGGCAAGAAGCTTGTGCATCCTCTCTGTTCGTCGCGGTCAATGGGAAAAGGCGCTTATCTGCAATCTAGGTGTTTCTGCGTGCTGCGCCGACCCAAAGAGTGCCCTGGTGAAAACGACAACGCAGGCATGTCGGGTGCCACTGTCTGCACCAGCACAGCAAGTTTTGAGCAAATATCTCCTTCCGTTCGGCCGCAATGGCAAGAAGCTTGTGCATCTTGTCTGTTCGTCGCGGTCAATGGGAAAAGGCGCTTATCTGCAATCTAGGTGTTTCTGCGTGCTGCGCCCGCCCAAAGAGTGCCCGGGTGAAAACGACAACGCAGGCATGTCGGGTGCCCCTGTCTGCACCAGCACAGCAAGTTTTGAGCAAATATCTCCTTCCGTTCGGCCGCAATGGCAAGAAGCTTGTGCATCTTCTCTGTTCGTCGCGGTCAATGGGAAAAGGCGCTTATCTGCAATCTAGGTGTTTCTGCGTGCTGCGCCCGCCCAAAGAGTGCCCGGGTGAAAACGACAACGCAGGCATGTCGGGTGCCACTGTCTGCACCAGCACAGCAAGTTTTGAGCAAATATCTCCTTCCGTTCGGCCGCAATGGCAAGAAGCTTGTGCATCCTCTCTGTTCGTCGCGGTCAATGGGAAAAGGCGCTTATCTGCAATCTAGGTGTTTCTGCGTGCTGCGCCCGCCCAAAGAGTGCCCGGGTGAAAACGACAACGCAGGCATGTCGGGTGCCCCTGTCTGCACCAGCACAGCAAGTTTTGAGCAAATATCTAATTCCGTTCGGCCGCAATGGCAAGAAGCTTGTGCATCTTCTCTGTTCGTTGCGGTCAATGGGAAAAGGCGCTTATCTGCAATCTAGGTGTTTCTGCGTGCTGCGCCCGCCCAAAGAGTGCCCGGGTGAAAACGACAACGCAGGCATGTCGGGTGCCACTGTCTGCACCAGCACAGCAAGTTTTGAGCAAATATCTCCTTCCGTTCGGCCGCAATGGCAAGAAGCTTGTGCATCTTCTCTGTTCGTCGCGGTCAATGGGAAAAGGCGCTTATCTGCAATCTAGGTGTTTCTGCGTGCTGCGCCCGCCCAAAGAGTGCCCGGGTGAAAACGACAACGCAGGCATGTCGGGTGCCACTGTCTGCACCAGCACAGCAAGTTTTGAGCAAATATCTCCTTCCGTTCGGCCGCAATGGCAAGAAGCTTGTGCATCTTGTCTGTTCGTCGCGGTCAATGGGAAAAGGCGCTTATCTGCAATCTAGGTGTTTCTGCGTGCTGCGCCCGCCCAAAGAGTGCCCGGGTGAAAACGACAACGCAGGCATGTCGGGTGCCACTGTCTGCACCAGCACAGCAAGTTTTGAGCAAATATCTCCTTCCGTTCGGCCGCAATGGCAAGAAGCTTGTGCATCTTGTCTGTTCGTCGCGGTCAATGGGAAAAGGCGCTTATCTGCAATCTAGGTGTTTCTGCGTGCTGCGCCCGCCCAAAGAGTGCCCGGGTGAAAACGACAACGCAGGCATGTCGGGTGCCCCTGTCTGCACCAGCACAGCAAGTTTTGAGCAAATATCTCCTTCCGTTCGGCCGCATTGGCAAGAAGCTTGTGCATCTTCTCTGTTCGTCGCGGTCAATGGGAAAAGGCGCTTATCTGCAATCTAGGTGTTTCTGCGTGCTGCGCCCGCCCAAAGAGTGCCCGGGTGAAAACGACAACGCAGGCATGTCGGGTGCCACTGTCTGCACCAGCACAGCAAGTTTTGAGCAAATATCTAATTCCGTTCGGCCGCAATGGCAAGAAGCTTGTGCATCTTCTCTGTTCGTCGCGGTCAATGAGAAAAGGCGCTTATCTGCAATCTAGGTGTTTCTGCGTGCTGCGCCCGCCCAAAGAGTGCCCGGGTGAAAACGACAACGCAGGCATGTCGGGTGCCACTGTCTGCACCAGCACAGCAAGTTTTGAGCAAATATCTCCTTCCGTTCGGCCGCAATGGCAAGAAGCTTGTGCATCCTCTCTGTTCGTCGCGGTCAATGGGAAAAGGCGCTTATCTGCAATCTAGGTGTTTCTGCGTGCTGCGCCCGCCCAAAGAGTGCCCGGGTGAAAACGACAACGCAGGCATGTGGGGTGCCACTGTCTGCACCAGCACAGCAAGTTTTGAGCAAATATCTCCTTCCGTTCGGCCGCAATGGCAAGAAGCTTGTGCATCTTGTCTGTTCGTCGCGGTCAATGGGAAAAGGCGCTTATCTGCAATCTAGGTGTTTCTGCGTGCTGCGCCCGCCCAAAGAGTGCCCGGGTGAAAACGACAACGCAGGCATGTCGGGTGCCCCTGTCTGCACCAGCACAGCAAGTTTTGAGCAAATATCTCCTTCCATTCGGCCGCATAGGCAAGAAGCTTGTGCATCTTCTCTGTTCGTCGCGGTCAATGGGAAAAGGCGCTTATCTGCAATCTAGGTGTTTCTGCGTGCTGCGCCCGCCCAAAGAGTGCCCGGGTGAAAACGACAACGCAGGCATGTCGGGTGCCACTGTCTGCACCAGCACAGCAAGTTTTGAGCAAATATCTCCTTCCGTTCGGCCGCAATGGCAAGAAGCTTGTGCATCTTCTCTGTTCGTCGCGGTCAATGGGAAAAGGCGCTTATCTGCAATCTAGGTGTTTCTGCGTGCTGCGCCCGCCCAAAGAGTGCCCGGGTGAAAACGACAACGCAGGCATGTCGGGTGCCACTGTCTGCATCAGCACAGCAAGTTTTGAGCAAATATCTCCTTCCGTTCGGCCGCAATGGCAAGAAGCTTGTGCATCTTCTATGTTCGTCGCGGTCAATGGGAAAAGGCGCTTATCTGCAATCTAGGTGTTTCTGCGTGCTGCGCCCGCCCAAAGAGTGCCCGGGTGAAAACGACAACGCAGGCATGTCGGGTGCCACTGTCTGCACCAGCACAGCAAGTTTTGAGCAAATATCTCCTTCCGTTCGGCCGCAATGGAAAGAAGCTTGTGCATCTTCTCTGTTCGTCGCGGTCAATGGGAAAAGGCGCTTATCTGCAATCTAGGTGTTTCTGCGTGCTAAGCCCGCCCAAAGAGTGCCCGGGTGAAAACGACAACGCAGGCATGTCGGGTGCCACTGTCTGCACCAGCACAGCAAGTTTTGAGCAAATATCTCCTTCCGTTCGGCCGCAATGGCAAGAAGCTTGTGCATCTTGTCTGTTCGTCGCGGTCAATGGGAAAAGGCGCTTATCTGCAATCTAGGTGTTTCTGCGTGCTGCGCCCGCCCAAAGAGTGCCCGGGTGAAAACGACAACGCAGGCATGTCGGGTGCCCCTGTCTGCACCAGCACAGCAATTTTTGAGCAAATATCTCCTTCCATTCGGCCGCAATGGCAAGAAGCTTGTGCATCCTCTCTGTTCGTCGCGGTCAATGGGAAAAGGCGCTTATCTGCAATCTAGGTGTTTCTGCGTGCTGCGCCGACCCAAAGAGTGCCCTGGTGAAAACGACAACGCAGGCATGTCGGGTGCCACTGTCTGCACCAGCACAGCAAGTTTTGAGCAAATATCTCCTTCCGTTCGGCCGCAATGGCAAGAAGCTTGTGCATCTTGTCTGTTCGTCGCGGTCAATGGGAAAAGGCGCTTATCTGCAATCTAGGTGTTTCTGCGTGCTGCGCCCGCCCAAAGAGTGCCCGGGTGAAAACGACAACGCAGGCATGTCGGGTGCCACTGTCTGCACCAGCACAGCAAGTTTTGAGCAAATATCTAATTCCGTTCGGCCGCAATGGCAAGAAGCTTGTGCATCTTCTCTGTTCGTCGCGGTCAATGGGAAAAGGCGCTTATCTGCAATCTAGGTGTTTCTGCGTGCTGCGCCCGCCCAAAGAGTGCCCGGGTGAAAACGACAACGCAGGCATGTCGGGTGCCACTGTCTGCACCAGCACAGCAAGTTTTGAGCAAATATCTCCTTCAGTTCGGCCGCAATGGCAAGAAGCTTGTGCATCTTCTCTGTTCGTCGCGGTCAATGGGAAAAGGCGCTTATCTGCAATCTAGGTGTTTCTGCGTGCTGCGCCCGCCCAAAGAGTGCCCGGGTGAAAACGACAACGCAGGCATGTCGGGTGCCACTGTCTGCACCAGCACAGCAAGTTTTGAGCAAATATCTCCTTCCGTTCGGCCGCAATGGCAAGAAGCTTGTGCATCTTCTCTGTTCGTCGGTGTCAATGGGAAAAGGCGCTTATCTGCAATCTAGGTGTTTCTGCGTGCTGCGCCCGCCCAAAGAGTGCCCGGGTGAAAACGACAACGCAGGCATGTCGGGTGCCACTGTCTGCATCAGCACAGCAAGTTTTGAGCAAATATCTCCTTCCGTTCGGCCGCAATGGCAAGAAGCTTGTGCATCTTCTATGTTCGTCGCGGTCAATGGGAAAAGGCGCTTATCTGCAATCTAGGTGTTTCTGCGTGCTGCGCCCGCCCAAAGAGTGCCCGGGTGAAAACGACAACGCAGTCATGTCGGGTGCCACTGTCTGCACCAGCACAGCAAGTTTTGAGCAAATATCTCCTTCCGTTCGGCCGCAATGGCAAGAAGCTTGTGCATCTTGTCTGTTCGTCGCGGTCAATGGGAAAAGGCGCTTATCTGCAATCTAGGTGTTTCTGCGTGCTGCGCCCGCCCAAAGAGTGCCCGGGTGAAAACGACAACGCAGGCATGTCGGGTGCCACTGTCTGCACCAGCACAGCAAGTTTTGAGCAAATATCTCCTTCCGTTCGGCCGCAATGGCAAGAAGCTTGTGCATCCTCTCTGTTCGTCGCGGTCAATGGGAAAAGGCGCTTATCTGCAATCTAGGTGTTTCTGCGTGCTGCGCCCGCCCAAAGAGTGCCCGGGTGAAAACGACAACGCAGGCATGTCGGGTGCCACTGTCTGCACCAGCACAGCAAGTTTTGAGCAAATAGCTCCTTCCGTTCGGCCGCAATGGCAAGAAGCTTGTGCATCCTCTCTGTTCGTCGCGGTCAAAGGGAAAAGGCGCTTATCTGCAATCTAGGTGTTTCTGCGTGCTGCGCCCGCCCAAAGAGTGCCCGGGTGAAAACGACAACGCAGGCATGTCGGGTGCCACTGTCTGCACCAGCACAGCAAGTTTTGAGCAAATATCTCCTTCCGTTCGGCCGCAATGGCAAGAAGCTTGTGCATCTTCTCTGTTCGTCGCGGTCAATGGGAAAAGGCGCTTATCTGCAATCTAGGTGTTTCTGCGTGCTGCGCCCGCCCAAAGAGTGCCCGGGTGAAAACGACAACGCAGGCATGTCGGGTGCCACTGTCTGCACCAGCACAGCAAGTTTTGAGCAAATATCTAATTCCGTTCGGCCGCAATGGCAAGAAGCTTGTGCATCTTCTCTGTTCGTCGCGGTCAATGGGAAAAGGCGCTTATCTGCAATCTAGGTGTTTCTGCGTGCTGCGCCCGCCCAAAGAGTGCCCGGGTGAAAACGACAACGCAGGCATGTCGGGTGCCACTGTCTGCACCAGCACAGCAAGTTTTGAGCAAATATCTCCTTCAGTTCGGCCGCAATGGCAAGAAGCTTGTGCATCTTCTCTGTTCGTCGCGGTCAATGGGAAAAGGCGCTTATCTGCAATCTAGGTGTTTCTGCGTGCTGCGCCCGCCCAAAGAGTGCCCGGGTGAAAACGACAACGCAGGCATGTCGGGTGCCACTGTCTGCACCAGCACAGCAAGTTTTGAGCAAATATCTCCTTCCGTTCGGCCGCAATGGCAAGAAGCTTGTGCATCTTCTCTGTTCGTCGCGGTCAATGGGAAAAGGAGCTTATCTGCAATCTAGGTGTTTCTGCGTGCTGCGCCCGCCCAAAGAGTGCCCGGGTGAAAACGACAACGCAGGCATGTCGGGTGCCACTGTCTGCACCAGCACAGCACGTTTTGAGCAAATATCTCCTTCCGTTCGGCCGCAATGGCAAGAAGCTTGTGCATCCTCTCTGTTCGTCGCGGTCAATGGGAAAAGGCGCTTATCTGCAATCTAGGTGTTTCTGCGTGCTGCGCCCGCCCAAAGAGTGCCCGGGTGAAAACGACAACGCAGGCATGTCGGGTGCCACTGTCTGCACCAGCACAGCAAGTTTTGAGCAAATATCTCCTTCCGTTCGGCCGCAATGGCAAGAAGCTTGTGCATCTTCTCTGTTCGTCGCGGTCAATGGGAAAAGGCGCTTATCTGCAATCTAGGTGTTTCTGCGTGCTGCGGCCGCCCAAAGAGTGCCCGGGTGAAAACGACAACGCAGGCATGTCGGGTGCCACTGTCTGCACCAGCACAGCAAGTTTTGAGCAAATATCTCCTTCCGTTCGGCCGCAATGGCAAGAAGCTTGTGCATCTTCTCTGTTCGTCGCGGTCAATGGGAAAAGGCGCTTATCTGCAATCTAGGTGTTTCTGCGTGCTGCGCCCGCCCAAAGAGTGCCCGGGTGAAAACGACAACGCAGGCATGTCGGGTGCCACTGTCTGCACCAGCACAGTAAGTTTTGAGCAAATATCTCCTTCCGTTCGACCGCAATGGCAAGAAGCTTGTGCATCTTCTCTGTTCGTCGCGGTCAATGGGAAAAGGCGCTTATCTGCAATCTAGGTGTTTCTGCGTGCTGCGCCCGCCCAAAGAGTGCCCGGGTGAAAACGACAACGCAGGCATGTCGGGTGCCACTGTCTGCACCAGCACAGCAAGTTTTGAGCAAATATCTCCTTCCGTTCGGCCGCAATGGCAAGAAGCTTGTGCATCCTCTCTGTTCGTCGCGGTCAATGGGAAAAGGCGCTTATCTGCAATCTAGGTGTTTCTGCGTGCTGCGCCCGCCCAAAGAGTGCCCGGGTGAAAACGACAACGCAGGCATGTCGGGTGCCACTGTCTGCACCAGCACAGCAAGTTTTGAGCAAATATCTCCTTCCGTTCGGCCGCAATGGCAAGAAGCTTGTGCATCTTGTCTGTTCGTCGCGGTCAATGGGAAAAGGCGCTTATCTGCAATCTAGGTGTTTCTGCGTGCTGCGCCCGCCCAAAGAGTGCCCGGGTGAAAACGACAACGCAGGCATGTCGGGTGCCCCTGTCTGCACCAGCACAGCAATTTTTGAGCAAATATCTCCTTCCATTCGGCCGCAATGGCAAGAAGCTTGTGCATCCTCTCTGTTCGTCGCGGTCAATGGGAAAAGGCGCTTATCTGCAATCTAGGTGTTTCTGCGTGCTGCGCCCGCCCAAAGAGTGCCCGGGTGAAAACGACAACGCAGGCATGTCGGGTGCCACTGTCTGCACCAGCACAGTAAGTTTTGAGCAAATATCTCCTTCCGTTCGACCGCAATGGCAAGAAGCTTGTGCATCTTCTCTGTTCGTCGCGGTCAATGGGAAAAGGCGCTTATCTGCAATCTAGGTGTTTCTGCGTGCTGCGCCCGCCCAAAGAGTGCCCGGGTGAAAACGACAACGCAGGCATGTCGGGTGCCACTGTCTGCACCAGCACAGCAAGTTTTGAGCAAATATCTCCTTCCGTTCGGCCGCAATGGCAAGAAGCTTGTGCATCCTCTCTGTTCGTCGCGGTCAATGGGAAAAGGCGCTTATCTGCAATCTAGGTGTTTCTGCGTGCTGCGCCCGCCCAAAGAGTGCCCGGGTGAAAACGACAACGCAGGCATGTCGGGTGCCACTGTCTGCACCAGCACAGCAAGTTTTGAGCAAATATCTCCTTCCGTTCGGCCGCAATGGCAAGAAGCTTGTGCATCTTGTCTGTTCGTCGCGGTCAATGGGAAAAGGCGCTTATCTGCAATCTAGGTGTTTCTGCGTGCTGCGCCCGCCCAAAGAGTGCCCGGGTGAAAACGACAACGCAGGCATGTCGGGTGCCCCTGTCTGCACCAGCACAGCAATTTTTGAGCAAATATCGCCTTCCATTCGGCCGCAATGGCAAGAAGCTTGTGCATCCTCTCTGTTCGTCGCGGTCAATGGGAAAAGGCGCTTATCTGCAATCTAGGTGTTTCTGCGTGCTGCGCCCGCCCAAAGAGTGCCCGGGTGAAAACGACAACGCAGGCATGTCGGGTGCCACTGTCTGCACCAGCACAGCAAGTTTTGAGCAAATATCTCCTTCCGTTCGGCCGCAATGGCAAGAAGCTTGTGCATCTTCTCTGTTCGTCGCGGTCAATGGGAAAAGGCGCTTATCTGCAATCTAGGTGTTTCTGCGTGCTGCGCCCGCCCAAAGAGTGCCCGGGTGAAAACGACAACGCAGGCATGTCGGGTGCCACTGTCTGCACCAGCACAGCAAGTTTTGAGCAAATATCTCCTTCCGTTCGGCCGCAATGGCAAGAAGCTTGTGCATCTTGTCTGTTCGTCGCGGTCAATGGGAAAAGGCGCTTATCTGCAATCTAGGTGTTTCTGCGTGCTGCGCCCGCCCAAAGAGTGCCCGGGTGAAAACGACAACGCAGGCATGTCGGGTGCCACTGTCTGCACCAGCACAGCAAGTTTTGAGCAAATATCTCCTTCCGTTCGGCCGCAATGGCAAGAAGCTTGTGCATCTTGTCTGTTCGTCGCGGTCAATGGGAAAAGGCGCTTATCTGCAATCTAGGTGTTTCTGCGTGCTGCGCCCGCCCAAAGAGTGCCCGGGTGAAAACGACAACGCAGGCATGTCGGGTGCCACTGTCTGCACCAGCACAGCAAGTTTTGAGCAAATATCTCCTTCCGTTCGGCCGCAATGGCAAGAAGCTTGTGCATCCTCTCTGTTCGTCGCGGTCAATGGGAAAAGGCGCTTATCTGCAATCTAGGTGTTTCTGCGTGCTGCGCCCGCCCAAAGAGTGCCCGGGTGAAAACGACAACGCAGGCATGTCGGGTGCCACTGTCTGCACCAGCACAGCAAGTTTTGAGCAAATATCTCCTTCCGTTCGGCCGCAATGGCAAGAAGCTTGTGCATCTTGTCTGTTCGTCGCGGTCAATGGGAAAAGGCGCTTATCTGCAATCTAGGTGTTTCTGCGTGCTGCGCCCGCCCAAAGAGTGCCCGGGTGAAAACGACAACGCAGGCATGTCGGGTGCCCCTGTCTGCACCAGCACAGCAATTTTTGAGCAAATATCGCCTTCCATTCGGCCGCAATGGCAAGAAGCTTGTGCATCCTCTCTGTTCGTCGCGGTCAATGGGAAAAGGCGCTTATCTGCAATCTAGGTGTTTCTGCGTGCTGCGCCCGCCCAAAGAGTGCCCGGGTGAAAACGACAACGCAGGCATGTCGGGTGCCACTGTCTGCACCAGCACAGCAAGTTTTGAGCAAATATCTCCTTCCGTTCGGCCGCAATGGCAAGAAGCTTGTGCATCCTCTCTGTTCGTCGCGGTCAATGGGAAAAGGCGCTTATCTGCAATCTAGGTGTTTCTGCGTGCTGCGGCCGCCCAAAGAGTGCCCGGGTGAAAACGACAACGCAGGCATGTCGGGTGCCACTGTCTGCACCAGCACAGCAAGTTTTGAGCAAATATCTCCTTCCGTTCGGCCGCAATGGCAAGAAGCTTGTGCATCTTCTCTGTTCGTCGCGGTCAATGGGAAAAGGCGCTTATCTGCAATCTAGGTGTTTCTGCGTGCTGCGCCCGCCCAAAAAGTGCCCGGGTTAAATCGACAACGCAGGCATGTCGGGTGCCACTGTCTGCACCAGCACAGCAAGTTTTGAGCAAATATCTCCTTCCGTTCGGCCTCAATGGTAAGAAGCTTGTGCATCTTCTCTGTTCGTCGCGGTCAATGAGAAAAGGCGCTTATCTGCAATCTAGGTGTTTCTGCGTGCTGCGCCCGCCCAAAGAGTGCCCGTGTGAAAACGACAACGCAGGCATGTCGGGTACCACTGTCTGCACCAGCACAGCAAGTTTTGAGCAAATATCTCCTTCCGTTCGGCCGCAATGGCAAGAAGCTTGTGCATCCTCTCTGTTCGTCGCGGTCAATGGGAAAAGGCGCTTATCTGCAATCTAGGTGTTTCTGCGTGCTGCGCCCGCCCAATGAGTGCCCGGGTGAAAACGACAACGCAGGCATGTCGGGTGCCACTGTCTGCACCAGCACAGCAAGTTTTGAGCAAATATCTCCTTCCGTTCGGCCGCAATGGCAAGAAGCTTGTGCATCTTGTCTGTTCGTCGCGGTCAATGGGAAAAGGCGCTTATCTGCAATCTAGGTGTTTCTGCGTGCTGCGCCCGCCCAAAGAGTGCCCGGGTGAAAACGACAACGCAGGCATGTCGGGTGCCACTGTCTGCACCAGCACAGTAAGTTTTGAGCAAATATCTCCTTCCGTTCGACCGCAATGGCAAGAAGCTTGTGCATCTTCTCTGTTCGTCGCGGTCAATGGGAAAAGGCGCTTATCTGCAATCTAGGTGTTTCTGCGTGCTGCGCCCGCCCAAAGAGTGCCCGGGTGAAAACGACAACGCAGGCATGTCGGGTGCCACTGTCTGCACCAGCACAGCAAGTTTTGAGCAAATATCTCCTTCCGTTCGGCCGCAATGGCAAGAAGCTTGTGCATCCTCTCTGTTCGTCGCGGTCAATGGGAAAAGGCGCTTATCTGCAATCTAGGTGTTTCTGCGTGCTGCGCCCGCCCAAAGAGTGCCCGGGTGAAAACGACAACGCAGGCATGTCGGGTGCCACTGTCTGCACCAGCACAGCAAGTTTTGAGCAAATATCTCCTTCCGTTCGGCCGCAATGGCAAGAAGCTTGTGCATCTTGTCTGTTCGTCGCGGTCAATGGGAAAAGGCGCTTATCTGCAATCTAGGTGTTTCTGCGTGCTGCGCCCGCCCAAAGAGTGCCCGGGTGAAAACGACAACGCAGGCATGTCGGGTGCCCCTGTCTGCACCAGCACAGCAATTTTTGAGCAAATATCGCCTTCCATTCGGCCGCAATGGCAAGAAGCTTGTGCATCCTCTCTGTTCGTCGCGGTCAATGGGAAAAGGCGCTTATCTGCAATCTAGGTGTTTCTGCGTGCTGCGCCCGCCCAAAGAGTGCCCGGGTGAAAACGACAACGCAGACATGTCGGGTGCCACTGTCTGCACCAGCACAGCAAGTTTTGAGCAAATATCTCCTTCCGTTCGGCCGCAATGGCAAGAAGCTTGTGCATCTTCTCTGTTCGTCGCGGTCAATGGGAAAAGGCGCTTATCTGCAATCTAGGTGTTTCTGCGTGCTGCGCCCGCCCAAAGAGTGCCCGGGTGAAAACGACAACGCAGGCATGTCGGGTGCCACTGTCTGCACCAGCACAGCAAGTTTTGAGCAAATATCTCCTTCCGTTCGGCCGCAATGGCAAGAAGCTTGTGCATCTTGTCTGTTCGTCGCGGTCAATGGGAAAAGGCGCTTATCTGCAATCTAGGTGTTTCTGCGTGCTGCGCCCGCCCAAAGAGTGCCCGGGTGAAAACGACAACGCAGGCATGTCGGGTGCCACTGTCTGCACCAGCACAGCAAGTTTTGAGCAAATATCTCCTTCCGTTCGGCCGCAATGGCAAGAAGCTTGTGCATCTTGTCTGTTCGTCGCGGTCAATGGGAAAAGGCGCTTATCTGCAATCTAGGTGTTTCTGCGTGCTGCGCCCGCCCAAAGAGTGCCCGGGTGAAAACGACAACGCAGGCATGTCGGGTGCCACTGTCTGCACCAGCACAGCAAGTTTTGAGCAAATATCTCCTTCCGTTCGGCCGCAATGGCAAGAAGCTTGTGCATCTTCTCTGTTCGTCGCGGTCAATGGGAAAAGGCGCTTATCTGCAATCTAGGTGTTTCTGCGTGCTGCGCCCGCCCAAAGAGTGCCCGGGTGAAAACGACAACGCAGGCATGTCGGGTGCCCCTGTCTGCACCAGCACAGCAAGTTTTGAGCAAATATCTCCTTCCATTCGGCCGCATAGGCAAGAAGCTTGTGCATCCTCTCTGTTCGTCGCGGTCAATGGGAAAAGGCGCTTATCTGCAATCTAGGTGTTTCTGCGTGCTGCGCCCGCCCAAAGAGTGCCCGGGTGAAAACGACAACGCAGGCATGTCGGGTGCCACTGTCTGCACCAGCACAGCAAGTTTTGAGCAAATATCTCCTTCCGTTCGGCCGCAATGGCAAGAAGCTTGTGCATCTTGTCTGTTCGTCGCGGTCAATGGGAAAAGGCGCTTATCTGCAATCTAGGTGTTTCTGCGTGCTGCGCCCGCCCAAAGAGTGCCCGGGTGAAAACGACAACGCAGGCATGTCGGGTGCCACTGTCTGCACCAGCACAGCAAGTTTTGAGCAAATATCTCCTTCCGTTCGGCCGCAATGGCAAGAAGCTTGTGCATCTTGTCTGTTCGTCGCGGTCAATGGGAAAAGGCGCTTATCTGCAATCTAGGTGTTTCTGCGTGCTGCGCCCGCCCAAAGAGTGCCCGGGTGAAAACGACAACGCAGGCATGTCGGGTGCCCCTGTCTGCACCAGCACAGCAAGTTTTGAGCAAATATCTCCTTCCGTTCGGCCGCATTGGCAAGAAGCTTGTGCATCTTCTCTGTTCGTCGCGGTCAATGGGAAAAGGCGCTTATCTGCAATCTAGGTGTTTCTGCGTGCTGCGCCCGCCCAAAGAGTGCCCGGGTGAAAACGACAACGCAGGCATGTCGGGTGCCACTGTCTGCACCAGCACAGCAAGTTTTGAGCAAATATCTCCTTCCGTTCGGCCGCAATGGCAAGAAGCTTGTGCATCTTCTCTGTTCGTCGCGGTCAATGAGAAAAGGCGCTTATCTGCAATCTAGGTGTTTCTGCGTGCTGCGCCCGCCCAAAGAGTGCCCGGGTGAAAACGACAACGCAGGCATGTCGGGTGCCACTGTCTGCACCAGCACAGCAAGTTTTGAGCAAATATCTCCTTCCGTTCGGCCGCAATGGCAAGAAGCTTGTGCATCCTCTCTGTTCGTCGCGGTCAATGGGAAAAGGCGCTTATCTGCAATCTAGGTGTTTCTGCGTGCTGCGCCCGCCCAAAGAGTGCCCGGGTGAAAACGACAACGCAGGCATGTCGGGTGCCACTGTCTGCACCAGCACAGCAAGTTTTGAGCAAATATCTCCTTCCGTTCGGCCGCAATGGCAAGAAGCTTGTGCATCTTGTCTGTTCGTCGCGGTCAATGGGAAAAGGCGCTTATCTGCAATCTAGGTGTTTCTGCGTGCTGCGCCCGCCCAAAGAGTGCCCGGGTGAAAACGACAACGCAGGCATGTCGGGTGCCCCTGTCTGCACCAGCACAGCAATTTTTGAGCAAATATCTCCTTCCATTCGGCCGCAATGGCAAGAAGCTTGTGCATCCTCTCTGTTCGTCGCGGTCAATGGGAAAAGGCGCTTATCTGCAATCTAGGTGTTTCTGCGTGCTGCGCCCGCCCAAAGAGTGCCCGGGTGAAAACGACAACGCAGGCATGTCGGGTGCCACTGTCTGCACCAGCACAGCAAGTTTTGAGCAAATATCTAATTCCGTTCGGCCGCAATGGCAAGAAGCTTGTGCATCTTCTCTGTTCGTCGCGGTCAATGGGAAAAGGCGCTTATCTGCAATCTAGGTGTTTCTGCGTGCTGCGCCCGCCCAAAGAGTGCCCGGGTGAAAACGACAACGCAGGCATGTCGGGTGCCACTGTCTGCACCAGCACAGCAAGTTTTGAGCAAATATCTCCTTCAGTTCGGCCGCAATGGCAAGAAGCTTGTGCATCTTCTCTGTTCGTCGCGGTCAATGGGAAAAGGCGCTTATCTGCAATCTAGGTGTTTCTGCGTGCTGCGCCCGCCCAAAGAGTGCCCGGGTGAAAACGACAACGCAGGCATGTCGGGTGCCACTGTCTGCACCAGCACAGCAAGTTTTGAGCAAATATCTCCTTCCGTTCGACCGCAATGGCAAGAAGCTTGTGCATCTTGTCTGTTCGTCGCGGTCAATGGGAAAAGGCGCTTATCTGCAATCTAGGTGTTTCTGCGTGCTGCGCCCGCCCAAAGAGTGCCCGGGTGAAAACGACAACGCAGGCATGTCGGGTGCCACTGTCTGCACCAGCACAGCAAGTTTTGAGCAAATATCTCCTTCCGTTCGGCCGCAATGGCAAGAAGCTTGTGCATCTTGTCTGTTCGTCGCGGTCAATGGGAAAAGGCGCTTATCTGCAATCTAGGTGTTTCTGCGTGCTGCGCCCGCCCAAAGAGTGCCCGGGTGAAAACGACAACGCAGGCATGTCGGGTGCCCCTGTCTGCACCAGCACAGCAATTTTTGAGCAAATATCTCCTTCCATTCGGCCGCAATGGCAAGAAGCTTGTGCATCCTCTCTGTTCGTCGCGGTCAATGGGAAAAGGCGCTTATCTGCAATCTAGGTGTTTCTGCGTGCTGCGCCCGCCCAAAGAGTGCCCGGGTGAAAACGACAACGCAGGCATGTCGGGTGCCACTGTCTGCACCAGCACAGCAAGTTTTGAGCAAATATCTCCTTCCATTCGGCCGCAATGGCAAGAAGCTTGTGCATCCTCTCTGTTCGTCGCGGTCAATGGGAAAAGGCGCTTATCTGCAATCTAGGTGTTTCTGCGTGCTGCGCCCGCCCAAAGAGTGCCCGGGTGAAAACGACAACGCAGGCATGTCGGGTGCCACTGTCTGCACCAGCACAGCAAGTTTTGAGCAAATATCTCCTTCCGTTCGGCCGCAATGGCAAGAAGCTTGTGCATCTTGTCTGTTCGTCGCGGTCAATGGGAAAAGGCGCTTATCTGCAATCTAGGTGTTTCTGCGTGCTGCGCCCGCCCAAAGAGTGCCCGGGTGAAAACGACAACGCAGGCATGTCGGGTGCCCCTGTCTGCACCAGCACAGCAATTTTTGAGCAAATATCTCCTTCCATTCGGCCGCAATGGCAAGAAGCTTGTGCATCCTCTCTGTTCGTCGCGGTCAATGGGAAAAGGCGCTTATCTGCAATCTAGGTGTTTCTGCGTGCTGCGCCCGCCCAAAGAGTGCCCGGGTGAAAACGACAACGCAGGCATGTCGGGTGCCACTGTCTGCACCAGCACAGCAAGTTTTGAGCAAATATCTCCTTCCGTTCGGCCGCAATGGCAAGAAGCTTGTGCATCTTCTCTGTTCGTCGCGGTCAATGGGAAAAGGCGCTTATCTGCAATCTAGGTGTTTCTGTGTGCTGCGCACGCCCAAAGAGTGCCCGGGTTAAATCGACAACGCAGGCATGTCGGGTGCCACTGTCTGCACCAGCACAGCAAGTTTTGAGCAAGTATCTCCTTCCGTTCGGCCTCAATGGTAAGAAGCTTGTGCATCTTCTCTGTTCGTCGCGGTCAATGAGAAAAGGCGCTTATCTGCAATCTAGGTGTTTCTGCGTGCTGCGCCCGCCCAAAGAGTGCCCGGGTGAAAACGACAACGCAGGCATGTCGGGTGCCACTGTCTGCACCAGCACAGCAAGTTTTGAGCAAATATCTCCTTCCGTTCGGCCTCAATGGTAAGAAGCTTGTGCATCTTCTCTGTTCGTCGCGGTCAATGAGAAAAGGCGCTTATCTGCAATCTAGGTGTTTCTGCGTGCTGCGCCCGCCCAAAGAGTGCCCGGGTGAAAACGACAACGCAGGCATGTCGGGTGCCACTGTCTGCACCAGCACAGCAAGTTTTGAGCAAATATCTCCTTCCGTTCGGCCGCAATGGCAAGAAGCTTGTGCATCTTGTCTGTTCGTCGCGGTCAATGGGAAAAGGCGCTTATCTGCAATCTAGGTGTTTCTGCGTGCTGCGCCCGCCCAAAGAGTGCCCGGGTGAAAACGACAACGCAGGCATGTCGGGTGCCCCTGTCTGCACCAGCACAGCAATATTTGAGCAAATATCTCCTTCCGTTCGGCCGCAATGGCAAGAAGCTTGTGCATCCTCTCTGTTCGTCGCGGTCAATGGGAAAAGGCGCTTATCTGCAATCTAGGTGTTTCTGCGTGCTGCGCCCGCCCAAAGAGTGCCCGGGTGAAAACGACAACGCAGGCATGTCGGGTGCCACTGTCTGCACCAGCACAGCAAGTTTTGAGCAAATATCTCCTTCCGTTCGGCCGCAATGGCAAGAAGCTTGTGCATCTTGTCTGTTCGTCGCGGTCAATGGGAAAAGGCGCTTATCTGCAATCTAGGTGTTTCTGCGTGCTGCGCCCGCCCAAAGAGTGCCCGGGTGAAAACGACAACGCAGGCATGTCGGGTGCCCCTGTCTGCACCAGCACAGCAATTTTTGAGCAAATATCGCCTTCCATTCGGCCGCAATGGCAAGAAGCTTGTGCATCCTCTCTGTTCGTCGCGGTCAATGGGAAAAGGCGCTTATCTGCAATCTAGGTGTTTCTGCGTGCTGCGCCCGCCCAAAGAGTGCCCGGGTGAAAACGACAACGCAGGCATGTCGGGTGCCACTGTCTGCACCAGCACAGCAAGTTTTGAGCAAATATCTCCTTCCATTCGGCCGCAATGGCAAGAAGCTTGTGCATCCTCTCTGTTCGTCGCGGTCAATGGGAAAAGGCGCTTATCTGCAATCTAGGTGTTTCTGCGTGCTGCGCCCGCCCAAAGAGTGCCCGGGTGAAAACGAAAACGCAGGCATGTCGGGTGCCACTGTCTGCACCAGCACAGCAAGTTTTGAGCAAATATCTCCTTCCGTTCGGCCGCAATGGCAAGAAGCTTGTGCATCTTCTCTGTTCGTCGCGGTCAATGGGAAAAGGCGCTTATCTGCAATCTAGGTGTTTCTGCGTGCTGCGCCCGCCCAAAGAGTGCCCGGGTGAAAACGACAACGCAGGCATGTCGGGTGCCACTGTCTGCACCAGCACAGCAAGTTTTGAGCAAATATCTCCTTCCGTTCGGCCGCAATGGCAAGAAGCTTGTGCATCCTCTCTGTTCGTCGCGGTCAATGGGAAAAGGCGCTTATCTGCAATCTAGGTGTTTCTGCGTGCTGCGGCCGCCCAAAGAGTGCCCGGGTGAAAACGACAACGCAGGCATGTCGGGTGCCACTGTCTGCACCAGCACAGCAAGTTTTGAGCAAATATCTCCTTCCGTTCGGCCGCAATGGCAAGAAGCTTGTGCATCTTCTCTGTTCGTCGCGGTCAATGGGAAAAGGCGCTTATCTGCAATCTAGGTGTTTCTGCGTGCTGCGCCCGCCCAAAAAGTGCCCGGGTTAAATCGACAACGCAGGCATGTCGGGTGCCACTGTCTGCACCAGCACAGCAAGTTTTGAGCAAATATCTCCTTCCGTTCGGCCTCAATGGTAAGAAGCTTGTGCATCTTCTCTGTTCGTCGCGGTCAATGAGAAAAGGCGCTTATCTGCAATCTAGGTGTTTCTGCGTGCTGCGCCCGCCCAAAGAGTGCCCGTGTGAAAACGACAACGCAGGCATGTCGGGTACCACTGTCTGCACCAGCACAGCAAGTTTTGAGCAAATATCTCCTTCCGTTCGGCCGCAATGGCAAGAAGCTTGTGCATCCTCTCTGTTCGTCGCGGTCAATGGGAAAAGGCGCTTATCTGCAATCTAGGTGTTTCTGCGTGCTGCGCCCGCCCAAAGAGTGCCCGGGTGAAAACGACAACGCAGGCATGTCGGGTGCCACTGTCTGCACCAGCACAGCAAGTTTTGAGCAAATATCTCCTTCCGTTCGACCGCAATGGCAAGAAGCTTGTGCATCTTGTCTGTTCGTCGCGGTCAATGGGAAAAGGCGCTTATCTGCAATCTAGGTGTTTCTGCGTGCTGCGCCCGCCCAAAGAGTGCCCGGGTGAAAACGACAACGCAGGCATGTCGGGTGCCACTGTCTGCACCAGCACAGCAAGTTTTGAGCAAATATCTCCTTCCGTTCGGCCGCAATGGCAAGAAGCTTGTGCATCCTCTCTGTTCGTCGCGGTCAATGGGAAAAGGCGCTTATCTGCAATCTAGGTGTTTCTGCGTGCTGCGCCCGCCCAAAGAGTGCCCGGGTGAAAACGACAACGCAGGCATGTCGGGTGCCACTGTCTGCACCAGCACAGCAAGTTTTGAGCAAATATCTCCTTCCGTTCGACCGCAATGGCAAGAAGCTTGTGCATCTTGTCTGTTCGTCGCGGTCAATGGGAAAAGGCGCTTATCTGCAATCTAGGTGTTTCTGCGTGCTGCGCCCGCCCAAAGAGTGCCCGGGTGAAAACGACAACGCAGGCATGTCGGGTGCCACTGTCTGCACCAGCACAGCAAGTTTTGAGCAAATATCTCCTTCCGTTCGGCCGCAATGGCAAGAAGCTTGTGCATCTTGTCTGTTCGTCGCGGTCAATGGGAAAAGGCGCTTATCTGCAATCTAGGTGTTTCTGCGTGCTGCGCCCGCCCAAAGAGTGCCCGGGTGAAAACGACAACGCAGGCATGTCGGGTGCCCCTGTCTGCACCAGCACAGCAATTTTTGAGCAAATATCTCCTTCCATTCGGCCGCAATGGCAAGAAGCTTGTGCATCCTCTCTGTTCGTCGCGGTCAATGGGAAAAGGCGCTTATCTGCAATCTAGGTGTTTCTGCGTGCTGCGCCCGCCCAAAGAGTGCCCGGGTGAAAACGACAACGCAGGCATGTCGGGTGCCACTGTCTGCACCAGCACAGCAAGTTTTGAGCAAATATCTCCTTCCGTTCGGCCGCAATGGCAAGAAGCTTGTGCATCTTGTCTGTTCGTCGCGGTCAATGGGAAAAGGCGCTTATCTGCAATCTAGGTGTTTCTGCGTGCTGCGCCCGCCCAAAGAGTGCCCGGGTGAAAACGACAACGCAGGCATGTCGGGTGCCCCTGTCTGCACCAGCACAGCAATTTTTGAGCAAATATCTCCTTCCATTCGGCCGCAATGGCAAGAAGCTTGTGCATCCTCTCTGTTCGTCGCGGTCAATGGGAAAAGGCGCTTATCTGCAATCTAGGTGTTTCTGCGTGCTGCGCCCGCCCAAAGAGTGCCCGGGTGAAAACGACAACGCAGGCATGTCGGGTGCCACTGTCTGCACCAGCACAGCAAGTTTTGAGCAAATATCTCCTTCCGTTCGGCCGCAATGGCAAGAAGCTTGTGCATCTTCTCTGTTCGTCGCGGTCAATGGGAAAAGGCGCTTATCTGCAATCTAGGTGTTTCTGCGTGCTGCGCCCGCCCAAAGAGTGCCCGGGTTAAATCAACAACGCAGGCATGTCGGGTGCCACTGTCTGCACCAGCACAGCAAGTTTTGAGCAAATATCTCCTTCCGTTCGGCCTCAATGGTAAGAAGCTTGTGCATCTTCTCTGTTCGTCGCGGTCAATGAGAAAAGGCGCTTATCTGCAATCTAGGTGTTTCTGCGTGCTGCGCCCGCCCAAAGAGTGCCCGGGTGAAAACGACAACGCAGGCATGTCGGGTGCCACTGTCTGCACCAGCACAGCAAGTTTTGAGCAAATATCTCCTTCCGTTCGGCCGCAATGGCAAGAAGATTGTGCATCCTCTCTGTTCGGCGCGGTCAATGGGAAAAGGCGCTTATCTGCAATCTAGGTGTTTCTGCGTGCTGCGCCCGCCCAAAGAGTGCCCGGGTGAAAACGACAACGCAGGCATGTCGGGTGCCACTGTCTGCACCAGCACAGCAAGTTTTGAGCAAATATCTCCTTCCGTTCGGCCGCAATGGCAAGAAGATTGTGCATCCTCTCTGTTCGGCGCGGTCAATGGGAAAAGGCGCTTATCTGCAATCTAGGTGTTTCTGCGTGCTGCGCCCGCCCAAAGAGTGCCCGGGTGAAAACGACAACGCAGGCATGTCGGGTGCCACTGTCTGCACCAGCACAGCAAGTTTTGAGCATATATCTCCTTCCGTTCGGCCGCAATGGCAAGAAGCTTGTGCATCCTCTCTGTTCGTCGCGGTCAATGGGAAAAGGCGCTTATCTGCAATCTAGGTGTTTCTGCGTGCTGCGCCCGCCCAAAGAGTGCCCGGGTGAAAACGACAACGCAGGCATGTCGGGTGCCACTGTCTGCACCAGCACAGCAAGTTTTGAGCAAATATCTCCTTCCGTTCGGCCGCAATGGCAAGAAGCTTGTGCATCTTGTCTGTTCGTCGCGGTCAATGGGAAAAGGCGCTTATCTGCAATCTAGGTGTTTCTGCGTGCTGCGCCCGCCCAAAGAGTGCCCGGGTGAAAACGACAACGCAGGCATGTCGGGTGCCACTGTCTGCACCAGCACAGCAAGTTTTGAGCAAATATCTCCTTCCGTTCGGCCGCAATGGCAAGAAGCTTGTGCATCTTGTCTGTTCGTCGCGGTCAATGGGAAAAGGCGCTTATCTGCAATCTAGGTGTTTCTGCGTGCTGCGCCCGCCCAAAGAGTGCCCGGGTGAAAACGACAACGCAGGCATGTCGGGTGCCCCTGTCTGCACCAGCACAGCAAGTTTTGAGCAAATATCTCCTTCCGTTCGGCCGCATTGGCAAGAAGCTTGTGCATCTTCTCTGTTCGTCGCGGTCAATGGGAAAAGGCGCTTATCTGCAATCTAGGTGTTTCTGCGTGCTGCGCCCGCCCAAAGAGTGCCCGGGTGAAAACGACAACGCAGGCATGTCGGGTGCCACTGTCTGCACCAGCACAGCAAGTTTTGAGCAAATATCTCCTTCCGTTCGGCCGCAATGGCAAGAAGCTTGTGCATCTTCTCTGTTCGTCGCGGTCAATGAGAAAAGGCGCTTATCTGCAATCTAGGTGTTTCTGCGTGCTGCGCCCGCCCAAAGAGTGCCCGGGTGAAAACGACAACGCAGGCATGTCGGGTGCCACTGTCTGCACCAGCACAGCAAGTTTTGAGCAAATATCTCCTTCCGTTCGGCCGCAATGGCAAGAAGCTTGTGCATCCTCTCTGTTCGTCGCGGTCAATGGGAAAAGGCGCTTATCTGCAATCTAGGTGTTTCTGCGTGCTGCGCCCGCCCAAAGAGTGCCCGGGTGAAAACGACAACGCAGGCATGTGGGGTGCCACTGTCTGCACCAGCACAGCAAGTTTTGAGCAAATATCTCCTTCCGTTCGGCCGCAATGGCAAGAAGCTTGTTTATCCTCTCTGTTCGTCACGGTCAATGGGAAAAGGCGCTTATCTGCAATCTAGGTGTTTCTGCGTGCTAAGCCCGCCCAAAGAGTGCCCGGGTGAAAACGACAACGCAGGCATGTCGGGTGCCACTGTCTGCACCAGCACAGCAAGTTTTGAGCAAATATCTCCTTCCGTTCGGCCGCAATGGCAAGAAGCTTGTGCATCTTGTCTGTTCGTCGCGGTCAATGGGAAAAGGCGCTTATCTGCAATCTAGGTGTTTCTGCGTGCTGCGCCCGCCCAAAGAGTGCCCGGGTGAAAACGACAACGCAGGCATGTCGGGTGCCCCTGTCTGCACCAGCACAGCAATTTTTGAGCAAATATCTCCTTCCATTCGGCCGCAATGGCAAGAAGCTTGTGCATCCTCTCTGTTCGTCGCGGTCAATGGGAAAAGGCGCTTATCTGCAATCTAGGTGTTTCTGCGTGCTGCGCCGACCCAAAGAGTGCCCTGGTGAAAACGACAACGCAGGCATGTCGGGTGCCACTGTCTGCACCAGCACAGCAAGTTTTGAGCAAATATCTCCTTCCGTTCGGCCGCAATGGCAAGAAGCTTGTGCATCTTGTCTGTTCGTCGCGGTCAATGGGAAAAGGCGCTTATCTGCAATCTAGGTGTTTCTGCGTGCTGCGCCCGCCCAAAGAGTGCCCGGGTGAAAACGACAACGCAGGCATGTCGGGTGCCCCTGTCTGCACCAGCACAGCAAGTTTTGAGCAAATATCTCCTTCCGTTCGGCCGCAATGGCAAGAAGCTTGTGCATCTTCTCTGTTCGTCGCGGTCAATGGGAAAAGGCGCTTATCTGCAATCTAGGTGTTTCTGCGTGCTGCGCCCGCCCAAAGAGTGCCCGGGTGAAAACGACAACGCAGGCATGTCGGGTGCCACTGTCTGCACCAGCACAGCAAGTTTTGAGCAAATATCTCCTTCCGTTCGGCCGCAATGGCAAGAAGCTTGTGCATCCTCTCTGTTCGTCGCGGTCAATGGGAAAAGGCGCTTATCTGCAATCTAGGTGTTTCTGCGTGCTGCGCCCGCCCAAAGAGTGCCCGGGTGAAAACGACAACGCAGGCATGTCGGGTGCCCCTGTCTGCACCAGCACAGCAAGTTTTGAGCAAATATCTAATTCCGTTCGGCCGCAATGGCAAGAAGCTTGTGCATCTTCTCTGTTCGTTGCGGTCAATGGGAAAAGGCGCTTATCTGCAATCTAGGTGTTTCTGCGTGCTGCGCCCGCCCAAAGAGTGCCCGGGTGAAAACGACAACGCAGGCATGTCGGGTGCCACTGTCTGCACCAGCACAGCAAGTTTTGAGCAAATATCTCCTTCCGTTCGGCCGCAATGGCAAGAAGCTTGTGCATCTTCTCTGTTCGTCGCGGTCAATGGGAAAAGGCGCTTATCTGCAATCTAGGTGTTTCTGCGTGCTGCGCCCGCCCAAAGAGTGCCCGGGTGAAAACGACAACGCAGACATGTCGGGTGCCACTGTCTGCACCAGCACAGCAAGTTTTGAGCAAATATCTCCTTCCGTTCGGCCTCAATGGTAAGAAGCTTGTGCATCTTCTCTGTTCGTCGCGGTCAATGAGAAAAGGCGCTTATCTGCAATCTAGGTGTTTCTGCGTGCTGCGCCCGCCCAAAGAGTGCCCGGGTGAAAATGACAACGCAGGCATGTCGGGTGCCCCTGTCTGCACCAGCACAGCAAGTTTTGAGCAAATATCTCCTTCCGTTCGGCCGCAATGGCAAGAAGCTTGTGCATCCTCTCTGTTCGTCGCGGTCAATGGGAAAAGGCGCTTATCTGCAATCTAGGTGTTTCTGCGTGCTGCGCCCGCCCAAAGAGTGCCCGGGTGAAAACGACAACGCAGGCATGTCGGGTGCCACTGTCTGCACCAGCACAGCAAGTTTTGAGCAAATATCTCCTTCCGTTCGGCCGCAATGGCAAGAAGCTTGTACATCTTGTCTGTTCGTCGCGGTCAATCGGAAAAGGCGCTTATCTGCAATCTAGGTGTTTCTGCGTGCTGCGCCCGCCCAAAGAGTGCCCGGGTGAAAACGACAACGCAGGCATGTCGGGTGCACCTGTCTGCACCAGCACAGCAATTTTTGAGCAAATATCTCCTTCCATTCGGCCGCAATGGCAAGAAGCTTGTGCATCCTCTCTGTTCGTCGCGGTCAATGGGAAAAGGCGCTTATCTGCAATCTAGGTGTTTCTGCGTGCTGCGCCCGCCCAAAGAGTGCCCGGGTGAAAACGACAACGCAGGCATGTCGGGTGCCACTGTCTGCACCAGCACAGCAAGTTTTGAGCAAATATCTCCTTCCGTTCGGCCGCAATGGCAAGAAGCTTGTGCATCCTCTCTGTTCGTCGCGGTCAATGGGAAAAGCCGCTTATCTGCAATCTAGGTGTTTCTGCGTGCTGCGCCCGCCCAAAGAGTGCCCGGGTGAAAACGACAACGCAGGCATGTCGGGTGCCACTGTCTGCACCAGCACAGCAAGTTTTGAGCAAATATCTCCTTCCGTTCGGCCGCAATGGCAAGAAGCTTGTGCATCTTCTCTGTTCGTCGCGGTCAATGGGAAAAGGCGCTTATCTGCAATCTAGGTGTTTCTGCGTGCTGCGCCCGCCCAAAGAGTGCCCGGGTTAAATCGACAACGCAGGCATGTCGGGTGCCACTGTCTGCACCAGCACAGCAAGTTTTGAGCAAATATCTCCTTCCGTTCGGCCGCAATGGCAAGAAGCTTGTGCATCCTCTCTGTTCGTCGCGGTCAATGGGAAAAGGCGCTTATCTGCAATCTAGGTGTTTCTGCGTGCTGCGCCCGCCCAAAGAGTGCCCGGGTGAAAACGACAACGCAGGCATGTCGGGTGCCACTGTCTGCACCAGCACAGCAAGTTTTGAGCAAATTTCTCCTTCCGTTCGGCCGCAATGGCAAGAAGCTTGTGCATCTTGTCTGTTCGTCGCGGTCAATGGGAAAAGGCGCTTATCTGCAATCTAGGTGTTTCTGCGTGCTGCGCCCGCCCAAAGAGTGCCCGGGTGAAAACGACAACGCAGGCATGTCGGGTGCCCCTGTCTGCACCAGCACAGCAATTTTTGAGCAAATATCTCCTTCCATTCGGCCGCAATGGCAAGAAGCTTGTGCATCTTCTCTGTTCGTCGCGGTCAATGGGAAAAGGCGCTTATCTGCAATCTAGGTGTTTCTGCGTGCTGCGCCCGCCCAAAGAGTGCCCGGGTGAAAACGACAACGCAGGCATGTCGGGTGCCACTGTCTGCACCAGCACAGCAAGTTTTGAGCAAATATCTCCTTCCGTTCGGCCGCAATGGCAAGAAGCTTGTGCATCTTCTCTGTTCGTCGCGGTCAATGGGAAAAGGCGCTTATCTGCAATCTAGGTGTTTCTGCGTGCTGCGCCCGCCCAAAGAGTGCCCGGGTTAAATCGACAACGCAGGCATGTCGGGTGCCACTGTCTGCACCAGCACAGCAAGTTTTGAGCAAATATCTCCTTCCGTTCGGCCTCAATGGTAAGAAGCTTGTGCATCTTCTCTGTTCGTCGCGGTCAATGAGAAAAGGCGCTTATCTGCAATCTAGGTGTTTCTGCGTGCTGCGCCCGCCCAAAGAGTGCCCGGGTGAAAACGACAACGCAGACATGTCGGGTGCCACTGTCTGCACCAGCACAGCAAGTTTTGAGCAAATATCTCCTTCCGTTCGGCCGCAATGGCAAGAAGCTTGTGCATCTTGTCTGTTCGTCGCGGTCAATGGGAAAAGGCGCTTATCTGCAATCTAGGTGTTTCTGCGTGCTGCGCCCGCCCAAAGAGTGCCCGGGTGAAAACGACAACGCAGGCATGTCGGGTGCCCCTGTCTGCACCAGCACAGCAATTTTTGAGCAAATATCTCCTTCCATTCGGCCGCAATGGCAAGAAGCTTGTGCATCCTCTCTGTTCGTCGCGGTCAATGGGAAAAGGCGCTTATCTGCAATCTAGGTGTTTCTGCGTGCTGCGCCCGCCCAAAGAGTGCCCGGGTGAAAACGACAACGCAGGCATGTCGGGTGCCACTGTCTGCACCAGCACAGCAAGTTTTGAGCAAATATCTCCTTCCGTTCGGCCGCAATGGCAAGAAGCTTGTGCATCTTCTCTGTTCGTCGCGGTCAATGGGAAAAGGCGCTTATCTGCAATCTAGGTGTTTCTGTGTGCTGCGCACGCCCAAAGAGTGCCCGGGTTAAATCGACAACGCAGGCATGTCGGGTGCCACTGTCTGCACCAGCACAGCAAGTTTTGAGCAAATATCTCCTTCCGTTCGGCCTCAATGGTAAGAAGCTTGTGCATCTTCTCTGTTCGTCGCGGTCAATGAGAAAAGGCGCTTATCTGCAATCTAGGTGTTTCTGCGTGCTGCGCCCGCCCAAAGAGTGCCCGGGTGAAAACGACAACGCAGGCATGTCGGGTGCCACTGTCTGCACCAGCACAGCAAGTTTTGAGCAAATATCTCCTTCCGTTCGGCCTCAATGGTAAGAAGCTTGTGCATCTTCTCTGTTCGTCGCGGTCAATGAGAAAAGGCGCTTATCTGCAATCTAGGTGTTTCTGCGTGCTGCGCCCGCCCAAAGAGTGCCCGGGTGAAAACGACAACGCAGGCATGTCGGGTGCCACTGTCTGCACCAGCACAGCAAGTTTTGAGCAAATATCTCCTTCCGTTCGGCCGCAATGGCAAGAAGCTTGTGCATCTTGTCTGTTCGTCGCGGTCAATGGGAAAAGGCGCTTATCTGCAATCTAGGTGTTTCTGCGTGCTGCGCCCGCCCAAAGAGTGCCCGGGTGAAAACGACAACGCAGGCATGTCGGGTGCCCCTGTCTGCACCAGCACAGCAATTTTTGAGCAAATATCTCCTTCCATTCGGCCGCAATGGCAAGAAGCTTGTGCATCTTGTCTGTTCGTCGCGGTCAATGGGAAAAGGCGCTTATCTGCAATCTAGGTGTTTCTGCGTGCTGCGCCCGCCCAAAGAGTGCCCGGGTGAAAACGACAACGCAGGCATGTCGGGTGCCACTGTCTGCACCAGCACAGCAAGTTTTGAGCAAATATCTAATTCCGTTCGGCCGCAATGGCAAGAAGCTTGTGCATCTTCTCTGTTCGTCGCGGTCAATGGGAAAAGGCGCTTATCTGCAATCTAGGTGTTTCTGCGTGCTGCGCCCGCCCAAAGAGTGCCCGGGTGAAAACGACAACGCAGGCATGTCGGGTGCCACTGTCTGCACCAGCACAGCAAGTTTTGAGCAAATATCTCCTTCAGTTCGGCCGCAATGGCAAGAAGCTTGTGCATCTTCTCTGTTCGTCGCGGTCAATGGGAAAAGGCGCTTATCTGCAATCTAGGTGTTTCTGCGTGCTGCGCCCGCCCAAAGAGTGCCCGGGTGAAAACGACAACGCAGGCATGTCGGGTGCCACTGTCTGCACCAGCACAGCAAGTTTTGAGCAAATATCTAATTCCGTTCGGCCGCAATGGCAAGAAGCTTGTGCATCTTCTCTGTTCGTCGCGGTCAATGGGAAAAGGCGCTTATCTGCAATCTAGGTGTTTCTGCGTGCTGCGCCCGCCCAAAGAGTGCCCGGGTGAAAACGACAACGCAGGCATGTCGGGTGCCACTGTCTGCACCAGCACAGCAAGTTTTGAGCAAATATCTCCTTCAGTTCGGCCGCAATGGCAAGAAGCTTGTGCATCTTCTCTGTTCGTCGCGGTCAATGGGAAAAGGCGCTTATCTGCAATCTAGGTGTTTCTGCGTGCTGCGCCCGCCCAAAGAGTGCCCGGGTGAAAACGACAACGCAGGCATGTCGGGTGCCACTGTCTGCACCAGCACAGCAAGTTTTGAGCAAATATCTCCTTCCGTTCGGCCGCAATGGCAAGAAGCTTGTGCATCTTCTCTGTTCGTCGCGGTCAATGGGAAAAGGCGCTTATCTGCAATCTAGGTGTTTCTGCGTGCTGCGCTCGCCCAAAGAGTGCCCGGGTTAAATCGACAACGCAGGCATGTCGGGTGCCACTGTCTGCACCAGCACAGCAAGTTTTGAGCAAATATCTCCTTCCGTTCGGCCTCAATGGTAAGAAGCTTGTGCATCTTCTCTGTTCGTCGCGGTCAATGAGAAAAGGCACTTATCTGCAATCTAGGTGTTTCTGCTTGCTGCGCCCGCCCAAAGAGTGCCCGGGTGAAAACGACAACGCAGGCATGTCGGGTGCCACTGTCTGCACCAGCACAGCAAGTTTTGAGCAAATATCTCCTTCCGTTCGGCCGCAATGGCAAGAAGCTTGTGCATCCTCTCTGTTCGTCGCGGTCAATGGGAAAAGGCGCTTATCTGCAATCTAGGTGTTTCTGCGTGCTGCGCCCGCCCAAAGAGTGCCCGGGTGAAAACGACAACGCAGGCATGTCGGGTGCCACTGTCTGCACCAGCACAGCAAGTTTTGAGCAAATATCTCCTTCCGTTCGGCCGCAATGGCAAGAAGCTTGTGCATCTTGTCTGTTCGTCGCGGTCAATGGGAAAAGGCGCTTATCTGCAATCTAGGTGTTTCTGCGTGCTGCGTCCGCCCAAAGAGTGCCCGGGTGAAAACGACAACGCAGGCATGTCGGGTGCCCCTGTCTGCACCAGCACAGCAAGTTTTGAGCAAATATCTCCTTCCATTCGGCCGCAATGGCAAGAAGCTTGTGCATCCTCTCTGTTCGTCGCGGTCAATGGGAAAAGGCGCTTATCTGCAATCTAGGTGTTTCTGCGTGCTGCGCCCGCCCAAAGAGTGCCCGGGTGAAAACGACAACGCAGGCATGTCGGGTGCCACTGTCTGCACCAGCACAGCAAGTTTTGAGCAAATATCTCCTTCCGTTCGGCCGCAATGGCAAGAAGCTTGTGCATCTTCTCTGTTCGTCGCGGTCAATGGGAAAAGGCGCTTATCTGCAATCTAGGTGTATCTGCGTGCTGCGCCCGCCCAAAGAGTGCCCGGGTTAAATCGACAACGCAGGCATGTCGGGTGCCACTGTCTGCACCAGCACAGCAAGTTTTGAGCAAATATCTCCTTCCGTTCGGCCTCAATGGTAAGAAGCTTGTGCATCTTCTCTGTTCGTCGCGGTCAATGAGAAAAGGCGCTTATCTGCAATCTAGGTGTTTCTGCGTGCTGCGCCCGCCCAAAGAGTGCCCGGGTGAAAACGACAACGCAGGCATGTCGGGTGCCACTGTCTGCACCAGCACAGCAAGTTTTGAGCAAATATCTCCTTCCGTTCGGCCTCAATGGTAAGAAGCTTGTGCATCTTCTCTGTTCGTCGCGGTCAATGAGAAAAGGCGCTTATCTGCAATCTAGGTGTTTCTGCGTGCTGCGCCCGCCCAAAGAGTGCCCGGGTGAAAACTACAACGCAGGCATGTCGGGTGCCACTGTCTGCACCAGCACAGCAAGTTTTGAGCAAATATCTCCTTCCGTTCGGCCGCAATGGCAAGAAGCTTGTGCATCCTCTCTGTTCGTCGCGGTCAATGGGAAAAGGCGCTTATCTGCAATATAGGTGTTTCTGCGTGCTGCGGCCGCCCAAAGAGTGCCCGGGTGAAAACGACAACGCAGGCATGTCGGGTGCCACTGTCTGCACCAGCACAGCAAGTTTTGAGCAAATATCTCCTTCCGTTCGGCCGCAATGGCAAGAAGCTTGTGCATCTTCTCTGTTCGTCGCGGTCAATGGGAAAAGGCGCTTATCTGCAATCTAGGTGTTTCTGCGTGCTGCGCCCGCCCAAAAAGTGCCCGGGTTAAATCGACAACGCAGGCATGTCGGGTGCCACTGTCTGCACCAGCACAGCAAGTTTTGAGCAAATATCTCCTTCCGTTCGGCCTCAATGGTAAGAAGCTTGTGCATCTTCTCTGTTCGTCGCGGTCAATGAGAAAAGGCGCTTATCTGCAATCTAGGTGTTTCTGCGTGCTGCGCCCGCCCAAAGAGTGCCCGTGTGAAAACGACAACGCAGGCATGTCGGGTACCACTGTCTGCACCAGCACAGCAAGTTTTGAGCAAATATCTCCTTCCGTTCGGCCGCAATGGCAAGAAGCTTGTGCATCCTCTTTGTTCGTCGCGGTCAATGGGAAAAGGCGCTTATCTGCAATCTAGGTGTTTCTGCGTGCTGCGCCCGCCCAAAGAGTGCCCGGGTGAAAACGACAACGCAGGCATGTCGGGTGCCACTGTCTGCACCAGCACAGCAAGTTTTGAGCAAATATCTCCTTCCGTTCGGCCGCAATGGCAAGAAGCTTGTGCATCTTGTCTGTTCGTCGCGGTCAATGGGAAAAGGCGCTTATCTGCAATCTAGGTGTTTCTGCGTGCTGCGCCCGCCCAAAGAGTGCCCGGTTGAAAACGACAACGCAGGCATGTCGGGTGCCCCTGTCTGCACCAGCACAGCAATTTTTGAGCAAATATCTCCTTCCATTCGGCCGCAATGGCAAGAAGCTTGTGCATCCTCTCTGTTCGTCGCGGTCAATGGGAAAAGGCGCTTATCTGCAATCTAGGTGTTTCTGCGTGCTGCGCCCGCCCAAAGAGTGCCCGGGTGAAAACGACAACGCAGGCATGTCGGGTGCCACTGTCTGCACCAGCACAGCAAGTTTTGAGCAAATATCTCCTTCCGTTCGGCCGCAATGGCAAGAAGCTTGTGCATCTTCTCTGTTCGTCGCGGTCAATGGGAAAAGGCGCTTATCTGCAATCTAGGTGTTTCTGCGTGCTGCGCCCGCCCAAAGAGTGCCCGGGTTAAATCGACAACGCAGGCATGTCGGGTGCCACTGTCTGCACCAGCACAGCAAGTTTTGAGCAAATATCTCCTTCCGTTCGGCCTCAATGGTAAGAAGCTTGTGCATCTTCTCTGTTCGTCGCGGTCAATGAGAAAAGGCGCTTATCTGCAATCTAGGTGTTTCTGCGTGCTGCGCCCGCCCAAAGAGTGCTCGGGTGAAAACGACAACGCAGGCATGTCGGGTGCCACTGTCTGCACCAGCACAGCAAGTTTTGAGCAAATATCTCCTTCCGTTCGGCCGCAATGGCAAGAAGCTTGTGCATCCTCTCTGTTCGTCGCGGTCAATGGGAAAAGGCGCTTATCTGCAATCTAGGTGTTTCTGCGTGCTGCGCCCGCCCAAAGAGTGCCCGGGTGAAAACGACAACGTAGGCATGTCGGGTGCCACTGTCTGCACCAGCACAGCAAGTTTTGAGCAAATATCTCCTTCCGTTCGGCCGCAATGGCAAGAAGCTTGTGCATCTTGTCTGTTCGTCGCGGTCAATGGGAAAAGGCGCTTATCTGCAATCTAGGTGTTTCTGCGTGCTGCGCCCGCCCAAAGAGTGCCCGGGTGAAAACGACAACGCAGGCATGTCGGGTGCCACTGTCTGCACCAGCACAGCAATTTTTGAGCAAATATCTCCTTCCATTCGGCCGCAATGGTAAGAAGCTTGTGCATCCTCTCTGTTCGTCGCGGTCAATGGGAAAAGGTGCTTATCTGCAATCTAGGTGTTTCTGCGTGCTGCGCCCGCCCAAAGAGTGCCCGGGTGAAAACGACAACGCAGGCATGTCGGGTGCCACTGTCTGCACCAGCACAGCAAGTTTTGAGCAAATATCTCCTTCCGTTCGGCCGCAATGGCAAGAAGCTTGTACATCTTGTCTGTTCGTCGCGGTCAATGGGAAAAGGCGCTTATGTGCAATCTAGGTGTTTCTGCGTGCTGCGCCCGCCCAAAGAGTGCCCGGGTGAAAACGACAACGCAGGCATGTCGGGTGCCCCTGTCTGCACCAGCACAGCAATTTTTGAGCAAATATCTCCTTCCATTCGGCCGCAATGGCAAGAAGCTTGTGCATCCTCTCTGTTCGTCGCGGTCAATGGGAAAAGGCGCTTATCTGCAATCTAGGTGTTTCTGCGTGCTGCGCCCGCCCAAAGAGTGCCCGGGTGAAAACGACAACGCAGGCATGTCGGGTGCCACTGTCTGCACCAGCACAGCAAGTTTTGAGCAAATATCTCCTTCCGTTCGGCCTCAATGGTAAGAAGCTTGTGCATCTTCTCTGTTCGTCGCGGTCAATGAGAAAAGGCGCTTATCTGCAATCTAGGTGTTTCTGCGTGCTGCGCCCGCCCAAAGAGTGCTCGGGTGAAAACGACAACGCAGGCATGTCGGGTGCCCCTGTCTGCACCAGCACAGCAATTTTTGAGCAAATATCTCCTTCCATTCGGCCGCAATGGCAAGAAGCTTGTGCATCCTCTCTGTTCGTCGCGGTCAATGGGAAAAGGCACTTATCTGCAATCTAGGTGTTTCTGCGTGCTGCGCCCGCCCAAAGAGTGCCCGGGTGAAAACGACAACGCAGGCATGTCGGGTGCCACTGTCTGCACCAGCACAGCAAGTTTTGAGCAAATATCTCCTTCCGTTCGGCCGCAATGGCAAGAAGCTTGTGCATCTTGTCTGTTCGTCGCGGTCAATGGGAAAAGGCGCTTATCTGCAATCTAGGTGTTTCTGCGTGCTGCGCCCGCCCAAAGAGTGCCTGGGTGAAAACGACAACGCAGGCATGTCGGGTGCCACTGTCTGCACCAGCACAGCAAGTTTTGAGCAAATATCTCCTTCCGTTCGGCCGCAATGGCAAGAAGCTTGTGCATCTTGTCTGTTCGTCGCGGTCAATGGGAAAAGGCGCTTATCTGCAATCTAGGTGTTTCTGCGTGCTGCGCCCGCCCAAAGAGTGCCCGGGTGAAAACGACAACGCAGGCATGTCGGGTGCCCCTGTCTGCACCAGCACAGCAATTTTTGAGCAAATATCTCCTTCCATTCGGCCGCAATGGCAAGAAGCTTGTGCATCCTCTCTGTTCGTCGCGGTCAATGGGAAAAGGCGCTTATCTGCAATCTAGGTGTTTCTGCGTGCTGCGCCCGCCCAAAGAGTGCCCGGGTGAAAACGACAACGCAGGCATGTCGGGTGCCACTGTCTGCACCAGCACAGCAAGTTTTGAGCAAATATCTCCTTCCGTTCGGCCGCAATGGCAAGAAGCTTGTGCATCTTCTCTGTTCGTCGCGGTCAATGGGAAAAGGCGCTTATCTGCAATCTAGGTGTTTCTGTGTGCTGCGCACGCCCAAAGAGTGCCCGGGTTAAATCGACAACGCAGGCATGTCGGGTGCCACTGTCTGCACCAGCACAGCAAGTTTTGAGCAAATATCTCCTTCCGTTCGGCCTCAATGGTAAGAAGCTTGTGCATCTTCTCTGTTCGTCGCGGTCAATGAGAAAAGGCGCTTATCTGCAATCTAGGTGTTTCTGCGTGCTGCGCCCGCCCAAAGAGTGCCCGGGTGAAAACGACAACGCAGGCATGTCGGGTGCCACTGTCTGCACCAGCACAGCAAGTTTTGAGCAAATATCTCCTTCCGTTCGGCCTCAATGGTAAGAAGCTTGTGCATCTTCTCTGTTCGTCGCGGTCAATGAGAAAAGGCGCTTATCTGCAATCTAGGTGTTTCTGCGTGCTGCGCCCGCCCAAAGAGTGCCCGGGTGAAAACGACAACGCAGGCATGTCGGGTGCCACTGTCTGCACCAGCACAGCAAGTTTTGAGCAAATATCTCCTTCCGTTCGGCCGCAATGGCAAGAAGCTTGTGCATCTTGTCTGTTCGTCGCGGTCAATGGGAAAAGGCGCTTATCTGCAATCTAGGTGTTTCTGCGTGCTGCGCCCGCCCAAAGAGTGCCCGGGTGAAAACGACAACGCAGGCATGTCGGGTGCCACTGTCTGCACCAGCACAGCAAGTTTTGAGCAAATATCTAATTCCGTTCGGCCGCAATGGCAAGAAGCTTGTGCATCTTGTCTGTTCGTCGCGGTCAATGGGAAAAGGCGCTTATCTGCAATCTAGGTGTTTCTGCGTGCTGCGCCCGCCCAAAGAGTGCCCGGGTGAAAACGACAACGCAGGCATGTCGGGTGCCACTGTCTGCACCAGCACAGCAAGTTTTGAGCAAATATCTCCTTCAGTTCGGCCGCAATGGCAAGAAGCTTGTGCATCTTCTCTGTTCGTCGCGGTCAATGGGAAAAGGCGCTTATCTGCAATCTAGGTGTTTCTGCGTGCTGCGCCCGCCCAAAGAGTGCCCGGGTGAAAACGACAACGCAGGCATGTCGGGTGCCACTGTCTGCACCAGCACAGCAAGTTTTGAGCAAATATCTCCTTCCGTTCGGCCGCAATGGCAAGAAGCTTGTGCATCCTCTCTGTTCGTCGCGGTCAATGGGAAAAGGCGCTTATCTGCAATCTAGGTGTTTCTGCGTGCTGCGCCCGCCCAAAGAGTGCCCGGGTGAAAACGACAACGCAGGCATGTCGGGTGCCCCTGTCTGCACCAGCACAGCAATTTTTGAGCAAATATCTCCTTCCATTCGGCCGCAATGGCAAGAAGCTTGTGCATCCTCTCTGTTCGTCGCGGTCAATGGGAAAAGGCGCTTATCTGCAATCTAGGTGTTTCTGCGTGCTGCGCCCGCCCAAAGAGTGCCCGGGTGAAAACGACAACGCAGGCATGTCGGGTGCCACTGTCTGCACCAGCACAGCAAGTTTTGAGCAAATATCTCCTTCCGTTCGGCCGCAATGGCAAGAAGCTTGTGCATCTTCTCTGTTCGTCGCGGTCAATGGGAAAAGGCGCTTATCTGCAATCTAGGTGTTTCTGCGTGCTGCGCCCGCCCAAAGAGTGCCCGGGTGAAAACGACAACGCAGGCATGTCGGGTGCCCCTGTCTGCACCAGCACAGCAATTTTTGAGCAAATATCTCCTTCCATTCGGCCGCAATGGCAAGAAGCTTGTGCATCTTGTCTGTTCGTCGCGGTCAATGGGAAAAGGCGCTTATCTGCAATCTAGGTGTTTCTGCGTGCTGCGCCCGCCCAAAGAGTGCCCGGGTGAAAACGACAACGCAGGCATGTCGGGTGCCACTGTCTGCACCAGCACAGCAAGTTTTGAGCAAATATCTAATTCCGTTCGGCGGCAATGGCAAGAAGCTTGTGCATCTTGTCTGTTCGTCGCGGTCAATGGGAAAAGGCGCTTATCTGCAATCTAGGTGTTTCTGCGTGCTGCGCCCGCCCAAAGAGTGCCCGGGTGAAAACGACAACGCAGGCATGTCGGGTGCCACTGTCTGCACCAGCACAGCAAGTTTTGAGCAAATATCTCCTTCAGTTCGGCCGCAATGGCAAGAAGCTTGTGCATCTTCTCTGTTCGTCGCGGTCAATGGGAAAAGGCGCTTATCTGCAATCTAGGTGTTTCTGCGTGCTGCGCCCGCCCAAAGAGTGCCCGGGTGAAAACGACAACGCAGGCATGTCGGGTGCCACTGTCTGCACCAGCACAGCAAGTTTTGAGCAAATATCTCCTTCCGTTCGGCCGCAATGGCAAGAAGCTTGTGCATCCTCTCTGTTCGTCGCGGTCAATGGGAAAAGGCGCTTATCTGCAATCTAGGTGTTTTTGCGTGCTGCGCCCGCCCAAAGAGTGCCCGGGTGAAAACGACAACGCAGGCATGTCGGGTGCCCCTGTCTGCACCAGCACAGCAATTTTTGAGCAAATATCTCCTTCCATTCGGCCGCAATGGCAAGAAGCTTGTGCATCCTCTCTGTTCGTCGCGGTCAATGGGAAAAGGCGCTTATCTGCAATCTAGGTGTTTCTGCGTGCTGCGCCCGCCCAAAGAGTGCCCGGGTGAAAACGACAACGCAGGCATGTCGGGTGCCACTGTCTGCACCAGCACAGCAAGTTTTGAGCAAATATCTCCTTCCGTTCGGCCGCAATGGCAAGAAGCTTGTGCATCTTCTCTGTTCGTCGCGGTCAATGGGAAAAGGCGCTTATCTGCAATCTAGGTGTTTCTGCGTGCTGCGCCCGCCCAAAGAGTGCCCGGGTGAAAACGACAACGCAGGCATGTCGGGTGCCACTGTCTGCACCAGCACAGCAAGTTTTGAGCAAATATCTAATTCCGTTCGGCCGCAATGGCAAGAAGCTTGTGCATCTTCTCTGTTCGTCGCGGTCAATGGGAAAAGGCGCTTATCTGCAATCTAGGTGTTTCTGCGTGCTGCGCCCGCCCAAAGAGTGCCCGGGTGAAAACGACAACGCAGGCATGTCGGGTGCCCCTGTCTGCACCAGCACAGCAATTTTTGAGCAAATATCTCCTTCCATTCGGCCGCAATGGCAAGAAGCTTGTGCATCCTCTCTGTTCGTCGCGGTCAATGGGAAAAGGCGCTTATCTGCAATCTAGGTGTTTCTGCGTGCTGCGCCCGCCCAAAGAGTGCCCGGGTGAAAACGACAACGCAGGCATGTCGGGTGCCACTGTCTGCACCAGCACAGCAAGTTTTGAGCAAATATCTCCTTCCGTTCGGCCTCAATGGTAAGAAGCTTGTGCATCTTCTCTGTTCGTCGCGGTCAATGAGAAAAGGCGCTTATCTGCAATCTAGGTGTTTCTGCGTGCTGCGCCCGCCCAAAGAGTGCTCGGGTGAAAACGACAACGCAGGCATGTCGGGTGCCACTGTCTGCACCAGCACAGCAAGTTTTGAGCAAATATCTCCTTCCGTTCGGCCGCAATGGCAAGAAGCTTGTGCATCTTGTCTGTTCGTCGCGGTCAATGGGAAAAGGCGCTTATCTGCAATCTAGGTGTTTCTGCGTGCTGCGCCCGCCCAAAGAGTGCCCGGGTGAAAACGACAACGCAGGCATGTCGGGTGCCACTGTCTGCACCAGCACAGCAAGTTTTGAGCAAATATCTCCTTCCGTTCGGCCGCAATGGCAAGAAGCTTGTGCATCCTCTCTGTTCGTCGCGGTCAATGGGAAAAGGCGCTTATCTGCAATCTAGGTGTTTCTGCGTGCTGCGCCCGCCCAAAGAGTGCCCGGGTGAAAACGACAACGCAGGCATGTCGGGTGCCACTGTCTGCACCAGCACAGCAAGTTTTGAGCAAATATCTCCTTCCGTTCGGCCGCAATGGCAAGAAGCTTGTGCATCTTGTCTGTTCGTCGCGGTCAATGGGAAAAGGCGCTTATCTGCAATCTAGGTGTTTCTGCGTGCTGCGCCCGCCCAAAGAGTGCCCGGGTGAAAACGACAACGCAGGCATGTCGGGTGCCACTGTCTGCACCAGCACAGCAAGTTTTGAGCAAATATCTCCTTCCGTTCGGCCGCAATGGCAAGAAGCTTGTGCATCCTCTCTGTTCGTCGCGGTCAATGGGAAAAGGCGCTTATCTGCAATCTAGGTGTTTCTGCGTGCTGCGCCCGCCCAAAGAGTGCCCGGGTGAAAACGACAACGCAGGCATGTCGGGTGCCACTGTCTGCACCAGCACAGCAAGTTTTGAGCAAATATCTCCTTCCGTTCGGCCGCAATGGCAAGAAGCTTGTGCATCTTGTCTGTTCGTCGCGGTCAATGGGAAAAGGCGCTTATCTGCAATCTAGGTGTTTCTGCGTGCTGCGCCCGCCCAAAGAGTGCCCGGGTGAAAACGACAACGCAGGCATGTCGGGTGCCACTGTCTGCACCAGCACAGCAAGTTTTGAGCAAATATCTCCTTCCGTTCGGCCGCAATGGCAAGAAGCTTGTGCATCTTGTCTGTTCGTCGCGGTCAATGGGAAAAGGCGCTTATCTGCAATCTAGGTGTTTCTGCGTGCTGCGCCCGCCCAAAGAGTGCCCGGGTGAAAACGACAACGCAGGCATGTCGGGTGCCCCTGTCTGCACCAGCACAGCAAGTTTTGAGCAAATATCTCCTTCCGTTCGGCCGCATTGGCAAGAAGCTTGTGCATCTTCTCTGTTCGTCGCGGTCAATGGGAAAAGGCGCTTATCTGCAATCTAGGTGTTTCTGCGTGCTGCGCCCGCCCAAAGAGTGCCCGGGTGAAAACGACAACGCAGGCATGTCGGGTGCCACTGTCTGCACCAGCACAGCAAGTTTTGAGCAAATATCTCCTTCCGTTCGGCCGCAATGGCAAGAAGCTTGTGCATCTTCTCTGTTCGTCGCGGTCAATGAGAAAAGGCGCTTATCTGCAATCTAGGTGTTTCTGCGTGCTGCGCCCGCCCAAAGAGTGCACGGGTGAAAACGACAACGCAGGCATGTCGGGTGCCACTGTCTGCACCAGCACAGCAAGTTTTGAGCAAATATCTCCTTCCGTTCGGCCGCAATGGCAAGAAGCTTGTGCATCCTCTCTGTTCGTCGCGGTCAATGGGAAAAGGCGCTTATCTGCAATCTAGGTGTTTCTGCGTGCTGCGCCCGCCCAAAGAGTGCCCGGGTGAAAACGACAACGCAGACATGTCGGGTGCCACTGTCTGCACCAGCACAGCAAGTTTTGAGCAAATATCTCCTTCCGTTCGGCCTCAATGGTAAGAAGCTTGTGCATCTTCTCTGTTCGTCGCGGTCAATGAGAAAAGGCGCTTATCTGCAATCTAGGTGTTTCTGCGTGCTGCGCCCGCCCAAAGAGTGCCCGGGTGAAAATGACAACGCAGGCATGTCGGGTGCCCCTGTCTGCACCAGCACAGCAAGTTTTGAGCAAATATCTCCTTCCGTTCGGCCGCAATGGCAAGAAGCTTGTGCATCCTCTCTGTTCGTCGCGGTCAATGGGAAAAGGCGCTTATCTGCAATCTAGGTGTTTCTGCGTGCTGCGCCCGCCCAAAGAGTGCCCGGGTGAAAACGACAACGCAGGCATGTCGGGTGCCACTGTCTGCACCAGCACAGCAAGTTTTGAGCAAATATCTCCTTCCGTTCGGCCGCAATGGCAAGAAGCTTGTACATCTTGTCTGTTCGTCGCGGTCAATCGGAAAAGGCGCTTATCTGCAATCTAGGTGTTTCTGCGTGCTGCGCCCGCCCAAAGAGTGCCCGGGTGAAAACGACAACGCAGGCATGTCGGGTGCACCTGTCTGCACCAGCACAGCAATTTTTGAGCAAATATCTCCTTCCATTCGGCCGCAATGGCAAGAAGCTTGTGCATCCTCTCTGTTCGTCGCGGTCAATGGGAAAAGGCGCTTATCTGCAATCTAGGTGTTTCTGCGTGCTGCGCCCGCCCAAAGAGTGCCCGGGTGAAAACGACAACGCAGGCATGTCGGGTGCCACTGTCTGCACCAGCACAGCAAGTTTTGAGCAAATATCTCCTTCCGTTCGGCCGCAATGGCAAGAAGCTTGTGCATCCTCTCTGTTCGTCGCGGTCAATGGGAAAAGCCGCTTATCTGCAATCTAGGTGTTTCTGCGTGCTGCGCCCGCCCAAAGAGTGCCCGGGTGAAAACGACAACGCAGGCATGTCGGGTGCCACTGTCTGCACCAGCACAGCAAGTTTTGAGCAAATATCTCCTTCCGTTCGGCCGCAATGGCAAGAAGCTTGTGCATCTTCTCTGTTCGTCGCGGTCAATGGGAAAAGGCGCTTATCTGCAATCTAGGTGTTTCTGCGTGCTGCGCCCGCCCAAAGAGTGCCCGGGTTAAATCGACAACGCAGGCATGTCGGGTGCCACTGTCTGCACCAGCACAGCAAGTTTTGAGCAAATATCTCCTTCCGTTCGGCCGCAATGGCAAGAAGCTTGTGCATCCTCTCTGTTCGTCGCGGTCAATGGGAAAAGGCGCTTATCTGCAATCTAGGTGTTTCTGCGTGCTGCGCCCGCCCAAAGAGTGCCCGGGTGAAAACGACAACGCAGGCATGTCGGGTGCCACTGTCTGCACCAGCACAGCAAGTTTTGAGCAAATTTCTCCTTCCGTTCGGCCGCAATGGCAAGAAGCTTGTGCATCTTGTCTGTTCGTCGCGGTCAATGGGAAAAGGCGCTTATCTGCAATCTAGGTGTTTCTGCGTGCTGCGCCCGCCCAAAGAGTGCCCGGGTGAAAACGACAACGCAGGCATGTCGGGTGCCCCTGTCTGCACCAGCACAGCAATTTTTGAGCAAATATCTCCTTCCATTCGGCCGCAATGGCAAGAAGCTTGTGCATCTTCTCTGTTCGTCGCGGTCAATGGGAAAAGGCGCTTATCTGCAATCTAGGTGTTTCTGCGTGCTGCGCCCGCCCAAAGAGTGCCCGGGTGAAAACGACAACGCAGGCATGTCGGGTGCCACTGTCTGCACCAGCACAGCAAGTTTTGAGCAAATATCTCCTTCCGTTCGGCCGCAATGGCAAGAAGCTTGTGCATCTTCTCTGTTCGTCGCGGTCAATGGGAAAAGGCGCTTATCTGCAATCTAGGTGTTTCTGCGTGCTGCGCCCGCCCAAAGAGTGCCCGGGTTAAATCGACAACGCAGGCATGTCGGGTGCCACTGTCTGCACCAGCACAGCAAGTTTTGAGCAAATATCTCCTTCCGTTCGGCCTCAATGGTAAGAAGCTTGTGCATCTTCTCTGTTCGTCGCGGTCAATGAGAAAAGGCGCTTATCTGCAATCTAGGTGTTTCTGCGTGCTGCGCCCGCCCAAAGAGTGCCCGGGTGAAAACGACAACGCAGACATGTCGGGTGCCACTGTCTGCACCAGCACAGCAAGTTTTGAGCAAATATCTCCTTCCGTTCGGCCGCAATGGCAAGAAGCTTGTGCATCTTGTCTGTTCGTCGCGGTCAATGGGAAAAGGCGCTTATCTGCAATCTAGGTGTTTCTGCGTGCTGCGCCCGCCCAAAGAGTGCCCGGGTGAAAACGACAACGCAGGCATGTCGGGTGCCCCTGTCTGCACCAGCACAGCAATTTTTGAGCAAATATCTCCTTCCATTCGGCCGCAATGGCAAGAAGCTTGTGCATCCTCTCTGTTCGTCGCGGTCAATGGGAAAAGGCGCTTATCTGCAATCTAGGTGTTTCTGCGTGCTGCGCCCGCCCAAAGAGTGCCCGGGTGAAAACGACAACGCAGGCATGTCGGGTGCCACTGTCTGCACCAGCACAGCAAGTTTTGAGCAAATATCTCCTTCCGTTCGGCCGCAATGGCAAGAAGCTTGTGCATCTTCTCTGTTCGTCGCGGTCAATGGGAAAAGGCGCTTATCTGCAATCTAGGTGTTTCTGTGTGCTGCGCACGCCCAAAGAGTGCCCGGGTTAAATCGACAACGCAGGCATGTCGGGTGCCACTGTCTGCACCAGCACAGCAAGTTTTGAGCAAATATCTCCTTCCGTTCGGCCTCAATGGTAAGAAGCTTGTGCATCTTCTCTGTTCGTCGCGGTCAATGAGAAAAGGCGCTTATCTGCAATCTAGGTGTTTCTGCGTGCTGCGCCCGCCCAAAGAGTGCCCGGGTGAAAACGACAACGCAGGCATGTCGGGTGCCACTGTCTGCACCAGCACAGCAAGTTTTGAGCAAATATCTCCTTCCGTTCGGCCTCAATGGTAAGAAGCTTGTGCATCTTCTCTGTTCGTCGCGGTCAATGAGAAAAGGCGCTTATCTGCAATCTAGGTGTTTCTGCGTGCTGCGCCCGCCCAAAGAGTGCCCGGGTGAAAACGACAACGCAGGCATGTCGGGTGCCACTGTCTGCACCAGCACAGCAAGTTTTGAGCAAATATCTCCTTCCGTTCGGCCGCAATGGCAAGAAGCTTGTGCATCTTGTCTGTTCGTCGCGGTCAATGGGAAAAGGCGCTTATCTGCAATCTAGGTGTTTCTGCGTGCTGCGCCCGCCCAAAGAGTGCCCGGGTGAAAACGACAACGCAGGCATGTCGGGTGCCCCTGTCTGCACCAGCACAGCAATTTTTGAGCAAATATCTCCTTCCATTCGGCCGCAATGGCAAGAAGCTTGTGCATCTTGTCTGTTCGTCGCGGTCAATGGGAAAAGGCGCTTATCTGCAATCTAGGTGTTTCTGCGTGCTGCGCCCGCCCAAAGAGTGCCCGGGTGAAAACGACAACGCAGGCATGTCGGGTGCCACTGTCTGCACCAGCACAGCAAGTTTTGAGCAAATATCTAATTCCGTTCGGCCGCAATGGCAAGAAGCTTGTGCATCTTCTCTGTTCGTCGCGGTCAATGGGAAAAGGCGCTTATCTGCAATCTAGGTGTTTCTGCGTGCTGCGCCCGCCCAAAGAGTGCCCGGGTGAAAACGACAACGCAGGCATGTCGGGTGCCACTGTCTGCACCAGCACAGCAAGTTTTGAGCAAATATCTCCTTCAGTTCGGCCGCAATGGCAAGAAGCTTGTGCATCTTCTCTGTTCGTCGCGGTCAATGGGAAAAGGCGCTTATCTGCAATCTAGGTGTTTCTGCGTGCTGCGCCCGCCCAAAGAGTGCCCGGGTGAAAACGACAACGCAGGCATGTCGGGTGCCACTGTCTGCACCAGCACAGCAAGTTTTGAGCAAATATCTAATTCCGTTCGGCCGCAATGGCAAGAAGCTTGTGCATCTTCTCTGTTCGTCGCGGTCAATGGGAAAAGGCGCTTATCTGCAATCTAGGTGTTTCTGCGTGCTGCGCCCGCCCAAAGAGTGCCCGGGTGAAAACGACAACGCAGGCATGTCGGGTGCCACTGTCTGCACCAGCACAGCAAGTTTTGAGCAAATATCTCCTTCAGTTCGGCCGCAATGGCAAGAAGCTTGTGCATCTTCTCTGTTCGTCGCGGTCAATGGGAAAAGGCGCTTATCTGCAATCTAGGTGTTTCTGCGTGCTGCGCCCGCCCAAAGAGTGCCCGGGTGAAAACGACAACGCAGGCATGTCGGGTGCCACTGTCTGCACCAGCACAGCAAGTTTTGAGCAAATATCTCCTTCCGTTCGGCCGCAATGGCAAGAAGCTTGTGCATCTTCTCTGTTCGTCGCGGTCAATGGGAAAAGGCGCTTATCTGCAATCTAGGTGTTTCTGCGTGCTGCGCTCGCCCAAAGAGTGCCCGGGTTAAATCGACAACGCAGGCATGTCGGGTGCCACTGTCTGCACCAGCACAGCAAGTTTTGAGCAAATATCTCCTTCCGTTCGGCCTCAATGGTAAGAAGCTTGTGCATCTTCTCTGTTCGTCGCGGTCAATGAGAAAAGGCACTTATCTGCAATCTAGGTGTTTCTGCTTGCTGCGCCCGCCCAAAGAGTGCCCGGGTGAAAACGACAACGCAGGCATGTCGGGTGCCACTGTCTGCACCAGCACAGCAAGTTTTGAGCAAATATCTCCTTCCGTTCGGCCGCAATGGCAAGAAGCTTGTGCATCCTCTCTGTTCGTCGCGGTCAATGGGAAAAGGCGCTTATCTGCAATCTAGGTGTTTCTGCGTGCTGCGCCCGCCCAAAGAGTGCCCGGGTGAAAACGACAACGCAGGCATGTCGGGTGCCACTGTCTGCACCAGCACAGCAAGTTTTGAGCAAATATCTCCTTCCGTTCGGCCGCAATGGCAAGAAGCTTGTGCATCTTGTCTGTTCGTCGCGGTCAATGGGAAAAGGCGCTTATCTGCAATCTAGGTGTTTCTGCGTGCTGCGCCCGCCCAAAGAGTGCCCGGGTGAAAACGACAACGCAGGCATGTCGGGTGCCCCTGTCTGCACCAGCACAGCAAGTTTTGAGCAAATATCTCCTTCCATTCGGCCGCAATGGCAAGAAGCTTGTGCATCCTCTCTGTTCGTCGCGGTCAATGGGAAAAGGCGCTTATCTGCAATCTAGGTGTTTCTGCGTGCTGCGCCCGCCCAAAGAGTGCCCGGGTGAAAACGACAACGCAGGCATGTCGGGTGCCACTGTCTGCACCAGCACAGCAAGTTTTGAGCAAATATCTCCTTCCGTTCGGCCGCAATGGCAAGAAGCTTGTGCATCTTCTCTGTTCGTCGCGGTCAATGGGAAAAGGCGCTTATCTGCAATCTAGGTGTATCTGCGTGCTGCGCCCGCCCAAAGAGTGCCCGGGTTAAATCGACAACGCAGGCATGTCGGGTGCCACTGTCTGCACCAGCACAGCAAGTTTTGAGCAAATATCTCCTTCCGTTCGGCCTCAATGGTAAGAAGCTTGTGCATCTTCTCTGTTCGTCGCGGTCAATGAGAAAAGGCGCTTATCTGCAATCTAGGTGTTTCTGCGTGCTGCGCCCGCCCAAAGAGTGCCCGGGTGAAAACGACAACGCAGGCATGTCGGGTGCCACTGTCTGCACCAGCACAGCAAGTTTTGAGCAAATATCTCCTTCCGTTCGGCCTCAATGGTAAGAAGCTTGTGCATCTTCTCTGTTCGTCGCGGTCAATGAGAAAAGGCGCTTATCTGCAATCTAGGTGTTTCTGCGTGCTGCGCCCGCCCAAAGAGTGCCCGGGTGAAAACTACAACGCAGGCATGTCGGGTGCCACTGTCTGCACCAGCACAGCAAGTTTTGAGCAAATATCTCCTTCCGTTCGGCCGCAATGGCAAGAAGCTTGTGCATCCTCTCTGTTCGTCGCGGTCAATGGGAAAAGGCGCTTATCTGCAATCTAGGTGTTTCTGCGTGCTGCGGCCGCCCAAAGAGTGCCCGGGTGAAAACGACAACGCAGGCATGTCGGGTGCCACTGTCTGCACCAGCACAGCAAGTTTTGAGCAAATATCTCCTTCCGTTCGGCCGCAATGGCAAGAAGCTTGTGCATCTTCTCTGTTCGTCGCGGTCAATGGGAAAAGGCGCTTATCTGCAATCTAGGTGTTTCTGCGTGCTGCGCCCGCCCAAAAAGTGCCCGGGTTAAATCGACAACGCAGGCATGTCGGGTGCCACTGTCTGCACCAGCACAGCAAGTTTTGAGCAAATATCTCCTTCCGTTCGGCCTCAATGGTAAGAAGCTTGTGCATCTTCTCTGTTCGTCGCGGTCAATGAGAAAAGGCGCTTATCTGCAATCTAGGTGTTTCTGCGTGCTGCGCCCGCCCAAAGAGTGCCCGTGTGAAAACGACAACGCAGGCATGTCGGGTACCACTGTCTGCACCAGCACAGCAAGTTTTGAGCAAATATCTCCTTCCGTTCGGCCGCAATGGCAAGAAGCTTGTTCATCCTCTCTGTTCGTCGCGGTCAATGGGAAAAGGCGCTTATCTGCAATCTAGGTGTTTCTGCGTGCTGCGCCCGCCCAAAGAGTGCCCGGGTTAAATCGACAACGCAGGCATGTCGGGTGCCACTGTCTGCACCAGCACAGCAAGTTTTGAGCAAATATCTCCTTCCGTTCGGCCTCAATGGTAAGAAGCTTGTGCATCTTCTCTGTTCGTCGCGGTCAATGAGAAAAGGCGCTTATCTGCAATCTAGGTGTTTCTGCGTGCTGCGCCCGCCCAAAGAGTGCTCGGGTGAAAACGACAACGCAGGCATGTCGGGTGCCACTGTCTGCACCAGCACAGCAAGTTTTGAGCAAATATCTCCTTCCGTTCGGCCGCAATGGCAAGAAGCTTGTGCATCCTCTCTGTTCGTCGCGGTCAATGGGAAAAGGCGCTTATCTGCAATCTAGGTGTTTCTGCGTGCTGCGCCCGCCCAAAGAGTGCCCGGGTGAAAACGACAACGTAGGCATGTCGGGTGCCACTGTCTGCACCAGCACAGCAAGTTTTGAGCAAATATCTCCTTCCGTTCGGCCGCAATGGCAAGAAGCTTGTGCATCTTGTCTGTTCGTCGCGGTCAATGGGAAAAGGCGCTTATCTGCAATCTAGGTGTTTCTGCGTGCTGCGCCCGCCCAAAGAGTGCCCGGGTGAAAACGACAACGCAGGCATGTCGGGTGCCACTGTCTGCACCAGCACAGCAATTTTTGAGCAAATATCTCCTTCCATTCGGCCGCAATGGTAAGAAGCTTGTGCATCCTCTCTGTTCGTCGCGGTCAATGGGAAAAGGTGCTTATCTGCAATCTAGGTGTTTCTGCGTGCTGCGCCCGCCCAAAGAGTGCCCGGGTGAAAACGACAACGCAGGCATGTCGGGTGCCACTGTCTGCACCAGCACAGCAAGTTTTGAGCAAATATCTCCTTCCGTTCGGCCGCAATGGCAAGAAGCTTGTACATCTTGTCTGTTCGTCGCGGTCAATGGGAAAAGGCGCTTATGTGCAATCTAGGTGTTTCTGCGTGCTGCGCCCGCCCAAAGAGTGCCCGGGTGAAAACGACAACGCAGGCATGTCGGGTGCCCCTGTCTGCACCAGCACAGCAATTTTTGAGCAAATATCTCCTTCCATTCGGCCGCAATGGCAAGAAGCTTGTGCATCCTCTCTGTTCGTCGCGGTCAATGGGAAAAGGCGCTTATCTGCAATCTAGGTGTTTCTGCGTGCTGCGCCCGCCCAAAGAGTGCCCGGGTGAAAACGACAACGCAGGCATGTCGGGTGCCACTGTCTGCACCAGCACAGCAAGTTTTGAGCAAATATCTCCTTCCGTTCGGCCTCAATGGTAAGAAGCTTGTGCATCTTCTCTGTTCGTCGCGGTCAATGAGAAAAGGCGCTTATCTGCAATCTAGGTGTTTCTGCGTGCTGCGCCCGCCCAAAGAGTGCTCGGGTGAAAACGACAACGCAGGCATGTCGGGTGCCACTGTCTGCACCAGCACAGCAAGTTTTGAGCAAATATCTCCTTCCGTTCGGCCGCAATGGCAAGAAGCTTGTGCATCCTCTCTGTTCGTCGCCGTCAATGGGAAAAGGCGCTTATCTGCAATCTAGGTGTTTCTGCGTGCTGCGCCCGCCCAAAGAGTGCCCGGGTGAAAACGACAACGCAGGCATGTCGGGTGCCCCTGTCTGCACCAGCACAGCAATTTTTGAGCAAATATCTCCTTCCATTCGGCCGCAATGGCAAGAAGCTTGTGCATCCTCTCTGTTCGTCGCGGTCAATGGGAAAAGGCGCTTATCTGCAATCTAGGTGTTTCTGCGTGCTGCGCCCGCCCAAAGAGTGCCCGGGTGAAAACGACAACGCAGGCATGTCGGGTGCCACTGTCTGCACCAGCACAGCAAGTTTTGAGCAAATATCTCCTTCCGTTCGGCCGCAATGGCAAGAAGCTTGTGCATCTTGTCTGTTCGTCGCGGTCAATGGGAAAAGGCGCTTATCTGCAATCTAGGTGTTTCTGCGTGCTGCGCCCGCCCAAAGAGTGCCCGGGTGAAAACGACAACGCAGGCATGTCGGGTGCCCCTGTCTGCACCAGCACAGCAATTTTTGAGCAAATATCGCCTTCCATTCGGCCGCAATGGCAAGAAGCTTGTGCATCCTCTCTGTTCGTCGCGGTCAATGGGAAAAGGCGCTTATCTGCAATCTAGGTGTTTCTGCGTGCTGCGCCCGCCCAAAGAGTGCCCGGGTGAAAACGACAACGCAGGCATGTCGGGTGCCACTGTCTGCACCAGCACAGCAAGTTTTGAGCAAATATCTCCTTCCATTCGGCCGCAATGGCAAGAAGCTTGTGCATCCTCTCTGTTCGTCGCGGTCAATGGGAAAAGGCGCTTATCTGCAATCTAGGTGTTTCTGCGTGCTGCGCCCGCCCAAAGAGTGCCCGGGTGAAAACGAAAACGCAGGCATGTCGGGTGCCACTGTCTGCACCAGCACAGCAAGTTTTGAGCAAATATCTCCTTCCGTTCGGCCGCAATGGCAAGAAGCTTGTGCATCTTCTCTGTTCGTCGCGGTCAATGGGAAAAGGCGCTTATCTGCAATCTAGGTGTTTCTGCGTGCTGCGCCCGCCCAAAGAGTGCCCGGGTGAAAACGACAACGCAGGCATGTCGGGTGCCACTGTCTGCACCAGCACAGCAAGTTTTGAGCAAATATCTCCTTCCGTTCGGCCGCAATGGCAAGAAGCTTGTGCATCCTCTCTGTTCGTCGCGGTCAATGGGAAAAGGCGCTTATCTGCAATCTAGGTGTTTCTGCGTGCTGCGGCCGCCCAAAGAGTGCCCGGGTGAAAACGACAACGCAGGCATGTCGGGTGCCACTGTCTGCACCAGCACAGCAAGTTTTGAGCAAATATCTCCTTCCGTTCGGCCGCAATGGCAAGAAGCTTGTGCATCTTCTCTGTTCGTCGCGGTCAATGGGAAAAGGCGCTTATCTGCAATCTAGGTGTTTCTGCGTGCTGCGCCCGCCCAAAAAGTGCCCGGGTTAAATCGACAACGCAGGCATGTCGGGTGCCACTGTCTGCACCAGCACAGCAAGTTTTGAGCAAATATCTCCTTCCGTTCGGCCTCAATGGTAAGAAGCTTGTGCATCTTCTCTGTTCGTCGCGGTCAATGAGAAAAGGCGCTTATCTGCAATCTAGGTGTTTCTGCGTGCTGCGCCCGCCCAAAGAGTGCCCGTGTGAAAACGACAACGCAGGCATGTCGGGTACCACTGTCTGCACCAGCACAGCAAGTTTTGAGCAAATATCTCCTTCCGTTCGGCCGCAATGGCAAGAAGCTTGTGCATCCTCTCTGTTCGTCGCGGTCAATGGGAAAAGGCGCTTATCTGCAATCTAGGTGTTTCTGCGTGCTGCGCCCGCCCAAAGAGTGCCCGGGTGAAAACGACAACGCAGGCATGTCGGGTGCCACTGTCTGCACCAGCACAGCAAGTTTTGAGCAAATATCTCCTTCCGTTCGACCGCAATGGCAAGAAGCTTGTGCATCTTGTCTGTTCGTCGCGGTCAATGGGAAAAGGCGCTTATCTGCAATCTAGGTGTTTCTGCGTGCTGCGCCCGCCCAAAGAGTGCCCGGGTGAAAACGACAACGCAGGCATGTCGGGTGCCACTGTCTGCACCAGCACAGCAAGTTTTGAGCAAATATCTCCTTCCGTTCGGCCGCAATGGCAAGAAGCTTGTGCATCCTCTCTGTTCGTCGCGGTCAATGGGAAAAGGCGCTTATCTGCAATCTAGGTGTTTCTGCGTGCTGCGCCCGCCCAAAGAGTGCCCGGGTGAAAACGACAACGCAGGCATGTCGGGTGCCACTGTCTGCACCAGCACAGCAAGTTTTGAGCAAATATCTCCTTCCGTTCGACCGCAATGGCAAGAAGCTTGTGCATCTTGTCTGTTCGTCGCGGTCAATGGGAAAAGGCGCTTATCTGCAATCTAGGTGTTTCTGCGTGCTGCGCCCGCCCAAAGAGTGCCCGGGTGAAAACGACAACGCAGGCATGTCGGGTGCCACTGTCTGCACCAGCACAGCAAGTTTTGAGCAAATATCTCCTTCCGTTCGGCCGCAATGGCAAGAAGCTTGTGCATCTTGTCTGTTCGTCGCGGTCAATGGGAAAAGGCGCTTATCTGCAATCTAGGTGTTTCTGCGTGCTGCGCCCGCCCAAAGAGTGCCCGGGTGAAAACGACAACGCAGGCATGTCGGGTGCCCCTGTCTGCACCAGCACAGCAATTTTTGAGCAAATATCTCCTTCCATTCGGCCGCAATGGCAAGAAGCTTGTGCATCCTCTCTGTTCGTCGCGGTCAATGGGAAAAGGCGCTTATCTGCAATCTAGGTGTTTCTGCGTGCTGCGCCCGCCCAAAGAGTGCCCGGGTGAAAACGACAACGCAGGCATGTCGGGTGCCACTGTCTGCACCAGCACAGCAAGTTTTGAGCAAATATCTCCTTCCGTTCGGCCGCAATGGCAAGAAGCTTGTGCATCTTGTCTGTTCGTCGCGGTCAATGGGAAAAGGCGCTTATCTGCAATCTAGGTGTTTCTGCGTGCTGCGCCCGCCCAAAGAGTGCCCGGGTGAAAACGACAACGCAGGCATGTCGGGTGCCCCTGTCTGCACCAGCACAGCAATTTTTGAGCAAATATCTCCTTCCATTCGGCCGCAATGGCAAGAAGCTTGTGCATCCTCTCTGTTCGTCGCGGTCAATGGGAAAAGGCGCTTATCTGCAATCTAGGTGTTTCTGCGTGCTGCGCCCGCCCAAAGAGTGCCCGGGTGAAAACGACAACGCAGGCATGTCGGGTGCCACTGTCTGCACCAGCACAGCAAGTTTTGAGCAAATATCTCCTTCCGTTCGGCCGCAATGGCAAGAAGCTTGTGCATCTTCTCTGTTCGTCGCGGTCAATGGGAAAAGGCGCTTATCTGCAATCTAGGTGTTTCTGCGTGCTTCGCCCGCCCAAAGAGTGCCCGGGTTAAATCAACAACGCAGGCATGTCGGGTGCCACTGTCTGCACCAGCACAGCAAGTTTTGAGCAAATATCTCCTTCCGTTCGGCCTCAATGGTAAGAAGCTTGTGCATCTTCTCTGTTCGTCGCGGTCAATGAGAAAAGGCGCTTATCTGCAATCTAGGTGTTTCTGCGTGCTGCGCCCGCCCAAAGAGTGCCCGGGTGAAAACGACAACGCAGGCATGTCGGGTGCCACTGTCTGCACCAGCACAGCAAGTTTTGAGCAAATATCTCCTTCCGTTCGGCCGCAATGGCAAGAAGATTGTGCATCCTCTCTGTTCGGCGCGGTCAATGGGAAAAGGCGCTTATCTGCAATCTAGGTGTTTCTGCGTGCTGCGCCCGCCCAAAGAGTGCCCGGGTGAAAACGACAACGCAGGCATGTCGGGTGCCACTGTCTGCACCAGCACAGCAAGTTTTGAGCAAATATCTCCTTCCGTTCGGCCGCAATGGCAAGAAGATTGTGCATCCTCTCTGTTCGGCGCGGTCAATGGGAAAAGGCGCTTATCTGCAATCTAGGTGTTTCTGCGTGCTGCGCCCGCCCAAAGAGTGCCCGGGTGAAAACGACAACGCAGGCATGTCGGGTGCCACTGTCTGCACCAGCACAGCAAGTTTTGAGCATATATCTCCTTCCGTTCGGCCGCAATGGCAAGAAGCTTGTGCATCCTCTCTGTTCGTCGCGGTCAATGGGAAAAGGCGCTTATCTGCAATCTAGGTGTTTCTGCGTGCTGCGCCCGCCCAAAGAGTGCCCGGGTGAAAACGACAACGCAGGCATGTCGGGTGCCACTGTCTGCACCAGCACAGCAAGTTTTGAGCAAATATCTCCTTCCGTTCGGCCGCAATGGCAAGAAGCTTGTGCATCTTGTCTGTTCGTCGCGGTCAATGGGAAAAGGCGCTTATCTGCAATCTAGGTGTTTCTGCGTGCTGCGCCCGCCCAAAGAGTGCCCGGGTGAAAACGACAACGCAGGCATGTCGGGTGCCCCTGTCTGCACCAGCACAGCAAGTTTTGAGCAAATATCTCCTTCCGTTCGGCCGCATTGGCAAGAAGCTTGTGCATCTTCTCTGTTCGTCGCGGTCAATGGGAAAAGGCGCTTATCTGCAATCTAGGTGTTTCTGCGTGCTGCGCCCGCCCAAAGAGTGCCCGGGTGAAAACGACAACGCAGGCATGTCGGGTGCCACTGTCTGCACCAGCACAGCAAGTTTTGAGCAAATATCTCCTTCCGTTCGGCCGCAATGGCAAGAAGCTTGTGCATCTTCTCTGTTCGTCGCGGTCAATGAGAAAAGGCGCTTATCTGCAATCTAGGTGTTTCTGCGTGCTGCGCCCGCCCAAAGAGTGCCCGGGTGAAAACGACAACGCAGGCATGTCGGGTGCCACTGTCTGCACCAGCACAGCAAGTTTTGAGCAAATATCTCCTTCCGTTCGGCCGCAATGGCAAGAAGCTTGTGCATCCTCTCTGTTCGTCGCGGTCAATGGGAAAAGGCGCTTATCTGCAATCTAGGTGTTTCTGCGTGCTGCGCCCGCCCAAAGAGTGCCCGGGTGAAAACGACAACGCAGGCATGTGGGGTGCCACTGTCTGCACCAGCACAGCAAGTTTTGAGCAAATATCTCCTTCCGTTCGGCCGCAATGGCAAGAAGCTTGTTTATCCTCTCTGTTCGTCACGGTCAATGGGAAAAGGCGCTTATCTGCAATCTAGGTGTTTCTGCGTGCTAAGCCCGCCCAAAGAGTGCCCGGGTGAAAACGACAACGCAGGCATGTCGGGTGCCACTGTCTGCACCAGCACAGCAAGTTTTGAGCAAATATCTCCTTCCGTTCGGCCGCAATGGCAAGAAGCTTGTGCATCTTGTCTGTTCGTCGCGGTCAATGGGAAAAGGCGCTTATCTGCAATCTAGGTGTTTCTGCGTGCTGCGCCCGCCCAAAGAGTGCCCGGGTGAAAACGACAACGCAGGCATGTCGGGTGCCCCTGTCTGCACCAGCACAGCAATTTTTGAGCAAATATCTCCTTCCATTCGGCCGCAATGGCAAGAAGCTTGTGCATCCTCTCTGTTCGTCGCGGTCAATGGGAAAAGGCGCTTATCTGCAATCTAGGTGTTTCTGCGTGCTGCGCCGACCCAAAGAGTGCCCTGGTGAAAACGACAACGCAGGCATGTCGGGTGCCACTGTCTGCACCAGCACAGCAAGTTTTGAGCAAATATCTCCTTCCGTTCGGCCGCAATGGCAAGAAGCTTGTGCATCTTGTCTGTTCGTCGCGGTCAATGGGAAAAGGCGCTTATCTGCAATCTAGGTGTTTCTGCGTGCTGCGCCCGCCCAAAGAGTGCCCGGGTGAAAACGACAACGCAGGCATGTCGGGTGCCCCTGTCTGCACCAGCACAGCAAGTTTTGAGCAAATATCTCCTTCCGTTCGGCCGCAATGGCAAGAAGCTTGTGCATCTTCTCTGTTCGTCGCGGTCAATGGGAAAAGGCGCTTATCTGCAATCTAGGTGTTTCTGCGTGCTGCGCCCGCCCAAAGAGTGCCCGGGTGAAAACGACAACGCAGGCATGTCGGGTGCCACTGTCTGCACCAGCACAGCAAGTTTTGAGCAAATATCTCCTTCCGTTCGGCCGCAATGGCAAGAAGCTTGTGCATCCTCTCTGTTCGTCGCGGTCAATGGGAAAAGGCGCTTATCTGCAATCTAGGTGTTTCTGCGTGCTGCGCCCGCCCAAAGAGTGCCCGGGTGAAAACGACAACGCAGGCATGTCGGGTGCCCCTGTCTGCACCAGCACAGCAAGTTTTGAGCAAATATCTAATTCCGTTCGGCCGCAATGGCAAGAAGCTTGTGCATCTTCTCTGTTCGTTGCGGTCAATGGGAAAAGGCGCTTATCTGCAATCTAGGTGTTTCTGCGTGCTGCGCCCGCCCAAAGAGTGCCCGGGTGAAAACGACAACGCAGGCATGTCGGGTGCCACTGTCTGCACCAGCACAGCAAGTTTTGAGCAAATATCTCCTTCCGTTCGGCCGCAATGGCAAGAAGCTTGTGCATCTTCTCTGTTCGTCGCGGTCAATGGGAAAAGGCGCTTATCTGCAATCTAGGTGTTTCTGCGTGCTGCGCCCGCCCAAAGAGTGCCCGGGTGAAAACGACAACGCAGACATGTCGGGTGCCACTGTCTGCACCAGCACAGCAAGTTTTGAGCAAATATCTCCTTCCGTTCGGCCTCAATGGTAAGAAGCTTGTGCATCTTCTCTGTTCGTCGCGGTCAATGAGAAAAGGCGCTTATCTGCAATCTAGGTGTTTCTGCGTGCTGCGCCCGCCCAAAGAGTGCCCGGGTGAAAATGACAACGCAGGCATGTCGGGTGCCCCTGTCTGCACCAGCACAGCAAGTTTTGAGCAAATATCTCCTTCCGTTCGGCCGCAATGGCAAGAAGCTTGTGCATCCTCTCTGTTCGTCGCGGTCAATGGGAAAAGGCGCTTATCTGCAATCTAGGTGTTTCTGCGTGCTGCGCCCGCCCAAAGAGTGCCCGGGTGAAAACGACAACGCAGGCATGTCGGGTGCCACTGTCTGCACCAGCACAGCAAGTTTTGAGCAAATATCTCCTTCCGTTCGGCCGCAATGGCAAGAAGCTTGTACATCTTGTCTGTTCGTCGCGGTCAATCGGAAAAGGCGCTTATCTGCAATCTAGGTGTTTCTGCGTGCTGCGCCCGCCCAAAGAGTGCCCGGGTGAAAACGACAACGCAGGCATGTCGGGTGCACCTGTCTGCACCAGCACAGCAATTTTTGAGCAAATATCTCCTTCCATTCGGCCGCAATGGCAAGAAGCTTGTGCATCCTCTCTGTTCGTCGCGGTCAATGGGAAAAGGCGCTTATCTGCAATCTAGGTGTTTCTGCGTGCTGCGCCCGCCCAAAGAGTGCCCGGGTGAAAACGACAACGCAGGCATGTCGGGTGCCACTGTCTGCACCAGCACAGCAAGTTTTGAGCAAATATCTCCTTCCGTTCGGCCGCAATGGCAAGAAGCTTGTGCATCCTCTCTGTTCGTCGCGGTCAATGGGAAAAGCCGCTTATCTGCAATCTAGGTGTTTCTGCGTGCTGCGCCCGCCCAAAGAGTGCCCGGGTGAAAACGACAACGCAGGCATGTCGGGTGCCACTGTCTGCACCAGCACAGCAAGTTTTGAGCAAATATCTCCTTCCGTTCGGCCGCAATGGCAAGAAGCTTGTGCATCTTCTCTGTTCGTCGCGGTCAATGGGAAAAGGCGCTTATCTGCAATCTAGGTGTTTCTGCGTGCTGCGCCCGCCCAAAGAGTGCCCGGGTTAAATCGACAACGCAGGCATGTCGGGTGCCACTGTCTGCACCAGCACAGCAAGTTTTGAGCAAATATCTCCTTCCGTTCGGCCGCAATGGCAAGAAGCTTGTGCATCCTCTCTGTTCGTCGCGGTCAATGGGAAAAGGCGCTTATCTGCAATCTAGGTGTTTCTGCGTGCTGCGCCCGCCCAAAGAGTGCCCGGGTGAAAACGACAACGCAGGCATGTCGGGTGCCACTGTCTGCACCAGCACAGCAAGTTTTGAGCAAATTTCTCCTTCCGTTCGGCCGCAATGGCAAGAAGCTTGTGCATCTTGTCTGTTCGTCGCGGTCAATGGGAAAAGGCGCTTATCTGCAATCTAGGTGTTTCTGCGTGCTGCGCCCGCCCAAAGAGTGCCCGGGTGAAAACGACAACGCAGGCATGTCGGGTGCCCCTGTCTGCACCAGCACAGCAATTTTTGAGCAAATATCTCCTTCCATTCGGCCGCAATGGCAAGAAGCTTGTGCATCTTCTCTGTTCGTCGCGGTCAATGGGAAAAGGCGCTTATCTGCAATCTAGGTGTTTCTGCGTGCTGCGCCCGCCCAAAGAGTGCCCGGGTGAAAACGACAACGCAGGCATGTCGGGTGCCACTGTCTGCACCAGCACAGCAAGTTTTGAGCAAATATCTCCTTCCGTTCGGCCGCAATGGCAAGAAGCTTGTGCATCTTCTCTGTTCGTCGCGGTCAATGGGAAAAGGCGCTTATCTGCAATCTAGGTGTTTCTGCGTGCTGCGCCCGCCCAAAGAGTGCCCGGGTTAAATCGACAACGCAGGCATGTCGGGTGCCACTGTCTGCACCAGCACAGCAAGTTTTGAGCAAATATCTCCTTCCGTTCGGCCTCAATGGTAAGAAGCTTGTGCATCTTCTCTGTTCGTCGCGGTCAATGAGAAAAGGCGCTTATCTGCAATCTAGGTGTTTCTGCGTGCTGCGCCCGCCCAAAGAGTGCCCGGGTGAAAACGACAACGCAGACATGTCGGGTGCCACTGTCTGCACCAGCACAGCAAGTTTTGAGCAAATATCTCCTTCCGTTCGGCCGCAATGGCAAGAAGCTTGTGCATCTTGTCTGTTCGTCGCGGTCAATGGGAAAAGGCGCTTATCTGCAATCTAGGTGTTTCTGCGTGCTGCGCCCGCCCAAAGAGTGCCCGGGTGAAAACGACAACGCAGGCATGTCGGGTGCCCCTGTCTGCACCAGCACAGCAATTTTTGAGCAAATATCTCCTTCCATTCGGCCGCAATGGCAAGAAGCTTGTGCATCCTCTCTGTTCGTCGCGGTCAATGGGAAAAGGCGCTTATCTGCAATCTAGGTGTTTCTGCGTGCTGCGCCCGCCCAAAGAGTGCCCGGGTGAAAACGACAACGCAGGCATGTCGGGTGCCACTGTCTGCACCAGCACAGCAAGTTTTGAGCAAATATCTCCTTCCGTTCGGCCGCAATGGCAAGAAGCTTGTGCATCTTCTCTGTTCGTCGCGGTCAATGGGAAAAGGCGCTTATCTGCAATCTAGGTGTTTCTGTGTGCTGCGCACGCCCAAAGAGTGCCCGGGTTAAATCGACAACGCAGGCATGTCGGGTGCCACTGTCTGCACCAGCACAGCAAGTTTTAAGCAAATATCTCCTTCCGTTCGGCCTCAATGGTAAGAAGCTTGTGCATCTTCTCTGTTCGTCGCGGTCAATGAGAAAAGGCGCTTATCTGCAATCTAGGTGTTTCTGCGTGCTGCGCCCGCCCAAAGAGTGCCCGGGTGAAAACGACAACGCAGGCATGTCGGGTGCCACTGTCTGCACCAGCACAGCAAGTTTTGAGCAAATATCTCCTTCCGTTCGGCCTCAATGGTAAGAAGCTTGTGCATCTTCTCTGTTCGTCGCGGTCAATGAGAAAAGGCGCTTATCTGCAATCTAGGTGTTTCTGCGTGCTGCGCCCGCCCAAAGAGTGCCCGGGTGAAAACGACAACGCAGGCATGTCGGGTGCCACTGTCTGCACCAGCACAGCAAGTTTTGAGCAAATATCTCCTTCCGTTCGGCCGCAATGGCAAGAAGCTTGTGCATCTTGTCTGTTCGTCGCGGTCAATGGGAAAAGGCGCTTATCTGCAATCTAGGTGTTTCTGCGTGCTGCGCCCGCCCAAAGAGTGCCCGGGTGAAAACGACAACGCAGGCATGTCGGGTGCCCCTGTCTGCACCAGCACAGCAATTTTTGAGCAAATATCTCCTTCCATTCGGCCGCAATGGCAAGAAGCTTGTGCATCTTGTCTGTTCGTCGCGGTCAATGGGAAAAGGCGCTTATCTGCAATCTAGGTGTTTCTGCGTGCTGCGCCCGCCCAAAGAGTGCCCGGGTGAAAACGACAACGCAGGCATGTCGGGTGCCACTGTCTGCACCAGCACAGCAAGTTTTGAGCAAATATCTAATTCCGTTCGGCCGCAATGGCAAGAAGCTTGTGCATCTTCTCTGTTCGTCGCGGTCAATGGGAAAAGGCGCTTATCTGCAATCTAGGTGTTTCTGCGTGCTGCGCCCGCCCAAAGAGTGCCCGGGTGAAAACGACAACGCAGGCATGTCGGGTGCCACTGTCTGCACCAGCACAGCAAGTTTTGAGCAAATATCTCCTTCAGTTCGGCCGCAATGGCAAGAAGCTTGTGCATCTTCTCTGTTCGTCGCGGTCAATGGGAAAAGGCGCTTATCTGCAATCTAGGTGTTTCTGCGTGCTGCGCCCGCCCAAAGAGTGCCCGGGTGAAAACGACAACGCAGGCATGTCGGGTGCCACTGTCTGCACCAGCACAGCAAGTTTTGAGCAAATATCTAATTCCGTTCGGCCGCAATGGCAAGAAGCTTGTGCATCTTCTCTGTTCGTCGCGGTCAATGGGAAAAGGCGCTTATCTGCAATCTAGGTGTTTCTGCGTGCTGCGCCCGCCCAAAGAGTGCCCGGGTGAAAACGACAACGCAGACATGTCGGGTGCCACTGTCTGCACCAGCACAGCAAGTTTTGAGCAAATATCTCCTTCAGTTCGGCCGCAATGGCAAGAAGCTTGTGCATCTTCTCTGTTCGTCGCGGTCAATGGGAAAAGGCGCTTATCTGCAATCTAGGTGTTTCTGCGTGCTGCGCCCGCCCAAAGAGTGCCCGGGTGAAAACGACAACGCAGGCATGTCGGGTGCCACTGTCTGCACCAGCACAGCAAGTTTTGAGCAAATATCTCCTTCCGTTCGGCCGCAATGGCAAGAAGCTTGTGCATCTTCTCTGTTCGTCGCGGTCAATGGGAAAAGGCGCTTATCTGCAATCTAGGTGTTTCTGCGTGCTGCGCTCGCCCAAAGAGTGCCCGGGTTAAATCGACAACGCAGGCATGTCGGGTGCCACTGTCTGCACCAGCACAGCAAGTTTTGAGCAAATATCTCCTTCCGTTCGGCCTCAATGGTAAGAAGCTTGTGCATCTTCTCTGTTCGTCGCGGTCAATGAGAAAAGGCACTTATCTGCAATCTAGGTGTTTCTGCTTGCTGCGCCCGCCCAAAGAGTGCCCGGATGAAAACGACAACGCAGGCATGTCGGGTGCCACTGTCTGCACCAGCACAGCAAGTTTTGAGCAAATATCTCCTTCCGTTCGGCCGCAATGGCAAGAAGCTTGTGCATCCTCTCTGTTCGTCGCGGTCAATGGGAAAAGGCGCTTATCTGCAATCTAGGTGTTTCTGCGTGCTGCGCCCGCCCAAAGAGTGCCCGGGTGAAAACGACAACGCAGGCATGTCGGGTGCCACTGTCTGCACCAGCACAGCAAGTTTTGAGCAAATATCTCCTTCCGTTCGGCCGCAATGGCAAGAAGCTTGTGCATCTTGTCTGTTCGTCGCGGTCAATGGGAAAAGGCGCTTATCTGCAATCTAGGTGTTTCTGCGTGCTGCGCCCGCCCAAAGAGTGCCCGGGTGAAAACGACAACGCAGGCATGTCGGGTGCCCCTGTCTGCACCAGCACAGCAAGTTTTGAGCAAATATCTCCTTCCATTCGGCCGCAATGGCAAGAAGCTTGTGCATCCTCTCTGTTCGTCGCGGTCAATGGGAAAAGGCGCTTATCTGCAATCTAGGTGTTTCTGCGTGCTGCGCCCGCCCAAAGAGTGCCCGGGTGAAAACGACAACGCAGGCATGTCGGGTGCCACTGTCTGCACCAGCACAGCAAGTTTTGAGCAAATATCTCCTTCCGTTCGGCCGCAATGGCAAGAAGCTTGTGCATCTTCTCTGTTCGTCGCGGTCAATGGGAAAAGGCGCTTATCTGCAATCTAGGTGTATCTGCGTGCTGCGCCCGCCCAAAGAGTGCCCGGGTTAAATCGACAACGCAGGCATGTCGGGTGCCACTGTCTGCACCAGCACAGCAAGTTTTGAGCAAATATCTCCTTCCGTTCGGCCTCAATGGTAAGAAGCTTGTGCATCTTCTCTGTTCGTCGCGGTCAATGAGAAAAGGCGCTTATCTGCAATCTAGGTGTTTCTGCGTGCTGCGCCCGCCCAAAGAGTGCCCGGGTGAAAACGACAACGCAGGCATGTCGGGTGCCACTGTCTGCACCAGCACAGCAAGTTTTGAGCAAATATCTCCTTCCGTTCGGCCTCAATGGTAAGAAGCTTGTGCATCTTCTCTGTTCGTCGCGGTCAATGAGAAAAGGCGCTTATCTGCAATCTAGGTGTTTCTGCGTGCTGCGCCCGCCCAAAGAGTGCCCGGGTGAAAACTACAACGCAGGCATGTCGGGTGCCACTGTCTGCACCAGCACAGCAAGTTTTGAGCAAATATCTCCTTCCGTTCGGCCGCAATGGCAAGAAGCTTGTGCATCCTCTCTGTTCGTCGCGGTCAATGGGAAAAGGCGCTTATCTGCAATATAGGTGTTTCTGCGTGCTGCGGCCGCCCAAAGAGTGCCCGGGTGAAAACGACAACGCAGGCATGTCGGGTGCCACTGTCTGCACCAGCACAGCAAGTTTTGAGCAAATATCTCCTTCCGTTCGGCCGCAATGGCAAGAAGCTTGTGCATCTTCTCTGTTCGTCGCGGTCAATGGGAAAAGGCGCTTATCTGCAATCTAGGTGTTTCTGCGTGCTGCGCCCGCCCAAAAAGTGCCCGGGTTAAATCGACAACGCAGGCATGTCGGGTGCCACTGTCTGCACCAGCACAGCAAGTTTTGAGCAAATATCTCCTTCCGTTCGGCCTCAATGGTAAGAAGCTTGTGCATCTTCTCTGTTCGTCGCGGTCAATGAGAAAAGGCGCTTATCTGCAATCTAGGTGTTTCTGCGTGCTGCGCCCGCCCAAAGAGTGCCCGTGTGAAAACGACAACGCAGGCATGTCGGGTACCACTGTCTGCACCAGCACAGCAAGTTTTGAGCAAATATCTCCTTCCGTTCGGCCGCAATGGCAAGAAGCTTGTGCATCCTCTTTGTTCGTCGCGGTCAATGGGAAAAGGCGCTTATCTGCAATCTAGGTGTTTCTGCGTGCTGCGCCCGCCCAAAGAGTGCCCGGGTGAAAACGACAACGCAGGCATGTCGGGTGCCACTGTCTGCACCAGCACAGCAAGTTTTGAGCAAATATCTCCTTCCGTTCGGCCGCAATGGCAAGAAGCTTGTGCATCTTGTCTGTTCGTCGCGGTCAATGGGAAAAGGCGCTTATCTGCAATCTAGGTGTTTCTGCGTGCTGCGCCCGCCCAAAGAGTGCCCGGTTGAAAACGACAACGCAGGCATGTCGGGTGCCCCTGTCTGCACCAGCACAGCAATTTTTGAGCAAATATCTCCTTCCATTCGGCCGCAATGGCAAGAAGCTTGTGCATCCTCTCTGTTCGTCGCGGTCAATGGGAAAAGGCGCTTATCTGCAATCTAGGTGTTTCTGCGTGCTGCGCCCGCCCAAAGAGTGCCCGGGTGAAAACGACAACGCAGGCATGTCGGGTGCCACTGTCTGCACCAGCACAGCAAGTTTTGAGCAAATATCTCCTTCCGTTCGGCCGCAATGGCAAGAAGCTTGTGCATCTTCTCTGTTCGTCGCGGTCAATGGGAAAAGGCGCTTATCTGCAATCTAGGTGTTTCTGCGTGCTGCGCCCGCCCAAAGAGTGCCCGGGTTAAATCGACAACGCAGGCATGTCGGGTGCCACTGTCTGCACCAGCACAGCAAGTTTTGAGCAAATATCTCCTTCCGTTCGGCCTCAATGGTAAGAAGCTTGTGCATCTTCTCTGTTCGTCGCGGTCAATGAGAAAAGGCGCTTATCTGCAATCTAGGTGTTTCTGCGTGCTGCGCCCGCCCAAAGAGTGCTCGGGTGAAAACGACAACGCAGGCATGTCGGGTGCCACTGTCTGCACCAGCACAGCAAGTTTTGAGCAAATATCTCCTTCCGTTCGGCCGCAATGGCAAGAAGCTTGTGCATCCTCTCTGTTCGTCGCGGTCAATGGGAAAAGGCGCTTATCTGCAATCTAGGTGTTTCTGCGTGCTGCGCCCGCCCAAAGAGTGCCCGGGTGAAAACGACAACGTAGGCATGTCGGGTGCCACTGTCTGCACCAGCACAGCAAGTTTTGAGCAAATATCTCCTTCCGTTCGGCCGCAATGGCAAGAAGCTTGTGCATCTTGTCTGTTCGTCGCGGTCAATGGGAAAAGGCGCTTATCTGCAATCTAGGTGTTTCTGCGTGCTGCGCCCGCCCAAAGAGTGCCCGGGTGAAAACGACAACGCAGGCATGTCGGGTGCCACTGTCTGCACCAGCACAGCAATTTTTGAGCAAATATCTCCTTCCATTCGGCCGCAATGGTAAGAAGCTTGTGCATCCTCTCTGTTCGTCGCGGTCAATGGGAAAAGGTGCTTATCTGCAATCTAGGTGTTTCTGCGTGCTGCGCCCGCCCAAAGAGTGCCCGGGTGAAAACGACAACGCAGGCATGTCGGGTGCCACTGTCTGCACCAGCACAGCAAGTTTTGAGCAAATATCTCCTTCCGTTCGGCCGCAATGGCAAGAAGCTTGTACATCTTGTCTGTTCGTCGCGGTCAATGGGAAAAGGCGCTTATGTGCAATCTAGGTGTTTCTGCGTGCTGCGCCCGCCCAAAGAGTGCCCGGGTGAAAACGACAACGCAGGCATGTCGGGTGCCCCTGTCTGCACCAGCACAGCAATTTTTGAGCAAATATCTCCTTCCATTCGGCCGCAATGGCAAGAAGCTTGTGCATCCTCTCTGTTCGTCGCGGTCAATGGGAAAAGGCGCTTATCTGCAATCTAGGTGTTTCTGCGTGCTGCGCCCGCCCAAAGAGTGCCCGGGTGAAAACGACAACGCAGGCATGTCGGGTGCCACTGTCTGCACCAGCACAGCAAGTTTTGAGCAAATATCTCCTTCCGTTCGGCCTCAATGGTAAGAAGCTTGTGCATCTTCTCTGTTCGTCGCGGTCAATGAGAAAAGGCGCTTATCTGCAATCTAGGTGTTTCTGCGTGCTGCGCCCGCCCAAAGAGTGCTCGGGTGAAAACGACAACGCAGGCATGTCGGGTGCCCCTGTCTGCACCAGCACAGCAATTTTTGAGCAAATATCTCCTTCCATTCGGCCGCAATGGCAAGAAGCTTGTGCATCCTCTCTGTTCGTCGCGGTCAATGGGAAAAGGCGCTTATCTGCAATCTAGGTGTTTCTGCGTGCTGCGCCCGCCCAAAGAGTGCCCGGGTGAAAACGACAACGCAGGCATGTCGGGTGCCACTGTCTGCACCAGCACAGCAAGTTTTGAGCAAATATCTCCTTCCGTTCGGCCGCAATGGCAAGAAGCTTGTGCATCTTGTCTGTTCGTCGCGGTCAATGGGAAAAGGCGCTTATCTGCAATCTAGGTGTTTCTGCGTGCTGCGCCCGCCCAAAGAGTGCCTGGGTGAAAACGACAACGCAGGCATGTCGGGTGCCACTGTCTGCACCAGCACAGCAAGTTTTGAGCAAATATCTCCTTCCGTTCGGCCGCAATGGCAAGAAGCTTGTGCATCTTGTCTGTTCGTCGCGGTCAATGGGAAAAGGCGCTTATCTGCAATCTAGGTGTTTCTGCGTGCTGCGCCCGCCCAAAGAGTGCCCGGGTGAAAACGACAACGCAGGCATGTCGGGTGCCCCTGTCTGCACCAGCACAGCAATTTTTGAGCAAATATCTCCTTCCATTCGGCCGCAATGGCAAGAAGCTTGTGCATCCTCTCTGTTCGTCGCGGTCAATGGGAAAAGGCGCTTATCTGCAATCTAGGTGTTTCTGCGTGCTGCGCCCGCCCAAAGAGTGCCCGGGTGAAAACGACAACGCAGGCATGTCGGGTGCCACTGTCTGCACCAGCACAGCAAGTTTTGAGCAAATATCTCCTTCCGTTCGGCCGCAATGGCAAGAAGCTTGTGCATCTTCTCTGTTCGTCGCGGTCAATGGGAAAAGGCGCTTATCTGCAATCTAGGTGTTTCTGTGTGCTGCGCACGCCCAAAGAGTGCCCGGGTTAAATCGACAACGCAGGCATGTCGGGTGCCACTGTCTGCACCAGCACAGCAAGTTTTGAGCAAATATCTCCTTCCGTTCGGCCTCAATGGTAAGAAGCTTGTGCATCTTCTCTGTTCGTCGCGGTCAATGAGAAAAGGCGCTTATCTGCAATCTAGGTGTTTCTGCGTGCTGCGCCCGCCCAAAGAGTGCCCGGGTGAAAACGACAACGCAGGCATGTCGGGTGCCACTGTCTGCACCAGCACAGCAAGTTTTGAGCAAATATCTCCTTCCGTTCGGCCTCAATGGTAAGAAGCTTGTGCATCTTCTCTGTTCGTCGCGGTCAATGAGAAAAGGCGCTTATCTGCAATCTAGGTGTTTCTGCGTGCTGCGCCCGCCCAAAGAGTGCCCGGGTGAAAACGACAACGCAGGCATGTCGGGTGCCACTGTCTGCACCAGCACAGCAAGTTTTGAGCAAATATCTCCTTCCGTTCGGCCGCAATGGCAAGAAGCTTGTGCATCTTGTCTGTTCGTCGCGGTCAATGGGAAAAGGCGCTTATCTGCAATCTAGGTGTTTCTGCGTGCTGCGCCCGCCCAAAGAGTGCCCGGGTGAAAACGACAACGCAGGCATGTCGGGTGCCACTGTCTGCACCAGCACAGCAAGTTTTGAGCAAATATCTAATTCCGTTCGGCCGCAATGGCAAGAAGCTTGTGCATCTTGTCTGTTCGTCGCGGTCAATGGGAAAAGGCGCTTATCTGCAATCTAGGTGTTTCTGCGTGCTGCGCCCGCCCAAAGAGTGCCCGGGTGAAAACGACAACGCAGGCATGTCGGGTGCCACTGTCTGCACCAGCACAGCAAGTTTTGAGCAAATATCTCCTTCAGTTCGGCCGCAATGGCAAGAAGCTTGTGCATCTTCTCTGTTCGTCGCGGTCAATGGGAAAAGGCGCTTATCTGCAATCTAGGTGTTTCTGCGTGCTGCGCCCGCCCAAAGAGTGCCCGGGTGAAAACGACAACGCAGGCATGTCGGGTGCCACTGTCTGCACCAGCACAGCAAGTTTTGAGCAAATATCTCCTTCCGTTCGGCCGCAATGGCAAGAAGCTTGTGCATCCTCTCTGTTCGTCGCGGTCAATGGGAAAAGGCGCTTATCTGCAATCTAGGTGTTTCTGCGTGCTGCGCCCGCCCAAAGAGTGCCCGGGTGAAAACGACAACGCAGGCATGTCGGGTGCCCCTGTCTGCACCAGCACAGCAATTTTTGAGCAAATATCTCCTTCCATTCGGCCGCAATGGCAAGAAGCTTGTGCATCCTCTCTGTTCGTCGCGGTCAATGGGAAAAGGCGCTTATCTGCAATCTAGGTGTTTCTGCGTGCTGCGCCCGCCCAAAGAGTGCCCGGGTGAAAACGACAACGCAGGCATGTCGGGTGCCACTGTCTGCACCAGCACAGCAAGTTTTGAGCAAATATCTCCTTCCGTTCGGCCGCAATGGCAAGAAGCTTGTGCATCTTCTCTGTTCGTCGCGGTCAATGGGAAAAGGCGCTTATCTGCAATCTAGGTGTTTCTGCGTGCTGCGCCCGCCCAAAGAGTGCCCGGGTGAAAACGACAACGCAGGCATGTCGGGTGCCCCTGTCTGCACCAGCACAGCAATTTTTGAGCAAATATCTCCTTCCATTCGGCCGCAATGGCAAGAAGCTTGTGCATCTTGTCTGTTCGTCGCGGTCAATGGGAAAAGGCGCTTATCTGCAATCTAGGTGTTTCTGCGTGCTGCGCCCGCCCAAAGAGTGCCCGGGTGAAAACGACAACGCAGGCATGTCGGGTGCCACTGTCTGCACCAGCACAGCAAGTTTTGAGCAAATATCTAATTCCGTTCGGCCGCAATGGCAAGAAGCTTGTGCATCTTGTCTGTTCGTCGCGGTCAATGGGAAAAGGCGCTTATCTGCAATCTAGGTGTTTCTGCGTGCTGCGCCCGCCCAAAGAGTGCCCGGGTGAAAACGACAACGCAGGCATGTCGGGTGCCACTGTCTGCACCAGCACAGCAAGTTTTGAGCAAATATCTCCTTCAGTTCGGCCGCAATGGCAAGAAGCTTGTGCATCTTCTCTGTTCGTCGCGGTCAATGGGAAAAGGCGCTTATCTGCAATCTAGGTGTTTCTGCGTGCTGCGCCCGCCCAAAGAGTGCCCGGGTGAAAACGACAACGCAGGCATGTCGGGTGCCACTGTCTGCACCAGCACAGCAAGTTTTGAGCAAATATCTCCTTCCGTTCGGCCGCAATGGCAAGAAGCTTGTGCATCCTCTCTGTTCGTCGCGGTCAATGGGAAAAGGCGCTTATCTGCAATCTAGGTGTTTCTGCGTGCTGCGCCCGCCCAAAGAGTGCCCGGGTGAAAACGACAACGCAGGCATGTCGGGTGCCCCTGTCTGCACCAGCACAGCAATTTTTGAGCAAATATCTCCTTCCATTCGGCCGCAATGGCAAGAAGCTTGTGCATCCTCTCTGTTCGTCGCGGTCAATGGGAAAAGGCGCTTATCTGCAATCTAGGTGTTTCTGCGTGCTGCGCCCGCCCAAAGAGTGCCCGGGTGAAAACGACAACGCAGGCATGTCGGGTGCCACTGTCTGCACCAGCACAGCAAGTTTTGAGCAAATATCTCCTTCCGTTCGGCCGCAATGGCAAGAAGCTTGTGCATCTTCTCTGTTCGTCGCGGTCAATGGGAAAAGGCGCTTATCTGCAATCTAGGTGTTTCTGCGTGCTGCGCCCGCCCAAAGAGTGCCCGGGTGAAAACGACAACGCAGGCATGTCGGGTGCCACTGTCTGCACCAGCACAGCAAGTTTTGAGCAAATATCTAATTCCGTTCGGCCGCAATGGCAAGAAGCTTGTGCATCTTCTCTGTTCGTCGCGGTCAATGGGAAAAGGCGCTTATCTGCAATCTAGGTGTTTCTGCGTGCTGCGCCCGCCCAAAGAGTGCCCGGGTGAAAACGACAACGCAGGCATGTCGGGTGCCCCTGTCTGCACCAGCACAGCAATTTTTGAGCAAATATCTCCTTCCATTCGGCCGCAATGGCAAGAAGCTTGTGCATCCTCTCTGTTCGTCGCGGTCAATGGGAAAAGGCGCTTATCTGCAATCTAGGTGTTTCTGCGTGCTGCGCCCGCCCAAAGAGTGCCCGGGTGAAAACGACAACGCAGGCATGTCGGGTGCCACTGTCTGCACCAGCACAGCAAGTTTTGAGCAAATATCTCCTTCCGTTCGGCCTCAATGGTAAGAAGCTTGTGCATCTTCTCTGTTCGTCGCGGTCAATGAGAAAAGGCGCTTATCTGCAATCTAGGTGTTTCTGCGTGCTGCGCCCGCCCAAAGAGTGCTCGGGTGAAAACGACAACGCAGGCATGTCGGGTGCCACTGTCTGCACCAGCACAGCAAGTTTTGAGCAAATATCTCCTTCCGTTCGGCCGCAATGGCAAGAAGCTTGTGCATCTTGTCTGTTCGTCGCGGTCAATGGGAAAAGGCGCTTATCTGCAATCTAGGTGTTTCTGCGTGCTGCGCCCGCCCAAAGAGTGCCCGGGTGAAAACGACAACGCAGGCATGTCGGGTGCCACTGTCTGCACCAGCACAGCAAGTTTTGAGCAAATATCTCCTTCCGTTCGGCCGCAATGGCAAGAAGCTTGTGCATCCTCTCTGTTCGTCGCGGTCAATGGGAAAAGGCGCTTATCTGCAATCTAGGTGTTTCTGCGTGCTGCGCCCGCCCAAAGAGTGCCCGGGTGAAAACGACAACGCAGGCATGTCGGGTGCCACTGTCTGCACCAGCACAGCAAGTTTTGAGCAAATATCTCCTTCCGTTCGGCCGCAATGGCAAGAAGCTTGTGCATCTTGTCTGTTCGTCGCGGTCAATGGGAAAAGGCGCTTATCTGCAATCTAGGTGTTTCTGCGTGCTGCGCCCGCCCAAAGAGTGCCCGGGTGAAAACGACAACGCAGGCATGTCGGGTGCCACTGTCTGCACCAGCACAGCAAGTTTTGAGCAAATATCTCCTTCCGTTCGGCCGCAATGGCAAGAAGCTTGTGCATCCTCTCTGTTCGTCGCGGTCAATGGGAAAAGGCGCTTATCTGCAATCTAGGTGTTTCTGCGTGCTGCGCCCGCCCAAAGAGTGCCCGGGTGAAAACGACAACGCAGGCATGTCGGGTGCCACTGTCTGCACCAGCACAGCAAGTTTTGAGCAAATATCTCCTTCCGTTCGGCCGCAATGGCAAGAAGCTTGTGCATCTTGTCTGTTCGTCGCGGTCAATGGGAAAAGGCGCTTATCTGCAATCTAGGTGTTTCTGCGTGCTGCGCCCGCCCAAAGAGTGCCCGGGTGAAAACGACAACGCAGGCATGTCGGGTGCCACTGTCTGCACCAGCACAGCAAGTTTTGAGCAAATATCTCCTTCCGTTCGGCCGCAATGGCAAGAAGCTTGTGCATCTTGTCTGTTCGTCGCGGTCAATGGGAAAAGGCGCTTATCTGCAATCTAGGTGTTTCTGCGTGCTGCGCCCGCCCAAAGAGTGCCCGGGTGAAAACGACAACGCAGGCATGTCGGGTGCCCCTGTCTGCACCAGCACAGCAAGTTTTGAGCAAATATCTCCTTCCGTTCGGCCGCATTGGCAAGAAGCTTGTGCATCTTCTCTGTTCGTCGCGGTCAATGGGAAAAGGCGCTTATCTGCAATCTAGGTGTTTCTGCGTGCTGCGCCCGCCCAAAGAGTGCCCGGGTGAAAACGACAACGCAGGCATGTCGGGTGCCACTGTCTGCACCAGCACAGCAAGTTTTGAGCAAATATCTCCTTCCGTTCGGCCGCAATGGCAAGAAGCTTGTGCATCTTCTCTGTTCGTCGCGGTCAATGAGAAAAGGCGCTTATCTGCAATCTAGGTGTTTCTGCGTGCTGCGCCCGCCCAAAGAGTGCCCGGGTGAAAACGACAACGCAGGCATGTCGGGTGCCACTGTCTGCACCAGCACAGCAAGTTTTGAGCAAATATCTCCTTCCGTTCGGCCGCAATGGCAAGAAGCTTGTGCATCCTCTCTGTTCGTCGCGGTCAATGGGAAAAGGCGCTTATCTGCAATCTAGGTGTTTCTGCGTGCTGCGCCCGCCCAAAGAGTGCCCGGGTGAAAACGACAACGCAGACATGTCGGGTGCCACTGTCTGCACCAGCACAGCAAGTTTTGAGCAAATATCTCCTTCCGTTCGGCCTCAATGGTAAGAAGCTTGTGCATCTTCTCTGTTCGTCGCGGTCAATGAGAAAAGGCGCTTATCTGCAATCTAGGTGTTTCTGCGTGCTGCGCCCGCCCAAAGAGTGCCCGGGTGAAAATGACAACGCAGGCATGTCGGGTGCCCCTGTCTGCACCAGCACAGCAAGTTTTGAGCAAATATCTCCTTCCGTTCGGCCGCAATGGCAAGAAGCTTGTGCATCCTCTCTGTTCGTCGCGGTCAATGGGAAAAGGCGCTTATCTGCAATCTAGGTGTTTCTGCGTGCTGCGCCCGCCCAAAGAGTGCCCGGGTGAAAACGACAACGCAGGCATGTCGGGTGCCACTGTCTGCACCAGCACAGCAAGTTTTGAGCAAATATCTCCTTCCGTTCGGCCGCAATGGCAAGAAGCTTGTACATCTTGTCTGTTCGTCGCGGTCAATCGGAAAAGGCGCTTATCTGCAATCTAGGTGTTTCTGCGTGCTGCGCCCGCCCAAAGAGTGCCCGGGTGAAAACGACAACGCAGGCATGTCGGGTGCACCTGTCTGCACCAGCACAGCAATTTTTGAGCAAATATCTCCTTCCATTCGGCCGCAATGGCAAGAAGCTTGTGCATCCTCTCTGTTCGTCGCGGTCAATGGGAAAAGGCGCTTATCTGCAATCTAGGTGTTTCTGCGTGCTGCGCCCGCCCAAAGAGTGCCCGGGTGAAAACGACAACGCAGGCATGTCGGGTGCCACTGTCTGCACCAGCACAGCAAGTTTTGAGCAAATATCTCCTTCCGTTCGGCCGCAATGGCAAGAAGCTTGTGCATCCTCTCTGTTCGTCGCGGTCAATGGGAAAAGCCGCTTATCTGCAATCTAGGTGTTTCTGCGTGCTGCGCCCGCCCAAAGAGTGCCCGGGTGAAAACGACAACGCAGGCATGTCGGGTGCCACTGTCTGCACCAGCACAGCAAGTTTTGAGCAAATATCTCCTTCCGTTCGGCCGCAATGGCAAGAAGCTTGTGCATCTTCTCTGTTCGTCGCGGTCAATGGGAAAAGGCGCTTATCTGCAATCTAGGTGTTTCTGCGTGCTGCGCCCGCCCAAAGAGTGCCCGGGTTAAATCGACAACGCAGGCATGTCGGGTGCCACTGTCTGCACCAGCACAGCAAGTTTTGAGCAAATATCTCCTTCCGTTCGGCCGCAATGGCAAGAAGCTTGTGCATCCTCTCTGTTCGTCGCGGTCAATGGGAAAAGGCGCTTATCTGCAATCTAGGTGTTTCTGCGTGCTGCGCCCGCCCAAAGAGTGCCCGGGTGAAAACGACAACGCAGGCATGTCGGGTGCCACTGTCTGCACCAGCACAGCAAGTTTTGAGCAAATTTCTCCTTCCGTTCGGCCGCAATGGCAAGAAGCTTGTGCATCTTGTCTGTTCGTCGCGGTCAATGGGAAAAGGCGCTTATCTGCAATCTAGGTGTTTCTGCGTGCTGCGCCCGCCCAAAGAGTGCCCGGGTGAAAACGACAACGCAGGCATGTCGGGTGCCCCTGTCTGCACCAGCACAGCAATTTTTGAGCAAATATCTCCTTCCATTCGGCCGCAATGGCAAGAAGCTTGTGCATCTTCTCTGTTCGTCGCGGTCAATGGGAAAAGGCGCTTATCTGCAATCTAGGTGTTTCTGCGTGCTGCGCCCGCCCAAAGAGTGCCCGGGTGAAAACGACAACGCAGGCATGTCGGGTGCCACTGTCTGCACCAGCACAGCAAGTTTTGAGCAAATATCTCCTTCCGTTCGGCCGCAATGGCAAGAAGCTTGTGCATCTTCTCTGTTCGTCGCGGTCAATGGGAAAAGGCGCTTATCTGCAATCTAGGTGTTTCTGCGTGCTGCGCCCGCCCAAAGAGTGCCCGGGTTAAATCGACAACGCAGGCATGTCGGGTGCCACTGTCTGCACCAGCACAGCAAGTTTTGAGCAAATATCTCCTTCCGTTCGGCCTCAATGGTAAGAAGCTTGTGCATCTTCTCTGTTCGTCGCGGTCAATGAGAAAAGGCGCTTATCTGCAATCTAGGTGTTTCTGCGTGCTGCGCCCGCCCAAAGAGTGCCCGGGTGAAAACGACAACGCAGACATGTCGGGTGCCACTGTCTGCACCAGCACAGCAAGTTTTGAGCAAATATCTCCTTCCGTTCGGCCGCAATGGCAAGAAGCTTGTGCATCTTGTCTGTTCGTCGCGGTCAATGGGAAAAGGCGCTTATCTGCAATCTAGGTGTTTCTGCGTGCTGCGCCCGCCCAAAGAGTGCCCGGGTGAAAACGACAACGCAGGCATGTCGGGTGCCCCTGTCTGCACCAGCACAGCAATTTTTGAGCAAATATCTCCTTCCATTCGGCCGCAATGGCAAGAAGCTTGTGCATCCTCTCTGTTCGTCGCGGTCAATGGGAAAAGGCGCTTATCTGCAATCTAGGTGTTTCTGCGTGCTGCGCCCGCCCAAAGAGTGCCCGGGTGAAAACGACAACGCAGGCATGTCGGGTGCCACTGTCTGCACCAGCACAGCAAGTTTTGAGCAAATATCTCCTTCCGTTCGGCCGCAATGGCAAGAAGCTTGTGCATCTTCTCTGTTCGTCGCGGTCAATGGGAAAAGGCGCTTATCTGCAATCTAGGTGTTTCTGTGTGCTGCGCACGCCCAAAGAGTGCCCGGGTTAAATCGACAACGCAGGCATGTCGGGTGCCACTGTCTGCACCAGCACAGCAAGTTTTGAGCAAATATCTCCTTCCGTTCGGCCTCAATGGTAAGAAGCTTGTGCATCTTCTCTGTTCGTCGCGGTCAATGAGAAAAGGCGCTTATCTGCAATCTAGGTGTTTCTGCGTGCTGCGCCCGCCCAAAGAGTGCCCGGGTGAAAACGACAACGCAGGCATGTCGGGTGCCACTGTCTGCACCAGCACAGCAAGTTTTGAGCAAATATCTCCTTCCGTTCGGCCTCAATGGTAAGAAGCTTGTGCATCTTCTCTGTTCGTCGCGGTCAATGAGAAAAGGCGCTTATCTGCAATCTAGGTGTTTCTGCGTGCTGCGCCCGCCCAAAGAGTGCCCGGGTGAAAACGACAACGCAGGCATGTCGGGTGCCACTGTCTGCACCAGCACAGCAAGTTTTGAGCAAATATCTCCTTCCGTTCGGCCGCAATGGCAAGAAGCTTGTGCATCTTGTCTGTTCGTCGCGGTCAATGGGAAAAGGCGCTTATCTGCAATCTAGGTGTTTCTGCGTGCTGCGCCCGCCCAAAGAGTGCCCGGGTGAAAACGACAACGCAGGCATGTCGGGTGCCCCTGTCTGCACCAGCACAGCAATTTTTGAGCAAATATCTCCTTCCATTCGGCCGCAATGGCAAGAAGCTTGTGCATCTTGTCTGTTCGTCGCGGTCAATGGGAAAAGGCGCTTATCTGCAATCTAGGTGTTTCTGCGTGCTGCGCCCGCCCAAAGAGTGCCCGGGTGAAAACGACAACGCAGGCATGTCGGGTGCCACTGTCTGCACCAGCACAGCAAGTTTTGAGCAAATATCTAATTCCGTTCGGCCGCAATGGCAAGAAGCTTGTGCATCTTCTCTGTTCGTCGCGGTCAATGGGAAAAGGCGCTTATCTGCAATCTAGGTGTTTCTGCGTGCTGCGCCCGCCCAAAGAGTGCCCGGGTGAAAACGACAACGCAGGCATGTCGGGTGCCACTGTCTGCACCAGCACAGCAAGTTTTGAGCAAATATCTCCTTCAGTTCGGCCGCAATGGCAAGAAGCTTGTGCATCTTCTCTGTTCGTCGCGGTCAATGGGAAAAGGCGCTTATCTGCAATCTAGGTGTTTCTGCGTGCTGCGCCCGCCCAAAGAGTGCCCGGGTGAAAACGACAACGCAGGCATGTCGGGTGCCACTGTCTGCACCAGCACAGCAAGTTTTGAGCAAATATCTAATTCCGTTCGGCCGCAATGGCAAGAAGCTTGTGCATCTTCTCTGTTCGTCGCGGTCAATGGGAAAAGGCGCTTATCTGCAATCTAGGTGTTTCTGCGTGCTGCGCCCGCCCAAAGAGTGCCCGGGTGAAAACGACAACGCAGGCATGTCGGGTGCCACTGTCTGCACCAGCACAGCAAGTTTTGAGCAAATATCTCCTTCAGTTCGGCCGCAATGGCAAGAAGCTTGTGCATCTTCTCTGTTCGTCGCGGTCAATGGGAAAAGGCGCTTATCTGCAATCTAGGTGTTTCTGCGTGCTGCGCCCGCCCAAAGAGTGCCCGGGTGAAAACGACAACGCAGGCATGTCGGGTGCCACTGTCTGCACCAGCACAGCAAGTTTTGAGCAAATATCTCCTTCCGTTCGGCCGCAATGGCAAGAAGCTTGTGCATCTTCTCTGTTCGTCGCGGTCAATGGGAAAAGGCGCTTATCTGCAATCTAGGTGTTTCTGCGTGCTGCGCTCGCCCAAAGAGTGCCCGGGTTAAATCGACAACGCAGGCATGTCGGGTGCCACTGTCTGCACCAGCACAGCAAGTTTTGAGCAAATATCTCCTTCCGTTCGGCCTCAATGGTAAGAAGCTTGTGCATCTTCTCTGTTCGTCGCGGTCAATGAGAAAAGGCACTTATCTGCAATCTAGGTGTTTCTGCTTGCTGCGCCCGCCCAAAGAGTGCCCGGGTGAAAACGACAACGCAGGCATGTCGGGTGCCACTGTCTGCACCAGCACAGCAAGTTTTGAGCAAATATCTCCTTCCGTTCGGCCGCAATGGCAAGAAGCTTGTGCATCCTCTCTGTTCGTCGCGGTCAATGGGAAAAGGCGCTTATCTGCAATCTAGGTGTTTCTGCGTGCTGCGCCCGCCCAAAGAGTGCCCGGGTGAAAACGACAACGCAGGCATGTCGGGTGCCACTGTCTGCACCAGCACAGCAAGTTTTGAGCAAATATCTCCTTCCGTTCGGCCGCAATGGCAAGAAGCTTGTGCATCTTGTCTGTTCGTCGCGGTCAATGGGAAAAGGCGCTTATCTGCAATCTAGGTGTTTCTGCGTGCTGCGCCCGCCCAAAGAGTGCCCGGGTGAAAACGACAACGCAGGCATGTCGGGTGCCCCTGTCTGCACCAGCACAGCAAGTTTTGAGCAAATATCTCCTTCCATTCGGCCGCAATGGCAAGAAGCTTGTGCATCCTCTCTGTTCGTCGCGGTCAATGGGAAAAGGCGCTTATCTGCAATCTAGGTGTTTCTGCGTGCTGCGCCCGCCCAAAGAGTGCCCGGGTGAAAACGACAACGCAGGCATGTCGGGTGCCACTGTCTGCACCAGCACAGCAAGTTTTGAGCAAATATCTCCTTCCGTTCGGCCGCAATGGCAAGAAGCTTGTGCATCTTCTCTGTTCGTCGCGGTCAATGGGAAAAGGCGCTTATCTGCAATCTAGGTGTATCTGCGTGCTGCGCCCGCCCAAAGAGTGCCCGGGTTAAATCGACAACGCAGGCATGTCGGGTGCCACTGTCTGCACCAGCACAGCAAGTTTTGAGCAAATATCTCCTTCCGTTCGGCCTCAATGGTAAGAAGCTTGTGCATCTTCTCTGTTCGTCGCGGTCAATGAGAAAAGGCGCTTATCTGCAATCTAGGTGTTTCTGCGTGCTGCGCCCGCCCAAAGAGTGCCCGGGTGAAAACGACAACGCAGGCATGTCGGGTGCCACTGTCTGCACCAGCACAGCAAGTTTTGAGCAAATATCTCCTTCCGTTCGGCCTCAATGGTAAGAAGCTTGTGCATCTTCTCTGTTCGTCGCGGTCAATGAGAAAAGGCGCTTATCTGCAATCTAGGTGTTTCTGCGTGCTGCGCCCGCCCAAAGAGTGCCCGGGTGAAAACTACAACGCAGGCATGTCGGGTGCCACTGTCTGCACCAGCACAGCAAGTTTTGAGCAAATATCTCCTTCCGTTCGGCCGCAATGGCAAGAAGCTTGTGCATCCTCTCTGTTCGTCGCGGTCAATGGGAAAAGGCGCTTATCTGCAATCTAGGTGTTTCTGCGTGCTGCGGCCGCCCAAAGAGTGCCCGGGTGAAAACGACAACGCAGGCATGTCGGGTGCCACTGTCTGCACCAGCACAGCAAGTTTTGAGCAAATATCTCCTTCCGTTCGGCCGCAATGGCAAGAAGCTTGTGCATCTTCTCTGTTCGTCGCGGTCAATGGGAAAAGGCGCTTATCTGCAATCTAGGTGTTTCTGCGTGCTGCGCCCGCCCAAAAAGTGCCCGGGTTAAATCGACAACGCAGGCATGTCGGGTGCCACTGTCTGCACCAGCACAGCAAGTTTTGAGCAAATATCTCCTTCCGTTCGGCCTCAATGGTAAGAAGCTTGTGCATCTTCTCTGTTCGTCGCGGTCAATGAGAAAAGGCGCTTATCTGCAATCTAGGTGTTTCTGCGTGCTGCGCCCGCCCAAAGAGTGCCCGTGTGAAAACGACAACGCAGGCATGTCGGGTACCACTGTCTGCACCAGCACAGCAAGTTTTGAGCAAATATCTCCTTCCGTTCGGCCGCAATGGCAAGAAGCTTGTTCATCCTCTCTGTTCGTCGCGGTCAATGGGAAAAGGCGCTTATCTGCAATCTAGGTGTTTCTGCGTGCTGCGCCCGCCCAAAGAGTGCCCGGGTGAAAACGACAACGCAGGCATGTCGGGTGCCACTGTCTGCACCAGCACAGCAAGTTTTGAGCAAATATCTCCTTCCGTTCGGCCGCAATGGCAAGAAGCTTGTGCATCTTGTCTGTTCGTCGCGGTCAATGGGAAAAGGCGCTTATCTGCAATCTAGGTGTTTCTGCGTGCTGCGCCCGCCCAAAGAGTGCCCGGGTGAAAACGACAACGCAGGCATGTCGGGTGCCCCTGTCTGCACCAGCACAGCAATTTTTGAGCAAATATCTCCTTCCATTCGGCCGCAATGGCAAGAAGCTTGTGCATCCTCTCTGTTCGTCGCGGTCAATGGGAAAAGGCGCTTATCTGCAATCTAGGTGTTTCTGCGTGCTGCGCCCGCCCAAAGAGTGCCCGGGTGAAAACGACAACGCAGGCATGTCGGGTGCCACTGTCTGCACCAGCACAGCAAGTTTTGAGCAAATATCTCCTTCCGTTCGGCCGCAATGGCAAGAAGCTTGTGCATCTTCTCTGTTCGTCGCGGTCAATGGGAAAAGGCGCTTATCTGCAATCTAGGTGTTTCTGCGTGCTGCGCCCGCCCAAAGAGTGCCCGGGTTAAATCGACAACGCAGGCATGTCGGGTGCCACTGTCTGCACCAGCACAGCAAGTTTTGAGCAAATATCTCCTTCCGTTCGGCCTCAATGGTAAGAAGCTTGTGCATCTTCTCTGTTCGTCGCGGTCAATGAGAAAAGGCGCTTATCTGCAATCTAGGTGTTTCTGCGTGCTGCGCCCGCCCAAAGAGTGCTCGGGTGAAAACGACAACGCAGGCATGTCGGGTGCCACTGTCTGCACCAGCACAGCAAGTTTTGAGCAAATATCTCCTTCCGTTCGGCCGCAATGGCAAGAAGCTTGTGCATCCTCTCTGTTCGTCGCGGTCAATGGGAAAAGGCGCTTATCTGCAATCTAGGTGTTTCTGCGTGCTGCGCCCGCCCAAAGAGTGCCCGGGTGAAAACGACAACGTAGGCATGTCGGGTGCCACTGTCTGCACCAGCACAGCAAGTTTTGAGCAAATATCTCCTTCCGTTCGGCCGCAATGGCAAGAAGCTTGTGCATCTTGTCTGTTCGTCGCGGTCAATGGGAAAAGGCGCTTATCTGCAATCTAGGTGTTTCTGCGTGCTGCGCCCGCCCAAAGAGTGCCCGGGTGAAAACGACAACGCAGGCATGTCGGGTGCCACTGTCTGCACCAGCACAGCAATTTTTGAGCAAATATCTCCTTCCATTCGGCCGCAATGGTAAGAAGCTTGTGCATCCTCTCTGTTCGTCGCGGTCAATGGGAAAAGGTGCTTATCTGCAATCTAGGTGTTTCTGCGTGCTGCGCCCGCCCAAAGAGTGCCCGGGTGAAAACGACAACGCAGGCATGTCGGGTGCCACTGTCTGCACCAGCACAGCAAGTTTTGAGCAAATATCTCCTTCCGTTCGGCCGCAATGGCAAGAAGCTTGTACATCTTGTCTGTTCGTCGCGGTCAATGGGAAAAGGCGCTTATGTGCAATCTAGGTGTTTCTGCGTGCTGCGCCCGCCCAAAGAGTGCCCGGGTGAAAACGACAACGCAGGCATGTCGGGTGCCCCTGTCTGCACCAGCACAGCAATTTTTGAGCAAATATCTCCTTCCATTCGGCCGCAATGGCAAGAAGCTTGTGCATCCTCTCTGTTCGTCGCGGTCAATGGGAAAAGGCGCTTATCTGCAATCTAGGTGTTTCTGCGTGCTGCGCCCGCCCAAAGAGTGCCCGGGTGAAAACGACAACGCAGGCATGTCGGGTGCCACTGTCTGCACCAGCACAGCAAGTTTTGAGCAAATATCTCCTTCCGTTCGGCCTCAATGGTAAGAAGCTTGTGCATCTTCTCTGTTCGTCGCGGTCAATGAGAAAAGGCGCTTATCTGCAATCTAGGTGTTTCTGCGTGCTGCGCCCGCCCAAAGAGTGCTCGGGTGAAAACGACAACGCAGGCATGTCGGGTGCCACTGTCTGCACCAGCACAGCAAGTTTTGAGCAAATATCTCCTTCCGTTCGGCCGCAATGGCAAGAAGCTTGTGCATCCTCTCTGTTCGTCGCCGTCAATGGGAAAAGGCGCTTATCTGCAATCTAGGTGTTTCTGCGTGCTGCGCCCGCCCAAAGAGTGCCCGGGTGAAAACGACAACGCAGGCATGTCGGGTGCCCCTGTCTGCACCAGCACAGCAATTTTTGAGCAAATATCTCCTTCCATTCGGCCGCAATGGCAAGAAGCTTGTGCATCCTCTCTGTTCGTCGCGGTCAATGGGAAAAGGCGCTTATCTGCAATCTAGGTGTTTCTGCGTGCTGCGCCCGCCCAAAGAGTGCCCGGGTGAAAACGACAACGCAGGCATGTCGGGTGCCACTGTCTGCACCAGCACAGCAAGTTTTGAGCAAATATCTCCTTCCGTTCGGCCGCAATGGCAAGAAGCTTGTGCATCTTCTCTGTTCGTCGCGGTCAATGGGAAAAGGCGCTTATCTGCAATCTAGGTGTTTCTGCGTGCTGCGCTCGCCCAAAGAGTGCCCGGGTTAAATCGACAACGCAGGCATGTCGGGTGCCACTGTCTGCACCAGCACAGCAAGTTTTGAGCAAATATCTCCTTCCGTTCGGCCTCAATGGTAAGAAGCTTGTGCATCTTCTCTGTTCGTCGCGGTCAATGAGAAAAGGCACTTATCTGCAATCTAGGTGTTTCTGCTTGCTGCGCCCGCCCAAAGAGTGCCCGTGTGAAAACGACAACGCAGGCATGTCGGGTGCCACTGTCTGCACCAGCACAGCAAGTTTTGAGCAAATATCTCCTTCCGTTCGGCCGCAATGGCAAGAAGCTTGTGCATCCTCTCTGTTCGTCGCGGTCAATGGGAAAAGGCGCTTATCTGCAATCTAGGTGTTTCTGCGTGCTGCGCCCGCCCAAAGAGTGCCCGGGTGAAAACGACAACGCAGGCATGTCGGGTGCCACTGTCTGCACCAGCACAGCAAGTTTTGAGCAAATATCTCCTTCCGTTCGGCCGCAATGGCAAGAAGCTTGTGCATCTTGTCTGTTCGTCGCGGTCAATGGGAAAAGGCGCTTATCTGCAATCTAGGTGTTTCTGCGTGCTGCGCCCGCCCAAAGAGTGCCCGGGTGAAAACGACAACGCAGGCATGTCGGGTGCCCCTGTCTGCACCAGCACAGCAAGTTTTGAGCAAATATCTCCTTCCATTCGGCCGCAATGGCAAGAAGCTTGTGCATCCTCTCTGTTCGTCGCGGTCAATGGGAAAAGGCGCTTATCTGCAATCTAGGTGTTTCTGCGTGCTGCGCCCGCCCAAAGAGTGCCCGGGTGAAAACGACAACGCAGGCATGTCGGGTGCCACTGTCTGCACCAGCACAGCAAGTTTTGAGCAAATATCTCCTTCCGTTCGGCCGCAATGGCAAGAAGCTTGTGCATCTTCTCTGTTCGTCGCGGTCAATGGGAAAAGGCGCTTATCTGCAATCTAGGTGTATCTGCGTGCTGCGCCCGCCCAAAGAGTGCCCGGGTTAAATCGACAACGCAGGCATGTCGGGTGCCACTGTCTGCACCAGCACAGCAAGTTTTGAGCAAATATCTCCTTCCGTTCGGCCTCAATGGTAAGAAGCTTGTGCATCTTCTCTGTTCGTCGCGGTCAATGAGAAAAGGCGCTTATCTGCAATCTAGGTGTTTCTGCGTGCTGCGCCCGCCCAAAGAGTGCCCGGGTGAAAACGACAACGCAGGCATGTCGGGTGCCACTGTCTGCACCAGCACAGCAAGTTTTGAGCAAATATCTCCTTCCGTTCGGCCTCAATGGTAAGAAGCTTGTGCATCTTCTCTGTTCGTCGCGGTCAATGAGAAAAGGCGCTTATCTGCAATCTAGGTGTTTCTGCGTGCTGCGCCCGCCCAAAGAGTGCCCGGGTGAAAACTACAACGCAGGCATGTCGGGTGCCACTGTCTGCACCAGCACAGCAAGTTTTGAGCAAATATCTCCTTCCGTTCGGCCGCAATGGCAAGAAGCTTGTGCATCCTCTCTGTTCGTCGCGGTCAATGGGAAAAGGCGCTTATCTGCAATCTAGGTGTTTCTGCGTGCTGCGGCCGCCCAAAGAGTGCCCGGGTGAAAACGACAACGCAGGCATGTCGGGTGCCACTGTCTGCACCAGCACAGCAAGTTTTGAGCAAATATCTCCTTCCGTTCGGCCGCAATGGCAAGAAGCTTGTGCATCTTCTCTGTTCGTCGCGGTCAATGGGAAAAGGCGCTTATCTGCAATCTAGGTGTTTCTGCGTGCTGCGCCCGCCCAAAAAGTGCCCGGGTTAAATCGACAACGCAGGCATGTCGGGTGCCACTGTCTGCACCAGCACAGCAAGTTTTGAGCAAATATCTCCTTCCGTTCGGCCTCAATGGTAAGAAGCTTGTGCATCTTCTCTGTTCGTCGCGGTCAATGAGAAAAGGCGCTTATCTGCAATCTAGGTGTTTCTGCGTGCTGCGCCCGCCCAAAGAGTGCCCGTGTGAAAACGACAACGCAGGCATGTCGGGTACCACTGTCTGCACCAGCACAGCAAGTTTTGAGCAAATATCTCCTTCCGTTCGGCCGCAATGGCAAGAAGCTTGTTCATCCTCTCTGTTCGTCGCGGTCAATGGGAAAAGGCGCTTATCTGCAATCTAGGTGTTTCTGCGTGCTGCGCCCGCCCAAAGAGTGCCCGGGTGAAAACGACAACGCAGGCATGTCGGGTGCCACTGTCTGCACCAGCACAGCAAGTTTTGAGCAAATATCTCCTTCCGTTCGGCCGCAATGGCAAGAAGCTTGTGCATCTTGTCTGTTCGTCGCGGTCAATGGGAAAAGGCGCTTATCTGCAATCTAGGTGTTTCTGCGTGCTGCGCCCGCCCAAAGAGTGCCCGGGTGAAAACGACAACGCAGGCATGTCGGGTGCCCCTGTCTGCACCAGCACAGCAATTTTTGAGCAAATATCTCCTTCCATTCGGCCGCAATGGCAAGAAGCTTGTGCATCCTCTCTGTTCGTCGCGGTCAATGGGAAAAGGCGCTTATCTGCAATCTAGGTGTTTCTGCGTGCTGCGCCCGCCCAAAGAGTGCCCGGGTGAAAACGACAACGCAGGCATGTCGGGTGCCACTGTCTGCACCAGCACAGCAAGTTTTGAGCAAATATCTCCTTCCGTTCGGCCGCAATGGCAAGAAGCTTGTGCATCTTCTCTGTTCGTCGCGGTCAATGGGAAAAGGCGCTTATCTGCAATCTAGGTGTTTCTGCGTGCTGCGCCCGCCCAAAGAGTGCCCGGGTTAAATCGACAACGCAGGCATGTCGGGTGCCACTGTCTGCACCAGCACAGCAAGTTTTGAGCAAATATCTCCTTCCGTTCGGCCTCAATGGTAAGAAGCTTGTGCATCTTCTCTGTTCGTCGCGGTCAATGAGAAAAGGCGCTTATCTGCAATCTAGGTGTTTCTGCGTGCTGCGCCCGCCCAAAGAGTGCCCGGGTGAAAACGACAACGCAGGCATGTCGGGTGCCACTGTCTGCACCAGCACAGCAAGTTTTGAGCAAATATCTCCTTCCGTTCGGCCGCAATGGCAAGAAGCTTGTGCATCTTCTCTGTTCGTCGCGGTCAATGGGAAAAGGCGCTTATCTGCAATCTAGGTGTTTCTGCGTGCTGCGCCCGCCCAAAGAGTGCCCGGGTTAAATCGACAACGCAGGCATGTCGGGTGCCACTGTCTGCACCAGCACAGCAAGTTTTGAGCAAATATCTCCTTCCGTTCGGCCTCAATGGTAAGAAGCTTGTGCATCTTCTCTGTTCGTCGCGGTCAATGAGAAAAGGCGCTTATCTGCAATCTAGGTGTTTCTGCGTGCTGCGCCCGCCCAAAGAGTGCCCGTGTGAAAACGACAACGCAGGCATGTCGGGTACCACTGTCTGCACCAGCACAGCAAGTTTTGAGCAAATATCTCCTTCCGTTCGGCCGCAATGGCAAGAAGCTTGTTCATCCTCTCTGTTCGTCGCGGTCAATGGGAAAAGGCGCTTATCTGCAATCTAGGTGTTTCTGCGTGCTGCGCCCGCCCAAAGAGTGCCCGGGTGAAAACGACAACGCAGGCATGTCGGGTGCCACTGTCTGCACCAGCACAGCAAGTTTTGAGCAAATATCTCCTTCCGTTCGGCCGCAATGGCAAGAAGCTTGTGCATCTTGTCTGTTCGTCGCGGTCAATGGGAAAAGGCGCTTATCTGCAATCTAGGTGTTTCTGCGTGCTGCGCCCGCCCAAAGAGTGCCCGGGTGAAAACGACAACGCAGGCATGTCGGGTGCCCCTGTCTGCACCAGCACAGCAATTTTTGAGCAAATATCTCCTTCCATTCGGCCGCAATGGCAAGAAGCTTGTGCATCCTCTCTGTTCGTCGCGGTCAATGGGAAAAGGCGCTTATCTGCAATCTAGGTGTTTCTGCGTGCTGCGCCCGCCCAAAGAGTGCCCGGGTGAAAACGACAACGCAGGCATGTCGGGTGCCACTGTCTGCACCAGCACAGCAAGTTTTGAGCAAATATCTCCTTCCGTTCGGCCGCAATGGCAAGAAGCTTGTGCATCTTCTCTGTTCGTCGCGGTCAATGGGAAAAGGCGCTTATCTGCAATCTAGGTGTTTCTGCGTGCTGCGCCCGCCCAAAGAGTGCCCGGGTTAAATCGACAACGCAGGCATGTCGGGTGCCACTGTCTGCACCAGCACAGCAAGTTTTGAGCAAATATCTCCTTCCGTTCGGCCTCAATGGTAAGAAGCTTGTGCATCTTCTCTGTTCGTCGCGGTCAATGAGAAAAGGCGCTTATCTGCAATCTAGGTGTTTCTGCGTGCTGCGCCCGCCCAAAGAGTGCTCGGGTGAAAACGACAACGCAGGCATGTCGGGTGCCACTGTCTGCACCAGCACAGCAAGTTTTGAGCAAATATCTCCTTCCGTTCGGCCGCAATGGCAAGAAGCTTGTGCATCCTCTCTGTTCGTCGCGGTCAATGGGAAAAGGCGCTTATCTGCAATCTAGGTGTTTCTGCGTGCTGCGCCCGCCCAAAGAGTGCCCGGGTGAAAACGACAACGTAGGCATGTCGGGTGCCACTGTCTGCACCAGCACAGCAAGTTTTGAGCAAATATCTCCTTCCGTTCGGCCGCAATGGCAAGAAGCTTGTGCATCTTGTCTGTTCGTCGCGGTCAATGGGAAAAGGCGCTTATCTGCAATCTAGGTGTTTCTGCGTGCTGCGCCCGCCCAAAGAGTGCCCGGGTGAAAACGACAACGCAGGCATGTCGGGTGCCACTGTCTGCACCAGCACAGCAATTTTTGAGCAAATATCTCCTTCCATTCGGCCGCAATGGTAAGAAGCTTGTGCATCCTCTCTGTTCGTCGCGGTCAATGGGAAAAGGTGCTTATCTGCAATCTAGGTGTTTCTGCGTGCTGCGCCCGCCCAAAGAGTGCCCGGGTGAAAACGACAACGCAGGCATGTCGGGTGCCACTGTCTGCACCAGCACAGCAAGTTTTGAGCAAATATCTCCTTCCGTTCGGCCGCAATGGCAAGAAGCTTGTACATCTTGTCTGTTCGTCGCGGTCAATGGGAAAAGGCGCTTATGTGCAATCTAGGTGTTTCTGCGTGCTGCGCCCGCCCAAAGAGTGCCCGGGTGAAAACGACAACGCAGGCATGTCGGGTGCCCCTGTCTGCACCAGCACAGCAATTTTTGAGCAAATATCTCCTTCCATTCGGCCGCAATGGCAAGAAGCTTGTGCATCCTCTCTGTTCGTCGCGGTCAATGGGAAAAGGCGCTTATCTGCAATCTAGGTGTTTCTGCGTGCTGCGCCCGCCCAAAGAGTGCCCGGGTGAAAACGACAACGCAGGCATGTCGGGTGCCACTGTCTGCACCAGCACAGCAAGTTTTGAGCAAATATCTCCTTCCGTTCGGCCTCAATGGTAAGAAGCTTGTGCATCTTCTCTGTTCGTCGCGGTCAATGAGAAAAGGCGCTTATCTGCAATCTAGGTGTTTCTGCGTGCTGCGCCCGCCCAAAGAGTGCTCGGGTGAAAACGACAACGCAGGCATGTCGGGTGCCACTGTCTGCACCAGCACAGCAAGTTTTGAGCAAATATCTCCTTCCGTTCGGCCGCAATGGCAAGAAGCTTGTGCATCCTCTCTGTTCGTCGCCGTCAATGGGAAAAGGCGCTTATCTGCAATCTAGGTGTTTCTGCGTGCTGCGCCCGCCCAAAGAGTGCCCGGGTGAAAACGACAACGCAGGCATGTCGGGTGCCCCTGTCTGCACCAGCACAGCAATTTTTGAGCAAATATCTCCTTCCATTCGGCCGCAATGGCAAGAAGCTTGTGCATCCTCTCTGTTCGTCGCGGTCAATGGGAAAAGGCGCTTATCTGCAATCTAGGTGTTTCTGCGTGCTGCGCCCGCCCAAAGAGTGCCCGGGTGAAAACGACAACGCAGGCATGTCGGGTGCCACTGTCTGCACCAGCACAGCAAGTTTTGAGCAAATATCTCCTTCCGTTCGGCCGCAATGGCAAGAAGCTTGTGCATCTTCTCTGTTCGTCGCGGTCAATGGGAAAAGGCGCTTATCTGCAATCTAGGTGTTTCTGCGTGCTGCGCTCGCCCAAAGAGTGCCCGGGTTAAATCGACAACGCAGGCATGTCGGGTGCCACTGTCTGCACCAGCACAGCAAGTTTTGAGCAAATATCTCCTTCCGTTCGGCCTCAATGGTAAGAAGCTTGTGCATCTTCTCTGTTCGTCGCGGTCAATGAGAAAAGGCACTTATCTGCAATCTAGGTGTTTCTGCTTGCTGCGCCCGCCCAAAGAGTGCCCGTGTGAAAACGACAACGCAGGCATGTCGGGTGCCACTGTCTGCACCAGCACAGCAAGTTTTGAGCAAATATCTCCTTCCGTTCGGCCGCAATGGCAAGAAGCTTGTGCATCCTCTCTGTTCGTCGCGGTCAATGGGAAAAGGCGCTTATCTGCAATCTAGGTGTTTCTGCGTGCTGCGCCCGCCCAAAGAGTGCCCGGGTGAAAACGACAACGCAGGCATGTCGGGTGCCACTGTCTGCACCAGCACAGCAAGTTTTGAGCAAATATCTCCTTCCGTTCGGCCGCAATGGCAAGAAGCTTGTGCATCTTGTCTGTTCGTCGCGGTCAATGGGAAAAGGCGCTTATCTGCAATCTAGGTGTTTCTGCGTGCTGCGCCCGCCCAAAGAGTGCCCGGGTGAAAACGACAACGCAGGCATGTCGGGTGCCCCTGTCTGCACCAGCACAGCAAGTTTTGAGCAAATATCTCCTTCCATTCGGCCGCAATGGCAAGAAGCTTGTGCATCCTCTCTGTTCGTCGCGGTCAATGGGAAAAGGCGCTTATCTGCAATCTAGGTGTTTCTGCGTGCTGCGCCCGCCCAAAGAGTGCCCGGGTGAAAACGACAACGCAGGCATGTCGGGTGCCACTGTCTGCACCAGCACAGCAAGTTTTGAGCAAATATCTCCTTCCGTTCGGCCGCAATGGCAAGAAGCTTGTGCATCTTCTCTGTTCGTCGCGGTCAATGGGAAAAGGCGCTTATCTGCAATCTAGGTGTATCTGCGTGCTGCGCCCGCCCAAAGAGTGCCCGGGTTAAATCGACAACGCAGGCATGTCGGGTGCCACTGTCTGCACCAGCACAGCAAGTTTTGAGCAAATATCTCCTTCCGTTCGGCCTCAATGGTAAGAAGCTTGTGCATCTTCTCTGTTCGTCGCGGTCAATGAGAAAAGGCGCTTATCTGCAATCTAGGTGTTTCTGCGTGCTGCGCCCGCCCAAAGAGTGCCCGGGTGAAAACGACAACGCAGGCATGTCGGGTGCCACTGTCTGCACCAGCACAGCAAGTTTTGAGCAAATATCTCCTTCCGTTCGGCCTCAATGGTAAGAAGCTTGTGCATCTTCTCTGTTCGTCGCGGTCAATGAGAAAAGGCGCTTATCTGCAATCTAGGTGTTTCTGCGTGCTGCGCCCGCCCAAAGAGTGCCCGGGTGAAAACTACAACGCAGGCATGTCGGGTGCCACTGTCTGCACCAGCACAGCAAGTTTTGAGCAAATATCTCCTTCCGTTCGGCCGCAATGGCAAGAAGCTTGTGCATCCTCTCTGTTCGTCGCGGTCAATGGGAAAAGGCGCTTATCTGCAATCTAGGTGTTTCTGCGTGCTGCGGCCGCCCAAAGAGTGCCCGGGTGAAAACGACAACGCAGGCATGTCGGGTGCCACTGTCTGCACCAGCACAGCAAGTTTTGAGCAAATATCTCCTTCCGTTCGGCCGCAATGGCAAGAAGCTTGTGCATCTTCTCTGTTCGTCGCGGTCAATGGGAAAAGGCGCTTATCTGCAATCTAGGTGTTTCTGCGTGCTGCGCCCGCCCAAAAAGTGCCCGGGTTAAATCGACAACGCAGGCATGTCGGGTGCCACTGTCTGCACCAGCACAGCAAGTTTTGAGCAAATATCTCCTTCCGTTCGGCCTCAATGGTAAGAAGCTTGTGCATCTTCTCTGTTCGTCGCGGTCAATGAGAAAAGGCGCTTATCTGCAATCTAGGTGTTTCTGCGTGCTGCGCCCGCCCAAAGAGTGCCCGTGTGAAAACGACAACGCAGGCATGTCGGGTACCACTGTCTGCACCAGCACAGCAAGTTTTGAGCAAATATCTCCTTCCGTTCGGCCGCAATGGCAAGAAGCTTGTTCATCCTCTCTGTTCGTCGCGGTCAATGGGAAAAGGCGCTTATCTGCAATCTAGGTGTTTCTGCGTGCTGCGCCCGCCCAAAGAGTGCCCGGGTGAAAACGACAACGCAGGCATGTCGGGTGCCACTGTCTGCACCAGCACAGCAAGTTTTGAGCAAATATCTCCTTCCGTTCGGCCGCAATGGCAAGAAGCTTGTGCATCTTGTCTGTTCGTCGCGGTCAATGGGAAAAGGCGCTTATCTGCAATCTAGGTGTTTCTGCGTGCTGCGCCCGCCCAAAGAGTGCCCGGGTGAAAACGACAACGCAGGCATGTCGGGTGCCCCTGTCTGCACCAGCACAGCAATTTTTGAGCAAATATCTCCTTCCATTCGGCCGCAATGGCAAGAAGCTTGTGCATCCTCTCTGTTCGTCGCGGTCAATGGGAAAAGGCGCTTATCTGCAATCTAGGTGTTTCTGCGTGCTGCGCCCGCCCAAAGAGTGCCCGGGTGAAAACGACAACGCAGGCATGTCGGGTGCCACTGTCTGCACCAGCACAGCAAGTTTTGAGCAAATATCTCCTTCCGTTCGGCCGCAATGGCAAGAAGCTTGTGCATCTTCTCTGTTCGTCGCGGTCAATGGGAAAAGGCGCTTATCTGCAATCTAGGTGTTTCTGCGTGCTGCGCCCGCCCAAAGAGTGCCCGGGTTAAATCGACAACGCAGGCATGTCGGGTGCCACTGTCTGCACCAGCACAGCAAGTTTTGAGCAAATATCTCCTTCCGTTCGGCCTCAATGGTAAGAAGCTTGTGCATCTTCTCTGTTCGTCGCGGTCAATGAGAAAAGGCGCTTATCTGCAATCTAGGTGTTTCTGCGTGCTGCGCCCGCCCAAAGAGTGCCCGGGTGAAAACGACAACGCAGGCATGTCGGGTGCCACTGTCTGCACCAGCACAGCAAGTTTTGAGCAAATATCTCCTTCCGTTCGGCCGCAATGGCAAGAAGCTTGTGCATCTTCTCTGTTCGTCGCGGTCAATGGGAAAAGGCGCTTATCTGCAATCTAGGTGTTTCTGCGTGCTGCGCCCGCCCAAAGAGTGCCCGGGTTAAATCGACAACGCAGGCATGTCGGGTGCCACTGTCTGCACCAGCACAGCAAGTTTTGAGCAAATATCTCCTTCCGTTCGGCCTCAATGGTAAGAAGCTTGTGCATCTTCTCTGTTCGTCGCGGTCAATGAGAAAAGGCGCTTATCTGCAATCTAGGTGTTTCTGCGTGCTGCGCCCGCCCAAAGAGTGCCCGTGTGAAAACGACAACGCAGGCATGTCGGGTACCACTGTCTGCACCAGCACAGCAAGTTTTGAGCAAATATCTCCTTCCGTTCGGCCGCAATGGCAAGAAGCTTGTTCATCCTCTCTGTTCGTCGCGGTCAATGGGAAAAGGCGCTTATCTGCAATCTAGGTGTTTCTGCGTGCTGCGCCCGCCCAAAGAGTGCCCGGGTGAAAACGACAACGCAGGCATGTCGGGTGCCACTGTCTGCACCAGCACAGCAAGTTTTGAGCAAATATCTCCTTCCGTTCGGCCGCAATGGCAAGAAGCTTGTGCATCTTGTCTGTTCGTCGCGGTCAATGGGAAAAGGCGCTTATCTGCAATCTAGGTGTTTCTGCGTGCTGCGCCCGCCCAAAGAGTGCCCGGGTGAAAACGACAACGCAGGCATGTCGGGTGCCCCTGTCTGCACCAGCACAGCAATTTTTGAGCAAATATCTCCTTCCATTCGGCCGCAATGGCAAGAAGCTTGTGCATCCTCTCTGTTCGTCGCGGTCAATGGGAAAAGGCGCTTATCTGCAATCTAGGTGTTTCTGCGTGCTGCGCCCGCCCAAAGAGTGCCCGGGTGAAAACGACAACGCAGGCATGTCGGGTGCCACTGTCTGCACCAGCACAGCAAGTTTTGAGCAAATATCTCCTTCCGTTCGGCCGCAATGGCAAGAAGCTTGTGCATCTTCTCTGTTCGTCGCGGTCAATGGGAAAAGGCGCTTATCTGCAATCTAGGTGTTTCTGCGTGCTGCGCCCGCCCAAAGAGTGCCCGGGTTAAATCGACAACGCAGGCATGTCGGGTGCCACTGTCTGCACCAGCACAGCAAGTTTTGAGCAAATATCTCCTTCCGTTCGGCCTCAATGGTAAGAAGCTTGTGCATCTTCTCTGTTCGTCGCGGTCAATGAGAAAAGGCGCTTATCTGCAATCTAGGTGTTTCTGCGTGCTGCGCCCGCCCAAAGAGTGCTCGGGTGAAAACGACAACGCAGGCATGTCGGGTGCCACTGTCTGCACCAGCACAGCAAGTTTTGAGCAAATATCTCCTTCCGTTCGGCCGCAATGGCAAGAAGCTTGTGCATCCTCTCTGTTCGTCGCGGTCAATGGGAAAAGGCGCTTATCTGCAATCTAGGTGTTTCTGCGTGCTGCGCCCGCCCAAAGAGTGCCCGGGTGAAAACGACAACGTAGGCATGTCGGGTGCCACTGTCTGCACCAGCACAGCAAGTTTTGAGCAAATATCTCCTTCCGTTCGGCCGCAATGGCAAGAAGCTTGTGCATCTTGTCTGTTCGTCGCGGTCAATGGGAAAAGGCGCTTATCTGCAATCTAGGTGTTTCTGCGTGCTGCGCCCGCCCAAAGAGTGCCCGGGTGAAAACGACAACGCAGGCATGTCGGGTGCCACTGTCTGCACCAGCACAGCAATTTTTGAGCAAATATCTCCTTCCATTCGGCCGCAATGGTAAGAAGCTTGTGCATCCTCTCTGTTCGTCGCGGTCAATGGGAAAAGGTGCTTATCTGCAATCTAGGTGTTTCTGCGTGCTGCGCCCGCCCAAAGAGTGCCCGGGTGAAAACGACAACGCAGGCATGTCGGGTGCCACTGTCTGCACCAGCACAGCAAGTTTTGAGCAAATATCTCCTTCCGTTCGGCCGCAATGGCAAGAAGCTTGTACATCTTGTCTGTTCGTCGCGGTCAATGGGAAAAGGCGCTTATGTGCAATCTAGGTGTTTCTGCGTGCTGCGCCCGCCCAAAGAGTGCCCGGGTGAAAACGACAACGCAGGCATGTCGGGTGCCCCTGTCTGCACCAGCACAGCAATTTTTGAGCAAATATCTCCTTCCATTCGGCCGCAATGGCAAGAAGCTTGTGCATCCTCTCTGTTCGTCGCGGTCAATGGGAAAAGGCGCTTATCTGCAATCTAGGTGTTTCTGCGTGCTGCGCCCGCCCAAAGAGTGCCCGGGTGAAAACGACAACGCAGGCATGTCGGGTGCCACTGTCTGCACCAGCACAGCAAGTTTTGAGCAAATATCTCCTTCCGTTCGGCCTCAATGGTAAGAAGCTTGTGCATCTTCTCTGTTCGTCGCGGTCAATGAGAAAAGGCGCTTATCTGCAATCTAGGTGTTTCTGCGTGCTGCGCCCGCCCAAAGAGTGCTCGGGTGAAAACGACAACGCAGGCATGTCGGGTGCCACTGTCTGCACCAGCACAGCAAGTTTTGAGCAAATATCTCCTTCCGTTCGGCCTCAATGGTAAGAAGCTTGTGCATCCTCTCTGTTCGTCGCGGTCAATGGGAAAAGGCGCTTATCTGCAATCTAGGTGTTTCTGCGTGCTGCGCCCGCCCAAAGAGTGCCCGGGTGAAAACGACAACGCAGGCATGTCGGGTGCCACTGTCTGCACCAGCACAGCAATTTTTGAGCAAATATCTCCTTCCATTCGGCCGCAATGGCAAGAAGCTTGTGCATCCTCTCTGTTCGTCGCGGTCAATGGGAAAAGGCGCTTATCTGCAATCTAGGTGTTTCTGCGTGCTGCGCCCGCCCAAAGAGTGCCCGGGTGAAAACGACAACGCAGGCATGTCGGGTGCCACTGTCTGCACCAGCACAGCAAGTTTTGAGCAAATATCTCCTTCCGTTCGGCCGCAATGGCAAGAAGCTTGTGCATCTTGTCTGTTCGTCGCGGTCAAGGGGAAAAGGCGCTTATCTGCAATCTAGGTGTTTCTGCGTGCTGCGCCCGCCCAAAGAGTGCCTGGGTGAAAACGACAACGCAGGCATGTCGGGTGCCACTGTCTGCACCAGCACAGCAAGTTTTGAGCAAATATCTCCTTCCGTTCGGCCGCAATGGCAAGAAGCTTGTGCATCTTGTCTGTTCGTCGCGGTCAATGGGAAAAGGCGCTTATCTGCAATCTAGGTGTTTCTGCGTGCTGCGCCCGCCCAAAGAGTGCCCGGGTGAAAACGACAACGCAGGCATGTCGGGTGCCCCTGTCTGCACCAGCACAGCAATTTTTGAGCAAATATCTCCTTCCATTCGGCCGCAATGGCAAGAAGCTTGTGCATCCTCTCTGTTCGTCGCGGTCAATGGGAAAAGGCGCTTATCTGCAATCTAGGTGTTTCTGCGTGCTGCGCCCGCCCAAAGAGTGCCCGGGTGAAAACGACAACGCAGACATGTCGGGTGCCACTGTCTGCACCAGCACAGCAAGTTTTGAGCAAATATCTCCTTCCGTTCGGCCGCAATGGCAAGAAGCTTGTGCATCTTCTCTGTTCGTCGCGGTCAATGGGAAAAGGCGCTTATCTGCAATCTAGGTGTTTCTGCGTGCTGCGCCCGCCCAAAGAGTGCCCGGGTGAAAACGACAACGCAGGCATGTCGGGTGCCACTGTCTGCACCAGCACAGCAAGTTTTGAGCAAATATCTCCTTCCGTTCGGCCGCAATGGCAAGAAGCTTGTGCATCCTCTCTGTTCGTCGCGGTCAATGGGAAAAGGCGCTTATCTGCAATCTAGGTGTTTCTGCGTGCTGCGCCCGCCCAAAGAGTGCCCGGGTGAAAACGACAACGCAGGCATGTCGGGTGCCACTGTCTGCACCAGCACAGCAAGTTTTGAGCAAATATCTCCTTCCGTTCGGCCGCAATGGCAAGAAGCTTGTGCATCTTGTCTGTTCGTCGCGGTCAATGGGAAAAGGCGCTTATCTGCAATCTAGGTGTTTCTGCGTGCTGCGCCCGCCCAAAGAGTGCCCGGGTGAAAACGACAACGCAGGCATGTCGGGTGCCACTGTCTGCACCAGCACAGCAAGTTTTGAGCAAATATCTCCTTCCGTTCGGCCGCAATGGCAAGAAGCTTGTGCATCTTGTCTGTTCGTCGCGGTCAATGGGAAAAGGCGCTTATCTGCAATCTAGGTGTTTCTGCGTGCTGCGCCCGCCCAAAGAGTGCCCGGGTGAAAACGACAACGCAGGCATGTCGGGTGCCCCTGTCTGCACCAGCACAGCAATTTTTGAGCAAATATCTCCTTCCATTCGGCCGCAATGGCAAGAAGCTTGTGCATCCTCTCTGTTCGTCGCGGTCAATGGGAAAAGGCGCTTATCTGCAATCTAGGTGTTTCTGCGTGCTGCGCCCGCCCAAAGAGTGCCCTGGTGAAAACGACAACGCAGGCATGTCGGGTGCCACTGTCTGCACCAGCACAGCAAGTTTTGAGCAAATATCTCCTTCCGTTCGGCCGCAATGGCAAGAAGCTTGTGCATCTTGTCTGTTCGTCGCGGTCAATGGGAAAAGGCGCTTATCTGCAATCTAGGTGTTTCTGTGTGCTGCGCACGCCCAAAGAGTGCCCGGGTTAAATCGACAACGCAGGCATGTCGGGTGCCACTGTCTGCACCAGCACAGCAAGTTTTGAGCAAATATCTCCTTCCGTTCGGCCTCAATGGTAAGAAGCTTGTGCATCTTCTCTGTTCGTCGCGGTCAATGAGAAAAGGCGCTTATCTGCAATCTAGGTGTTTCTGCGTGCTGCGCCCGCCCAAAGAGTGCCCGGGTGAAAACGACAACGCAGGCATGTCGGGTGCCACTGTCTGCACCAGCACAGCAAGTTTTGAGCAAATATCTCCTTCCGTTCGGCCTCAATGGTAAGAAGCTTGTGCATCTTCTCTGTTCGTCGCGGTCAATGAGAAAAGGCGCTTATCTGCAATCTAGGTGTTTCTGCGTGCTGCGCCCGCCCAAAGAGTGCCCGGGTGAAAACGACAACGCAGGCATGTCGGGTGCCACTGTCTGCACCAGCACAGCAAGTTTTGAGCAAATATCTCCTTCCGTTCGGCCGCAATGGCAAGAAGCTTGTGCATCTTGTCTGTTCGTCGCGGTCAATGGGAAAAGGCGCTTATCTGCAATCTAGGTGTTTCTGCGTGCTGCGCCCGCCCAAAGAGTGCCCGGGTGAAAACGACAACGCAGGCATGTCGGGTGCCCCTGTCTGCACCAGCACAGCAATTTTTGAGCAAATATCTCCTTCCATTCGGCCGCAATGGCAAGAAGCTTGTGCATCTTGTCTGTTCGTCGCGGTCAATGGGAAAAGGCGCTTATCTGCAATCTAGGTGTTTCTGCGTGCTGCGCCCGCCCAAAGAGTGCCCGGGTGAAAACGACAACGCAGGCATGTCGGGTGCCACTGTCTGCACCAGCACAGCAAGTTTTGAGCAAATATCTAATTCCGTTCGGCCGCAATGGCAAGAAGCTTGTGCATCTTCTCTGTTCGTCGCGGTCAATGGGAAAAGGCGCTTATCTGCAATCTAGGTGTTTCTGCGTGCTGCGCCCGCCCAAAGAGTGCCCGGGTGAAAACGACAACGCAGGCATGTCGGGTGCCACTGTCTGCACCAGCACAGCAAGTTTTGAGCAAATATCTCCTTCAGTTCGGCCGCAATGGCAAGAAGCTTGTGCATCTTGTCTGTTCGTCGCGGTCAATGGGAAAAGGCGCTTATCTGCAATCTAGGTGTTTCTGCGTGCTGCGCCCGCCCAAAGAGTGCCCGGGTGAAAACGACAACGCAGGCATGTCGGGTGCCCCTGTCTGCACCAGCACAGCAATTTTTGAGCAAATATCTCCTTCCATTCGGCCGCAATGGCAAGAAGCTTGTGCATCCTCTCTGTTCGTCGCGGTCAATGGGAAAAGGCGCTTATCTGCAATCTAGGTGTTTCTGCGTGCTGCGCCCGCCCAAAGAGTGCCCGGGTGAAAACGACAACGCAGGCATGTCGGGTGCCACTGTCTGCACCAGCACAGCAAGTTTTGAGCAAATATCTCCTTCCGTTCGGCCTCAATGGTAAGAAGCTTGTGCATCTTCTCTGTTCGTCGCGGTCAATGAGAAAAGGCGCTTATCTGCAATCTAGGTGTTTCTGCGTGCTGCGCCCGCCCAAAGAGTGCTCGGGTGAAAACGACAACGCAGGCATGTCGGGTGCCACTGTCTGCACCAGCACAGCAAGTTTTGAGCAAATATCTCCTTCCGTTCGGCCGCAATGGCAAGAAGCTTGTGCATCCTCTCTGTTCGTCGCCGTCAATGGGAAAAGGCGCTTATCTGCAATCTAGGTGTTTCTGCGTGCTGCGCCCGCCCAAAGAGTGCCCGGGTGAAAACGACAACGCAGACATGTCGGGTGCCACTGTCTGCACCAGCACAGCAAGTTTTGAGCAAATATCTCCTTCCGTTCGGCCGCAATGGCAAGAAGCTTGTGCATCTTCTCTGTTCGTCGCGGTCAATGGGAAAAGGCGCTTATCTGCAATCTAGGTGTTTCTGCGTGCTGCGCCCGCCCAAAGAGTGCCCGGGTGAAAACGACAACGCAGGCATGTCGGGTGCCACTGTCTGCACCAGCACAGCAAGTTTTGAGCAAATATCTCCTTCCGTTCGGCCGCAATGGCAAGAAGCTTGTGCATCCTCTCTGTTCGTCGCGGTCAATGGGAAAAGGCGCTTATCTGCAATCTAGGTGTTTCTGCGTGCTGCGCCCGCCCAAAGAGTGCCCGGGTGAAAACGACAACGCAGGCATGTCGGGTGCCACTGTCTGCACCAGCACAGCAAGTTTTGAGCAAATATCTCCTTCCGTTCGGCCGCAATGGCAAGAAGCTTGTGCATCTTGTCTGTTCGTCGCGGTCAATGGGAAAAGGCGCTTATCTGCAATCTAGGTGTTTCTGCGTGCTGCGCCCGCCCAAAGAGTGCCCGGGTGAAAACGACAACGCAGGCATGTCGGGTGCCACTGTCTGCACCAGCACAGCAAGTTTTGAGCAAATATCTAATTCCGTTCGGCCGCAATGGCAAGAAGCTTGTGCATCTTCTCTGTTCGTCGCGGTCAATGGGAAAAGGCGCTTATCTGCAATCTAGGTGTTTCTGCGTGCTGCGCCCGCCCAAAGAGTGCCCGGGTGAAAACGACAACGCAGGCATGTCGGGTGCCACTGTCTGCACCAGCACAGCAAGTTTTGAGCAAATATCTCCTTCAGTTCGGCCGCAATGGCAAGAAGCTTGTGCATCTTGTCTGTTCGTCGCGGTCAATGGGAAAAGGCGCTTATCTGCAATCTAGGTGTTTCTGCGTGCTGCGCCCGCCCAAAGAGTGCCCGGGTGAAAACGACAACGCAGGCATGTCGGGTGCCCCTGTCTGCACCAGCACAGCAAGTTTTGAGCAAATATCTCCTTCCATTCGGCCGCAATGGCAAGAAGCTTGTGCATCCTCTCTGTTCGTCGCGGTCAATGGGAAAAGGCGCTTATCTGCAATCTAGGTGTTTCTGCGTGCTGCGCCCGCCCAAAGAGTGCCCGGGTGAAAACGACAACGCAGGCATGTCGGGTGCCACTGTCTGCACCAGCACAGCAAGTTTTGAGCAAATATCTCCTTCCGTTCGGCCGCAATGGCAAGAAGCTTGTGCATCTTCTCTGTTCGTCGCGGTCAATGGGAAAAGGCGCTTATCTGCAATCTAGGTGTATCTGCGTGCTGCGCCCGCCCAAAGAGTGCCCGGGTTAAATCGACAACGCAGGCATGTCGGGTGCCACTGTCTGCACCAGCACAGCAAGTTTTGAGCAAATATCTCCTTCCGTTCGGCCTCAATGGTAAGAAGCTTGTGCATCTTCTCTGTTCGTCGCGGTCAATGAGAAAAGGCGCTTATCTGCAATCTAGGTGTTTCTGCGTGCTGCGCCCGCCCAAAGAGTGCCCGGGTGAAAACGACAACGCAGGCATGTCGGGTGCCACTGTCTGCACCAGCACAGCAAGTTTTGAGCAAATATCTCCTTCCGTTCGGCCTCAATGGTAAGAAGCTTGTGCATCTTCTCTGTTCGTCGCGGTCAATGAGAAAAGGCGCTTATCTGCAATCTAGGTGTTTCTGCGTGCTGCGCCCGCCCAAAGAGTGCCCGGGTGAAAACGACAACGCAGGCATGTGGGGTGCCACTGTCTGCACCAGCACAGCAAGTTTTGAGCAAATATCTCCTTCCGTTCGGCCGCAATGGCAAGAAGCTTGTGCATCTTGTCTGTTCGTCGCGGTCAATGGGAAAAGGCGCTTATCTGCAATCTAGGTGTTTCTGCGTGCTGCGCCCGCCCAAAGAGTGCCCGGGTGAAAACGACAACGCAGGCATGTCGGGTGCCCCTGTCTGCACCAGCACAGCAAGTTTTGAGCAAATATCTCCTTCCATTCGGCCGCATAGGCAAGAAGCTTGTGCATCTTCTCTGTTCGTCGCGGTCAATGGGAAAAGGCGCTTATCTGCAATCTAGGTGTTTCTGCGTGCTGCGCCCGCCCAAAGAGTGCCCGGGTGAAAACGACAACGCAGGCATGTCGGGTGCCACTGTCTGCACCAGCACAGCAAGTTTTGAGCAAATATCTCCTTCAGTTCGGCCGCAATGGCAAGAAGCTTGTGCATCTTCTCTGTTCGTCGCGGTCAATGGGAAAAGGCGCTTATCTGCAATCTAGGTGTTTCTGCGTGCTGCGCCCGCCCAAAGAGTGCCCGGGTGAAAACGACAACGCAGGCATGTCGGGTGCCACTGTCTGCACCAGCACAGCAAGTTTTGAGCAAATATCTCCTTCCGTTCGGCCGCAATGGCAAGAAGCTTGTGCATCCTCTCTGTTCGTCGCGGTCAATGGGAAAAGGCGCTTATCTGCAATCTAGGTGTTTCTGCGTGCTGCGCCCGCCCAAAGAGTGCCCGGGTGAAAACGACAACGCAGGCATGTCGGGTGCCCCTGTCTGCACCAGCACAGCAATTTTTGAGCAAATATCTCCTTCCATTCGGCCGCAATGGCAAGAAGCTTGTGCATCCTCTCTGTTCGTCGCGGTCAATGGGAAAAGGCGCTTATCTGCAATCTAGGTGTTTCTGCGTGCTGCGCCCGCCCAAAGAGTGCCCGGGTGAAAACGACAACGCAGGCATGTCGGGTGCCCCTGTCTGCACCAGCACAGCAATTTTTGAGCAAATATCTCCTTCCATTCGGCCGCAATGGCAAGAAGCTTGTGCATCCTCTCTGTTCGTCGCGGTCAATGGGAAAAGGCGCTTATCTGCAATCTAGGTGTTTCTGCGTGCTGCGCCCGCCCAAAGAGTGCCCTGGTGAAAACGACAACGCAGGCATGTCGGGTGCCACTGTCTGCACCAGCACAGCAAGTTTTGAGCAAATATCTCCTTCCGTTCGGCCGCAATGGCAAGAAGCTTGTGCATCTTGTCTGTTCGTCGCGGTCAATGGGAAAAGGCGCTTATCTGCAATCTAGGTGTTTCTGTGTGCTGCGCACGCCCAAAGAGTGCCCGGGTTAAATCGACAACGCAGGCATGTCGGGTGCCACTGTCTGCACCAGCACAGCAAGTTTTGAGCAAATATCTCCTTCCGTTCGGCCTCAATGGTAAGAAGCTTGTGCATCTTCTCTGTTCGTCGCGGTCAATGAGAAAAGGCGCTTATCTGCAATCTAGGTGTTTCTGCGTGCTGCGCCCGCCCAAAGAGTGCCCGGGTGAAAACGACAACGCAGGCATGTCGGGTGCCACTGTCTGCACCAGCACAGCAAGTTTTGAGCAAATATCTAATTCCGTTCGGCCGCAATGGCAAGAAGCTTGTGCATCTTGTCTGTTCGTCGCGGTCAATGGGAAAAGGCGCTTATCTGCAATCTAGGTGTTTCTGCGTGCTGCGCCCGCCCAAAGAGTGCCCGGGTGAAAACGACAACGCAGGCATGTCGGGTGCCACTGTCTGCACCAGCACAGCAAGTTTTGAGCAAATATCTCCTTCAGTTCGGCCGCAATGGCAAGAAGCTTGTGCATCTTGTCTGTTCGTCGCGGTCAATGGGAAAAGGCGCTTATCTGCAATCTAGGTGTTTCTGCGTGCTGCGCCCGCCCAAAGAGTGCCCGGGTGAAAACGACAACGCAGGCATGTCGGGTGCCACTGTCTGCACCAGCACAGCAAGTTTTGAGCAAATATCTCCTTCAGTTCGGCCGCAATGGCAAGAAGCTTGTGCATCTTCTCTGTTCGTCGCGGTCAATGGGAAAAGGCGCTTATCTGCAATCTAGGTGTTTCTGCGTGCTGCGCCCGCCCAAAGAGTGCCCGGGTGAAAACGACAACGCAGGCATGTCGGGTGCCACTGTCTGCACCAGCACAGCAAGTTTTGAGCAAATATCTCCTTCCGTTCGGCCGCAATGGCAAGAAGCTTGTGCATCTTCTCTGTTCGTCGCGGTCAATGGGAAAAGGCGCTTATCTGCAATCTAGGTGTTTCTGCGTGCTGCGCCCGCCCAAAGAGTGCCCGGGTGAAAACGACAACGCAGGCATGTCGGGTGCCCCTGTCTGCACCAGCACAGCAATTTTTGAGCAAATATCTCCTTCCATTCGGCCGCAATGGCAAGAAGCTTGTGCATCTTGTCTGTTCGTCGCGGTCAATGGGAAAAGGCGCTTATCTGCAATCTAGGTGTTTCTGCGTGCTGCGCCCGCCCAAAGAGTGCCCGGGTGAAAACGACAACGCAGGCATGTCGGGTGCCACTGTCTGCACCAGCACAGCAAGTTTTGAGCAAATATCTAATTCCGTTCGGCCGCAAAGGCAAGAAGCTTGTGCATCTTGTCTGTTCGTCGCGGTCAATGGGAAAAGGCGCTTATCTGCAATCTAGGTGTTTCTGCGTGCTGCGCCCGCCCAAAGAGTGCCCGGGTGAAAACGACAACGCAGGCATGTCGGGTGCCACTGTCTGCACCAGCACAGCAAGTTTTGAGCAAATATCTCCTTCAGTTCGGCCGCAATGGCAAGAAGCTTGTGCATCTTCTCTGTTCGTCGCGGTCAATGGGAAAAGGCGCTTATCTGCAATCTAGGTGTTTCTGCGTGCTGCGCCCGCCCAAAGAGTGCCCGGGTGAAAACGACAACGCAGGCATGTCGGGTGCCACTGTCTGCACCAGCACAGCAAGTTTTGAGCAAATATCTCCTTCCGTTCGGCCGCAATGGCAAGAAGCTTGTGCATCCTCTCTGTTCGTCGCGGTCAATGGGAAAAGGCGCTTATCTGCAATCTAGGTGTTTCTGCGTGCTGCGCCCGCCCAAAGAGTGCCCGGGTGAAAACGACAACGCAGGCATGTCGGGTGCCCCTGTCTGCACCAGCACAGCAATTTTTGAGCAAATATCTCCTTCCATTCGGCCGCAATGGCAAGAAGCTTGTGCATCCTCTCTGTTCGTCGCGGTCAATGGGAAAAGGCGCTTATCTGCAATCTAGGTGTTTCTGCGTGCTGCGCCCGCCCAAAGAGTGCCCGGGTGAAAACGACAACGCAGGCATGTCGGGTGCCCCTGTCTGCACCAGCACAGCAATTTTTGAGCAAATATCTCCTTCCATTCGGCCGCAATGGCAAGAAGCTTGTGCATCCTCTCTGTTCGTCGCGGTCAATGGGAAAAGGCGCTTATCTGCAATCTAGGTGTTTCTGCGTGCTGCGCCCGCCCAAAGAGTGCCCTGGTGAAAACGACAACGCAGGCATGTCGGGTGCCACTGTCTGCACCAGCACAGCAAGTTTTGAGCAAATATCTCCTTCCGTTCGGCCGCAATGGCAAGAAGCTTGTGCATCTTGTCTGTTCGTCGCGGTCAATGGGAAAAGGCGCTTATCTGCAATCTAGGTGTTTCTGTGTGCTGCGCACGCCCAAAGAGTGCCCGGGTTAAATCGACAACGCAGGCATGTCGGGTGCCACTGTCTGCACCAGCACAGCAAGTTTTGAGCAAATATCTCCTTCCGTTCGGCCTCAATGGTAAGAAGC